>NW_017729025.1:125223527-125273334 GCF_001723915.1 Gavialis gangeticus
GGGGGGGGGGGGTAAGGGAGTGTGGGGGAGAGGATATAGAGACCTGTCACACACTCTCCCCATGGCGTGCAGCCCCTGCTACCTGGCAGCAGCAGCAACAGGCAGGGAGGTCAGGGCCTTATGCCTGGCGCAGGCACAGCTCCGGCCTGTGCTGTGCAGACGAAGGGATCAGAGCGTGCCCTATCTTCAGGGCTCCACACCACAGGCCTGGAGCTGTAGCACTCGCAGTGGGGGAAGCCCCATGCCGGAGCCTGCTGCCTACTCCACCCCCTGCTGTGCAGGTTATCACACTCTTCTGGGAGTGGAGAGAGCCTCACCCCCTGCTTCCCCGCAGAGTCCAGTGCAGGGCTTCCCTGTTACAAATTTGGAGCTGCATGTGGCACAGAGCCCCTGTGATAGAAGCAGCTGGACAGGTTGCTTGTGGGGTACACTCCTCGCCCCCAGTGCAGCGCTGGTTGTTTATCGCAAGGGCTCTGTGCTGCATGCCTGCAGCTCTGCACTCGCAGCAGGGAAGCACCACGCTAGACTCCATTGGGAGGCAGGGGTTGGGGCTCCCTCCACTCCCAAAAGAGTACAGGGACCCGCACAGCAGAGAGTGGGGGAAGCAGCAGGCTCCAGTGCAGGGCTTCCCCACTGTGAGTGTTGGAGCTGCAGGCATGCAGCATGGAACCCCAGCAACTGGGCAGGTTCCGTCCCCTCCTCCTTCGCAGGACTGGCTGGAGCCGAGTCTGCGCCGGGCATGAGCACACTGACTTCTCTGCCTACTGCTGCTGAAGGCAGCGGGGGCTGCACGCCATGGGGGCAGTGTCTGGAGGGTCCCTACACTCCCAACCCCACACACCCACACCCTACCCAGCTGAGCTCCGTGTTCCCACTGTCCCTCTGGGCGCAGGGTCCATGCTGCACTCCCACTTCCGCTCAGCTGCAACTCCTTCCCCCCCCAGCCCTGCCACTACCCTACCTGCTGCTCCGAGCAAACAGGTTCTGGCTGCGGCAGGAGCCCTGCCTGGAAGCTGCTGGCTGGGCAAAGCCCTTCCGCCCAAGAGGGTGAGAGCAAGGCCCAATAGGGTATGTTGGGGGCTTGTACACATGGGCACCTCGCTCCCACCCTCATGGGCAGAAAGACTGGGTGGGATGCAATTCATTGGTGGGTGCCACGGGCCAGATGAAAGTGCCTGGCAGGCCGGATCCAACCTGCAGGCCGTATTTTGCCCACCCCTGGCTTACTTGTTTGTTAGGCTGTCTTTTCTTTTGATGATTAGTTTTTGATTTGTAACACAAGACATTTCTTATGCAGACAATAGTGGGTCACTTACGTACTTGTTAGAATCTTCATTTCACATTCTTGCCAAATATACACCAAAAGAAAAAGTAAAAGAGACATTACAGAAACAGTAAAATGTTAAACTTTTGTCTTAAGCACAGTGATTTTAAAAATTAACTGAGTAACTTAACTTTTCAGAATCAGCCATTCAATTAATGCTATAGAATTCCTGATGTTCATTTACTTAAAAATATCTTTATGGGAAAGATTTTTTTAAAATCTGTTTAGATTAATACTAGTCATCCCACAGCAGTTTTACCAAATGGGTATTGCCTTAAATATAGATGATATCAATTAATCACTTCAGGATTGCTGATCTTTAAAGTTACTTCTTCTTTTCCTTTAAAGAAAAATAGAGTAATCAAGCATGGTTCGAAGATGGCCAACACCACACAAGCATAGGAACATTCTTTGGAATAGAAAGAAGTCAAACAAATTGCAAAAAGCAATAGTCAATGAGAAGAGCCCATATTCAGTGATCAACGCAGTGGAAAGCTGAGCTGCTGCATTATTCTGTTGAATTAGACTTTACATGAGTTGTGAGAACGAAGTAAATGCTACTGATCATATGCTGCCTTGAAGTGATAATTTATACTGTGTACAATATCATTTTTTTTATTTCCTTCATCGTCAAAATGTTGTTTTTTTTCCTGTGGCTGTGATCCTTCAAAGACTTAAATACCTTACGCTTTAAGCATGTTTGGAATCTCAGTGAAATTATTAGGGCTACTGACATGGTTAAAACACTAAGCATGTATGAAACTCTTTCAGGATTCAGACTGAGAACACCTTCAGTTTTTTTTCATCCAAACCCCAGCTTTTTCCTCCAGATCCCTGCATGTTACTACTCCTACTGTGTTATTCTCCTTTTTATTTTATTCATCCGGTGTTGTTGAGATTTTCGTGGCGTAATTCAGAGCATAATGAAAGAAAAAGAAAAAGAGATTATCTAATCTCCCTTATACATTTGTACGTAACATTTTAAAAGTTGTAGTGGCAGAAAATTTGGGAAGGAGGGGGCATATATGACTCCTTACCTTAACCAGTAGACTATGCATGTGTATATGCATATCATGGTTCTCAAAGTAAGAAAAAAAATTCTCTTTTAAATATTTTAATTCAGTAATCTTAATTTGAATACATGAAAGAGAGGACTTGCCCTTCTCTCCTGTGAGTCAGATCATCTTTTCTTATCATATATTCAGAGCTATGAATGTAAAGAGAAACACAAATAGTACTAAAAGTCTCACCTGGAAATGGAAATGAACAATTCCAGGATGGAGGTAGTGAAATCCATGGAAACAGATTTTATGTCTAGTTACTTGTATTTTTTGAAAACTAGGATTTCTCTTCAAAAGGTATTTACACGTTAAAATGGGATCTTCCCCCTTTATTATTTAAACTCAAAATTGTATATTTTATTTAAAAGTATTGACCAAAGTATTTTTCTGATGATATGATGTCCTTTAAATGATAAAGATACAATGCTTAAATTTGTTTAGATTTAAAAGTATTACCTATCTCTGTGAATTGACCCATGAGTCTGACTCCCTTTTAATTTCTTTCTTCTTCCAAACAGTCCTTAATCATACCTGTGGCAACAGCTTTGCAAAACACACTTAAAATATAAAGCTGTTTGAACAGCATATTTATTGACACATAAACAGATAATGTTTTAGATACTTAAGTAGTATTAATTATACAGTTATCAAAACCTGCAAGGATCAAAGGATTTTATTTAAGAGGGATTTCACATACAGCTTGGATTATGTTGCTAAATAATAGCACAGTAGTACTTCTGTAGCATTGTAAAATAGCTTAGAGAAGAGTATGATGCCTATAGTTGATGTAATGCATTGGTAATTAAGAGGGTGTGAGGTTAAGCTTCATTAACTGCTGTGGGATTGTATCATGGGTTTTATTATGCTCTAGAGAAAATAAGAAGTGAGAGAGGTCAAACTGTTAGAATCTGATTTTGCTTAGTGCATCTGCCAAAACAAAGCAAGCAAAGTAATGTAGCAGCAAACACAAAAAACCTGGATTACAAGTAGTATGGATTATACACATTTTTACTATAGTTTTGAATTTTTTGTTAGTAAAATGTTTAATCATAGTTGTGGTAGTACTTTCATGAAGTTTAGGGTGTAAGAAGCAAATTAAACTGTGCATTAATAGATGCTTAAAACGACTGAATTTTCTCCACTAAAAACAGGATATAAAAACAAATCAAAGCAAATTGCACTTATTAACTTTAGTAGTTACCTATCTTCTTGTATTTGCATGCTTCAAAGAACAAACTTGTATTTTAGGGTTCCTGCTGCTGCTACATTTTATTTTTAACCCATGCACTGCCACCTACTCTATTGCCTGCATCCAAGTACAGGCATACCTCGTTTTATTGCGCTTTGCTTTATTGCGCTTCACAGATATTGCGTTTTTTACAAACTGAAGGTATGTGGCAACCCTGCGTCAAGCAAGTCTATCGGCGCCATTTTTCCAACAAATGATGGTTAGCATTTTCTAGCAATAAAGTATTTTTTAATTAAGGTATGTACATTGTTTTTTTAGACATAATGCTATTGCACACTTAATAGACTACAGTATAGTGTAAACATAACTTTTATATGCACTGGGAAACCAAAAAATTCGTGTGACTTGCTTTATTGCGATATTCGCTTTATTGCGGTGGTCTGGAACCGAACCTGCAATATCTCCGAGGTGTGCCTGTATCAAGAACAAAGTAGCTGACAGCACTGTTACTCAGAAAAGATCTAGCACTCATGCTGGAGTTTTTTTCCTAGCTAGGAAGAATATAACAGTTGTCAGGAGACATGGCATACTTATACTACAAAAGTAAAAAGTCCCAGTGCCTTTCAAAGCTGTACTATAGAGGAACCAAAATATTTTAATTAAACAGTAAGCCTCACAAAAGTACTATTCAGTTACTGATATTAGTTACTATCCATTGTCTTAAGGGCATGCATGATTATTCCAAATTCTAAATTAACTTTCCTGGGGCAACTTAAAGCCTAAATTATCTGCATTATCATTTTATATGGACTATCATATAAGACAGTCCATATAAGAAGATGTATTTGTCTCCCTAAAATTGGCAGAAATAATTTAGATGTTGACCCTTAAGCAGCAGAGTTGTAATTAATTTGAACCCAAATGATGCCATTGGGCTCCCTTGTGTCTAAAAACAACTAAAATTAAGGTTTTTTTCTCCAATTTCCTTAATGGTCAGTGCATTTTATTAATCCTATTCTAGGATTGTGCTTTGCAGCATATGAACATAAACTATAATTAAAATCTTTAAACGTGGTCAGCTGAATCAATTTTGATGAGCACTGAAAAACAGTTATGACATACATAATAGCAGATTTCAGAATTACAAATGCTGCTTCTACAGGGAAAAGCATGATTTGCAAAATATGTTTTTAATAAAAATACAGGGTTTTTTTTCAATAGTATGATTAAATTACTTCCAAATTGTACTGAATCTTTTGGGAATAGGAGGAGGCTTATGATAAAGTTTTGGTTAAGCCCTTCCTCCATTATTATTTTCCCTTTTTTGGTACATATTTGTTTAGCTTAAGCGGTGCTCTCAGATGCCTCTATTTTCCTTTGTAAGTAGACTGAACTACTTAACAGGTACTTCAGAACTCATCATAACTGGCTAAGCTGTGAATTGTGCCTATAGATATTACCACAATCAATCTAATCTAGATAGAATGCTCTAGACCAGGCACCCACCTGGCAGCCTGTGGGTGGTATCCCACCCTTAGGAGAGTAATCTTTGGCCCCCAGGCACTGCTCATTACTACTGCCACTGTAGTTTCTCAATTACCTCTCCCTCATCTGGCTGCCACTTCTGCCCTGTTTCAGCCAGGGCTGTAGGAATCAGTTGTGCAGGGCCTTGGTTTATCTGAGGATTAGGATAGGTGGGTTCCTCACCCTGGGTATTAGGTAGTAAGTAGGTTCCCCACCCTGCCTGGTCCCCCATATGTTTTCCACCAGCCTGGAAGCAGGTGTAGGGAAGGATATCCATCAATTTCACAGAACTTTTTGAAGGAATTACTTCATGTTGCTTCTTTAAGGTAACCAGGAAAAGGGAAAAAAGCATTTTCTTCTAGGTACTAGTTGATATCTACCAAATAATTGAAAATAGTAAAGCTGTGACTTCAAACTTTTATCTTCAAGGAAAATAAAGAAAACAGTAGTTCCATAAGGTTCAGAATCATTAAATTAAGGAAACAATGGTTTCCTCTTGAGGAATTAGCTCTGGAATTGCCATGTGGATGGGAAATTACTTGATTTCATATGGTTATAATGCCACCACATTTTGATTGGTTCTTGGATTAGCATTCACCAAGGTTGTATTCACATAATGTTTGTCAATAACGTCAATTTCAACATGGAGTTGGAGTTTATTTTTTCCCTGAATAGCTAACAAGCTACAGCATCTCAAAATGTATCTGAGCAGCAACCCATATAAGCATTGAGGAGCCGCAGTCATTAGGATTTATTGTAAATTACCCACAGCACATTTTTTTTCCTAGTGGCAACTAAACCAATGGTTCTCAACCTATGGGTTGCAACCCAAAAATGGGTCACAAACATAGAATCATAGAATCAATGAGTCGGAAGGGACCTAGACAGATCATCAAGTCCGACCCCCTGCCATGGGCAGGAAGGAGCATTGGGGCTGGGAGGGGTCATAAGACCCCAGCCAGGTGCCTATCCAGTCTCCTCTTGAAGATTTCCAGGGAAGGTGAGATCACCATGTATAAAAGGGTCATGAACAAACTTGAAAAATGGATCAACAAACTTGAAAAATGGATTATCTGTTAAAGGAGAAAAATGTGGAAAACCATGGCTTTTCCCTTGTAGGCTAGCAGAGTTCCAGCCTGCAAGGGGCTGCTTGGGGCCACCCAAATCCCACACACACTGGGGAGCTGAGACCTGGGGGCAGAGGGCAGTGGGTCAGGAGTGAGGGTCGCTGGGTTGGGACTGGCCATTGATTTTTACAAATGGGTCCTGGTACAAAAAAGATGGAGAACCACTGAACTAGACTATGCAAGAAACTTGTTAGGAAATTTTAGAGCTTCTCATGCAAAGAAATGATCTAGGATATTGTGAATTTGAATCAGTCTTTTGCTGCAGTTGGAACCAAGGTTTGTATAAGGAACCTAGTAATTACAGATAGCTTTAAGTATTGATGTTAAGTGATGATAAGGCAAATTCTTTCAACATGACTTAGGTTTTCATGTTGTGTAAACTAAGAAAGGATTAACGAAGTGTACATAGACTCAGCTAATAAGTAGGGGGCCTGTGCATATTGGCCTGTATAATGACTGGGAGTTTTCTTGAGCAAGTCATGCCAAAGGGATCAGTACACAGTTTCCTGGTAAAAACGATAAATATTCTGTCAGAAGCAGTAGAAAGACAACAGGTTGGTAGAAGACTGAGGACTGTATAAATGCATCTTTCCCACTTTTCCTCTAGTAGCCCAAGCCCTGATCAATTTCAGGAGAAAGACCATTCTAGGATTCTAGTAGTCTCTTATTACTGGAGACAAATATGGCTCTTGACACAGTTAAGGAAACTACTTGTTGATTATGTCCAACTGTAAGTATATCCATACATTTACTGTTTTGGGCCTATCTACATCATGGGTTTGAAATAGCTTCTTTACCCATAGTGAAGGTATTCACTCTTTCTGGAGTAGGTCAGGAATTTTTTCTAAGCCTTACACCTGAGAAGAAAGTATGGTGTTAGCTCCTACTTCTTTGTTATTATTTTTGAGCACCTTTAATCCTTCTTAAGCTCTTTCTATCTCTTACTAGTGTAGGGTGAAATATTCTCTCTAAATCAGGGGTGGGCAAAATGTCAGATCTGGCCAGTGGCTGGACTCCATTTCCCAGAAGCCCCTGCCTACATAGCTGGAGCCAGTTTCCATGGAGACCCCAGCAGCAGCTACCCTGTGATAGTGAGGCTGGAGACTGGGTCCAGCAGTTCTGGCAGGGCACGGAGCTGCTCCAGAGCCCAGCTGGGATCTTGTGGTGGTGATAGCGTGGTCTGGAGCCAGGGCAGAGGTGCGATCTGCAGCCTACGTGCTCCAGGCAGGGACGTGCAGGCAGCAGATCACAGCTTTGCCCCGGTTGCTTGTAGCGGCAACAGCATGGTCTGGAACCACAACAGAGCCCTGATCCGGAGCCTGCAGGCTGCAGATCACAGCTCTACCCTGGCTCTGGACCATGCTATCACTGTCGCAAGATCCCAGCCAGGCTCCAGAGCACTCCCCATAAAAAGGCTCTGCACCCTGGTAGCAGGGAGGGGCGGGGGCATTGAGGGGCCTATAGCCACCCCACAATTCCCCATAGCCCTCTATAGCCAACCCTCCCAGTGGCACTGCTGCTGGTGCCCGCCCTGCACAGGCAGCGGTAGCTGAGCTCACACTGCTCCTGCCCACAGCACAGTCCCCTCCTCAGCCCCACGCCAGGAAGAGGCTGGTGCTGCTGCTGCTCGCTGGTGCTGCTGGGGCTTATCTCCACGGAAACCCTGGCCCCACACTATTGTGGCTGCTGCTGAGGTCTCCATGGAAACCAGCCCCAGCCACGTGGGCAGGGGCTGCTGGGAAATAGAGTCCACTGCCAGCTGAATCTGGCCCATGAGCTGGACTTTGCCTGCTCCCATTCTAAATGAAAGCATGCAAAATGGCCTTCACAGAGCCTTATGCTTCACCTAAGTCATATTCCTCACAAGACATATAAAGATAAACATTCCCATCTTTAAAGTAAAGGATTTATCAATTTGTTAATTTTTGAAGACTGAGAAGCATGACTAAAAGGGAGAAAACATTTTAAGAGGTTTTTTTTATGGGGCGTGCCATCTTTCTAACTATATAAAAGATGAATGATATGATATGGCACCTCTTCTCTTGAAATTTTATCATTACAAATGATATATTGACTGCCTATTCATATTACAGTGTTAGCTGGTCGAAATAGATGTGTCCTTGACTGTATTAGAGGTAAGATCAAACAGTGTCAACAATGGGAATTTGGTGAAGGCTTAGATAGGATTTATACTAAAAATTATCTGTCCCAGATCATCAGTGTCACAAACAAGTGCCACAAAAGCCTGTGAATCACTTTTAAAAATGTTTGTTTGCTTTTAACATGTGTTTACTATGTAACAACATTCCAAGTTCATGATGTCACCAGTAAGTCTTAGCTGGAAAAGATGTAGCTTTCTTCTGATGTAACGAGGGCAACTTGAGTGGATGGTAATCATCAGTATGTTGAATATTCCAAAAAATATTTCCAGGGGAGTATCTCTTTAATTATTTAGAAAATATTTTCTATTTAAACTTAGAAATAAATCCAAAAAATCTGTGGCTACATACATATGTAACATGCTGGTATCATTGTAGAATGCATTCTGTTAACTTACAGTTAACTGTTAGTTACACTTGCCTCAGAATGTTGATAAGAACTTAATGTTTTCAGTTTCTCCCATGTGTGACAAACTTTCATTCTTGTGTTCAAAGTTTGTATGTTTATTCTCTGCCAGAAGTGATTAAACTTTTGAAAAAGCTTTTTTTCTACATTTACCAAAACATAACATGGCTGTTTTAATACAACGTGGAAATGCTTTTAATATTAACTTATATTCATTTTATTTTTATTCATGTGAAGTTATATTTCTAAGACTTAAACCGAGAGATTTCAAAGAGGAATCCACAGTGTCAAAAACATTCTGATCTGTTGTCTTTCTGTAGCCGAAAAACAAGTGAAAAGTAACAGCTGGCATTTTCCTAGGGATGCCTTGAGCCAAAAAAAGGTTGAAAACTAGAGCTAGCAGGATTTCCATGTAAGAGCCAATAAACACAAAAATACACTTTAAAGTGGCCAATTCCACTCTCTTACCCACCACTGTTGTCAATAATAGATCTTTCTGTGACGTCCGTGAGAGCAGTCAAGCCCCAAATGTGTTTGAGAATGCTTAAATAAAACATTGCTTAGAGAAGCATTTTTCTCAAAAAAAATATATTCCATAGTTTAAAGTATACCCCTTTATAATCACATGTATAGTACTTTATACAAAATCTGTTAAACCTGTATCAGATTATTTTGATTTTGATCATTAAGTTAGTGAAAATATGAAAAAAATGCATTGTCAGTACAATGCTCTGCACTGTAGATAAAATTACAATTTTTGAGAAAATAACATATGCTCATATAAACAAAGCTGTCTGCAGATGAGGGGCTAAAGTTGAGGTTTCACTTTCAACCTTAAGTTTTACATTTCTTGATCATAATATTGAACATTTTAATTAATAATCTTAAAGTTACATTGATAGAGATTTTTACCTTTAATCTCTTCTTCCTCAGGAAGCTTTTGGGAGTTGCACAAGATCTTTGGGTACAGGTTTTAGTCACTGAAGTGCCAACTTAAGTAAGAATAAAGGGTGTAGATGTGATTATATTAATTAGGTAGAAACTCATTTGAGTGGGTAGGGAGGAGCAATTTAAACTTGTCTTTAATCTCATTCTTTGGGGTTTTTTAATTAAAAAATGTTGATTAACTTTTAAAATGCTGATTTAATTCAAATTTTAAAATGCTGATTAAATCTGGTCCAAATGAATTTATCAAATATTTGGGCAAAAAATATAGTGCATCTGTTTGCAGATTTTTTTCAGTTAAGTTGTAACAAGAGAAAACAAACTGTTCGTTCCCTTGATTTTTCTGAGATTAAATGTATGTCTTTCTAGACTGCTGATGTATAAAACAATGTGAATTGTTTTAATTATTCAGTTTTCCTAAAAATATTAACAGGTTTCTCATTGTTTGTGGAATTTTATATCTAAAAGTGCACATCATACTACTACAAAAATTACTGTGAAATTGAAACTGCTTTCATTTTTAGTTATGTCATAGATTTTAGTTTTGTATTGTGAATGAAAATAAAGAGGACAAAAATTGCACTTGTATAAATGTCTCTCAGTAGAACAGAAGTGTTTAACTTTTTGCTGATCTCTACATTGCCTGTATATCAGTATGTGAAGTATGTGCTTGGTAGGACGATAAATTGGTCAATTAATATACCAGATATTTTTAATTCAATTTTAACTATAATATTATAATAATGCCTAGTTCTTAGAATTGTTCTCTACCTTTTTTAAAAAGAAGTACTTACTCTAATTCTAACCAGTTAACTTCTCACCATAAGGCTAAATTAGGCTGCCCCTTATTTCTGTGGGTTAGGTTATGTCGTCTAGGTGTTCCATCCAATCAGAACAGGTTTCCTCATCCTAACACCCAAGACAGTGCAAAAACATTGCTCCCGTCTCTTTGAACTAAGTTCTTTGTTCACTTCTCAACATCACTATCTAGTGCTTCCCCTATTAAATGCTTTTGCTTTAATTGTATTAAAATGTAAATCTATGACATTTTAAAGGTATTTAAAAATAGGTCAAAATTTAAAGTTTAATAGGAGAAGCTGTGATGGGAGCTGTGATGTTCTCCTGAGCTGTGATGCCCTCCAGTTTGCACAGGTGGGCAGCAGAGAGAGAGAGTGGGACTTTGGGAAGTGTACTCAATGTCAGCTTGGTACAGTAGAGAGAGAGCAGGTTGCATGGGAATAAGCTGTATACCATCAGAACTAGAGATGGCCTAACTTAGCTTTATGGTGAGAAATAAACTGGTTAGAATTAGAGTAAGTACCCTAGACCAATGGTTATCAACCTTCTTAGACACAAGATATCCTTTGGAAAATGCCACCTTTCAGTTTTCACTTGCTATTTGATTACATGAATATAATAGAGCAATTATTCTGCTGCAAATAACTCAGAATGACCACAACAGGTCAGAAAGGGTTTTTTTACCCTATGAATCCATTTGAAATCTCTAGGCTTATACTGTGAATGACATGGACTTGTTTGCACACCAAACAGTGCTAATATTATGCCATACTCCATAGCACAACTTAAAGGTTCGGTTGAGAATTACTGCTCTGTACCCATAGCAAAGTTAGTGTTGCAACCTCATTGAGCCTTTAACTGCATCTATGACTAACACCACACCTCTGAAACAGAAAGGCTTGTATTAGCAAGTTTAATAAATCTAAAGTTTATATTTACATCTTCCTTCTTGAATAGGTTTTGTTTCTTCTTTGAATTGAGCATCAATAATCTGCGGCCTTAAACGGTGTGTTCTTTGCCTTTTGTGGTGTAGGAAAGGAAGGTGCAGGCCATTTGTTGTAACTCCTATTTTTTATCCCGATGTACAAGTCTAGTACAATACCTTTTTGTCATAATAAGTAGCCAGAATTTTATAGTTCAAAGTGATTTGTACTAATAATTTTGTTTTAAACAAATATTTTACAGCTATACCTTTTTATTAAAATAATTCTACTAGTTACTTTGAAAAAATATATTCTTAACCAGCTTGGCTACTTTAACTACAATGATATTGTTGTACTCTGTATATTTAGGAGCTTCCAGCACCTCTGCTTGATGAAGTGAATGAAGAAGAAACAGTTTTTAAATCTAAAGAATCTCAGGACTACATGAAAATTGCCTGGCGTTACCAGAATTTACCAAAAATGGAGGTAAATAAATAGTATTTTATTATGATTTTCCTATAATGTTAGATAAAGGTTAAAATTCACTTGTTCTATAAATATATATCACTAGAAACCAAACCACAGAATTGCTAAGAGACTGTGGTACTATCATGTGTTTCTTGATTATCAAGGATACAGAGAGATGAGAATCGAAGTCAAACATTTTTTGCATGAAGTCCCATCATGTTTAACAATAATTTGTAAAGAAAATCAAGTTAAAATATTAAAGCACCAAGGGCCTTTTGATTTAATTCAAGAATATCACAGTGTTTTTTTCTTAATCTAGGTAAATTTGTCTCTTACTTATATTAAGTATTTGTCTAGGCTTAGGTATACATTGATGATTTATATAGGTTTAATGAACAGCACTTATTAGATCCCTCCAGTGAAAGTACTGTATTAAAGCAAGCTGTTGACTTGCTTATCCATGTGCGTAATAAGTAAAGTAAGCACTTGAGATCATATCAGCTTCAGTGTCGCTAGAAACTAATCATTGTGAAGGCAGTATGTAAGAAACAAGCCCACTGGTTACTTCTTCAGAGTTAACAGCTGTTAGTATTTTGTGAGTTATGTTTTTCCTTAGGCTGGTTACTTCCTTGTTTAGTCTAATAATGCAGTCAGAGCTTAATAGCATCCTGTACTACACCCAACAGCCAACTTGTTTTGTCCATGCAGTTAGGCTTAAGTATTTTATACATGCTGATTTAGATGTAGCCATGACTGCCTAGTAAGTTCAGTCATATTCTTAAAAATATAATTGGAATGTGACAAAATGATCTTACAAGGCTTGGCATGTTTGGTTTTCTGTGAAATTGCACAGACATGGCTATAAATTTGTGTCAGAGAATACTTATATATGGTGACATGCCAAATCAAACAGCCTCCAGGGTGAGCTCATAAATCTCATCAATTTTATTAATATGGAACTAGCTGTGCCATTCTAAACCATCACAAAATATAGTTTTATTTTATTTGGTAAGTAAAACTAATTTTATTTATACTTTGATGTAAAACCAATTCATTACCATTACTTTAACATAAGAAGTCTTAGAGTTATATCAACTATAACTTGAAATGGGCATATGTCCCTCCTATATTATTCTGTCTAGTAAAATGATATTTAAGTAGAGCAGAATAATACACTTGTCCTTGCTTACAGCAAACTGAACTTGGATATTGAAAGTTGTAGAGCTTATAGACTAATGACAGTTTAGTGTAGACCAACTGTCCAAAATTACAAGGCATGATTCCTTCATTAACATCATTGTTTTCTTAATCATTTGGTGATAATTCCCTAAGATGTATGTACTATAATTTTCTGAAATATAGCATTTCTTTAAATACTTAATGAAAAAATAAAAATACAGTTTAAAAAATGCTAGCAAATTAATATTTTTATTACATCAGAGAACAGAAATATTTGATGGTCGGTTGAATGAATTTTTATGTAATTATGCTATTTTTCAGTAATTGGCTAGTTGGAAGCATTAACTGATGTAGTATGTCAGCCTCTAGGATGGTTCTAATATATCTGGTAATAGCTTTTAATTAAGTGCTTCAACTTTGATTGATGTGTGTTGACTGGTTAAAAATTTCTATCAAAAGAAACTTAAATAAAACTAAAAAACCCCCCCAAAATTTACGTTCTAACCAGGTCTAATTTTTAAACTGATTGTATTTTAAATTTTAATCTATAAATATTTGCAAAATTAGAGTAGCTTAGGTTACAAAGGTTAGAAAGCATAAGCTATCCTTTTAAGAGCTCCAAACATGTCAGTGGAATTTTTTGTCCATTCAACATGTTTTTTACGTGAAACACAAATGCTGTGTAAAGGTTGTCTTTTTCGTACTTTTGTTAGCTAATTTATATTTACTTTTCAGTGACCAAAGAGATTTTTGGTAATAGAAATGGCATTTATTCACTTCCCTTCCTGAAAACTTTACATACATGCTTAGCCAGCTAATAACTATTTCAAGTTATATACCATTCTAAATTAATAATCATGTCTTGAATAGGACACACTGAATGAATAAAAATCAGCATACAAATACTCAGCACATCATAAATATACTGTAGATTTATACATAGTTGGCTGCTTGCATACTGATCATGGTAAGTTTAGGTGGTACAGCTGCCTGTAGTAAGAGTATAAAATAATTTATACTTCTGACTAAAAATGCTAGGTACAGCCTAGCTTGCAATGTGAAAAGGTATAATGTTGGGGGGGGGTTTCTCTCCCTCCCTCTCCCCCTCTCTGTCTTCACCCTCCCCCCTCACTCCACCCCGCCTTTTTTTTTGAATGAACTGCTTGTGTTCTTGGGGCAATATATAAACTGTCACAGCATGAAATCAATTTTCTGCCTTGATTCATCCTAAATCTGAGATTTCTAGCACATTAGTATTGCAATTAGAAACATTAACAGCAGACGGTAGCATAAAAGCACACTCTGCTCACTGACAATTTAGTGTATTTCTCCTTGTGCAGACTAGCTCATAGGAATCCAAGGAAGAACAAGCTTGAACCTACAATCTAGTAATAAACTTATCAACTCAAACTTAAGAGGGATGAAAAGTCTGTTTTGCACTCTCCATGGCCATTCTGCGAAGACAGATTATTCATGCTTACTTGATTCAGGTAGGCTTTTTGCAAGCTTCCCTACTAAGCCTGGGAATGTGGTACATTGAGGCCTATTCATAGGCTTCTGACATAGACGGAGCTTTTATTGCATGGTGTTTTATTATAGCCAAATCCGAGTCTCCACCCAGTTTGTAGGCACTGTGTTCATTCTTTTGAATCAAGAGAGGTTATCACCTACCTTAATCCATGCAGCAGGGTGGATTAAGGACACCAATGTTCCCCAGGATTCTCAAAGAGGATCCTGGAAACTTCTTGTTTCTTCTTTTTTGCTGTCTTTACTAAATTCTGTTGGGCCTCAGTGAGGATTTGCATCCAAAATAGGCAACCTGGAGCTTTTCTCAATGAAGACATCAGATCAAAGTTCAGTTAGTCAAGGCCTTTCTAAAACATTAAGGGGGCTTGAGAGTACACAATAAAAAGATGAGCTCTGGCAGAGATTGCAGTAAAAACATTCTGATCTGTAATCCGGATAAAGGATAGATTATAGGCCAAAGAACAGCCCCTGTTTAAATTGCTTTCAGAATCCTTATACTAAATAACTTTATACTTTGCATTTTTAAGATGTGATAGTTTTTGATCAGTCTTTTATTTTAAAATTTAAAATACATTTGCTAGAGGGGCTTTAATTTTAGAGGGCTTAACATTTTCTTATAAGTGTGCTAAATACTTTTAGAACTCATTTATTATTTATGGCAAGGATTTTTTTCTTAAAACAAAGTTTTATTCTTTTTCTATCCTTTATAGCAATTATATTTTTAATTCTCAGATTGCTAACTAAGCTTAGTATTTGTGTATCTGTTAATACCAAAGTATTACATGGAGATTACTCAAATGGCTAGTTCTAGTTCATTTAGACCTTTTTAGCACATTTGTACAATCTAAAGCACTAAACAAAACTTATGAAAATATCTGGCATAGCTGTCTGCAGACAGATAACTAAAATGACACTATATTCAATAGGGTTGTATCAACAGTTATATGTTTTAATATAACAAGACTGCATGTTGCTTTTTTAAAAAATCTTTTCAGAACTTTAGAAGCCTTTTTTTCAAAACACTTTTCTGGTTCATACAAAAATTAACAATTATTAACAAATCTGTGATTACAGTACTAAATGTTGCCCTCAAATACACCTGGATGGTCTCCATTGTTTTCAGTGAGGGCAGAAGTGTAAGCCTAGTTTTCCCTATAGAATTATCACTATTTGATGACAATGCACAAATTAGAAAGAACGTAACTCAACTTCCAAATGCTTGGTTGAATTTTTACTGTTGTCCCCTAAAGAACAAATCTCTTTTTAGTGTATTTATAAAATGAAGAAAATTGTTATAGAATCCACTGGGGAAAAAATATAACACCCCAAAGAGGCTATTTCGGGTCTTTTTCAGGTACAGCCACAAAGCAGGAGCAAGCAAAATGCTGTCTAATTTTATCTGAGAACACAGCTTCTCGTTGTGGACTTCGAGGTGGGAAAAAGAGTTGCTTTTGGTGTTGGGTATTTTTGTTTTTATATTGGGGGAGGTTGGTTTTCACTTTTTGCAGCTGAATCTTTAATCCTTTAGAGTAGACAGTGTCATGACTTCAAAATGAAGTCATTATTCTCTATAGTGACCACTGAACATACTTAAAAACTTTTTAGCCACCACCCTGTGACCTACATCTCTGAATTTTCACACTTAGAAGTTAGTCACCTCTGAGCTGACTAGAAATAATCAGACACTTTCACTCTCACAGTATTAATCAATGAGTGTGAAAGTACATGTTGTAAGGGAGAGAAATGACTGCAAGTTTTTTTTGAAGCACAGAGACATGATGCCAGACTACTGACCGTTTCTGTGAAGCCTGGGTCCCTGGACAGAGGTAACATTCAAAGCACCCTGCAAATCCCTGTTGTACCCCCTGGGTGAAGACACACCGCTGCATACTGTTACAATAATCTTGAACGGCTGTAGTGGAGGTGTGTGGCACAGAGCTGCACATCTGTCAATGGCCCAAAGTGCTCTGAAATTTAAGTACTGAAAATTCCACTCCAATGTGGAGTGCTACAAATATACATCTATTCATGGCCTGAGTTGGCTAAGTGGGGAAGCTATTGCTAGAGGAAGCTGATAGATGTTTGACTTAAATCCTGGGCAGAGAAGACTCCAGACCCTTTGCTGGTGCCAGTATTAGCATGGGCTTATAATGGAATCAGATACTTGTAATAGAAGGAACCTCCAACATGAAGGGAGAAGAAGCCCCGAGTGTTTGTAGCAGAGCTCTCATCTAATAGGTGGGTCACTGGACACAGGGCTAGTATGCCTTTGTTTTGGAGCAGTTGGCTTATAAATCATCCCCCAAATAGAAAGTGTTTTGTTTGCACGGAGCAAGAAAATAAATATAGATTTTTAGTGATGATGCTTCTGTTATGATTGGAACAAGAAAAGTACATTTTTAATTGGTAGGTTGGCTGTAAAAACAAGTAGTTCAGGGGTTGGCAAGATTTTTGGACAGAGTGCCAAAAACACCTACAACCTCCGCTTGTAAAATGTTGGCACCAGGGCTAGGAACAGCTAAGACAGCTATATTGTGGTTGAACCCAAGCTAGTTTGTTTAGAGTTAGCTGAAGTATCACTGACAGCACTGAATTCTGCCATGTAGGAAGCATCACTGAATGGTTTTCCCAATGTTTCTTTGAGCATTATATATTTTTGGTCTCTATATTAATATGGGTTGATCCTGGTGAGCAGCCTGACTACATTTGTATATTAGTTCTTTGGACTGTTTCAGATTCTCATCTTCTTAGCTGTCATCTTTCAGCAATCATTTTCTAAGTTCTGTCTTTCATAAGTACAAAGCGCCATTAGTATTGTGCCTTGGTACCAGCCAAACGCTTCCTGAATGCAGAGTGGGGTGAAGTAAAGAGATGGTTTAAAGCAACCTTTGCACTTTAACCCTTCCTGAACTGTACCATTTATCTGTTCAGGATGTGGATAATTGCTCCTTGTATTAATACAAAATATCATAGCTCAGGTAGACTTTCTTTTGTAGCTGTAAACAAACCTAACCAGCATCTGTTCAAATCTAGCTGCCTTATTATTGAGGTTAGAGTATTTCTGCTTATCTTGTGTATTATGTAATGGAATGGTGACATCTCCAAGCATATGCCTACAAGCAAAAAATTCACTTGTATGAAGACTCAAAACATTGTCTCACAGCAGTTAGGTCAGTTGGTAAGAAAGAGTCTTAGTTTCATAGTTTCTAGGGTCGGAAGGGACCTGAAACAGATCAAGGCTGACCCCCTGCCCTGGGCAGGAACGAGTGCTGGGATCATAATACTCCAGCTAGATATCTCTCCAACCTCTTGAAGATCCCCAAGGTAGGGGAGAGCACCACCTCCCTTGGAAGCCTATTCCAGAGCCTGGCAGCCCTAGCCATAAAGTATGTCTCCTGATATCAAGCCGGAACCTGCTGTCAATCAATTTTTGATTGGCAACACAGTGCTGTTTGCTAGCATTCTGGATGTGTTGTGCCACAACTTTTAAGCTTTAAGTTTAATTTTTCTCTAGTCTTCTTATATTCCTTTCAAGAACAAGCCTACTTATTAGGCTAATAAATGGAACTAATATAAGGTGTCCCATATCTGAGCTAAGTGATTTCTTTCCCAACAAGAAATTAATTCTGCCATTGAAGCTTCCTGACCATTGAAACCAACATTATTTTTTTGATGGGGAAGTGCAACAGAAACAAAACAAAGTAAAGCATAGTATAAAGGGAAATATTTTATAATTACATATTATTTCTGTTTTAAATGCAAAATAGAGCTATTGTGTATTTGCACACTCCTTTTTTAGAACAATTTAGTTTTTATTTTTTGTGTGTAAGTAGTATACTCTATATTAGCATTCTGGATTGTACATTGTGCTGGATTTCTATCAATATTCAATGTTTGGACCTCCTTTCTGTGTCCTTCACTTAAAGCATATAAAGAGTGTTGTTATCACACTTTAGCATGTTGGTTTTATTATTACTTTTACTCTGTTCTGTCAGTTATGTCAGAAGCATAGTTACTTACCATATATAATTGTTGTAATATCCAGCATCAAGCTACTGAAGATTCAAGAAATTTTAGCATTTTCTTTAGAATTTATAGTTTTACATAGAGTTTAATTTTCCTTAACTCAAAGTTGGAAGCTTTTAAGGTGGTTTATTTACACATTGTATGTAAATGTAGCAAGTGTCAAAAGGTGGTAGGCAAATGTTTGTGGACTTCTGCATATACATAGTACAGGTATTGAAAAGCCTGATATATACAGACCTTGGCATGTACCTGTGCCACCTCCCATGCTTCCTCCAACTTATACATACATCAGGATATTATGTGCCAGTTTAGGGCTTGTATAGGAGTACATATTTTTGGATTCCTGATGCATATATTCGGTGGAACAACTCTAAATTCACTCTTGACAAACTCCCCATTATCAATCTTCAGCCAGTCTGAAGTAATGCTTAAATAAAAAATCAAAGATCTCTCTTACTAGTATTGCTAATGAATTATGTTTTGAGATAAATTATCATTTAATTAGGTGTTATCATTACTGAATGTCTTTGCAGGCTAGCCCAGCAGCTTCTTCAAGGTTTGGTCATTATTATGATGTATCGAAAACATTGTCTCCAGAACTGCTTCAGTCTACAAAATGTCATCGTTTTTTTCTTCCTGAAGAAATATCTTTACACCCTAACATTAACATTGGGTAAGTTAAGTCCTGTTTTTTTCTATATAATCAGTTTTTATATTAAATTTAAGGGATGATTTTTAAAGGTGTTGCTAGATAATTTAGGATTGTGCATCCCTTTGTTTTATAATGAAACTTGTACTTCTGCGTTTCATTAGTTACTCTTGAATAATCTTCCCCATTTTTTTACCCTAAATGTACCAAGGAGGTACATAAAATAAAACATGCATAAGAATGCTTTCAGCCGTGATATTTCTATATTTCTGAGAGAGCAAGGTAAACTACTGTTTGGATTTGAAAAGGAATTCTTAATCAGTTTGCCACACTGGTCATTTGTTATAGTTTGTATCTGTTGCAAATAAAATCAGACCAACAGAATACCAGAGACATCAGTAAGGTGTTGTACTACAGCTGTACTTGCTACTAGCTATTTTGCCAGTGTCTCAAGGTACTCCTCCAAATAAAGACCATTATAGTCTTCTTGGATCTTTCTACTGCTCTAACCTCTAGGTTTTACAAACTTCTAGGAATAGAACTAAATCCCAAGAACTATTTCAGTGCGTTTTTAAAACTATAGTTTAATACAATACAAAGTATAGTTGATAAAAGAAATCCAGTGCTTCATTGTTAAGTGCTTTTTAAAAAATGTAAACAAGGGAAAAACTACAGTCTTTGTGGATACCAGTGACAGTATTATGTGATCAAAGAGCAGTGGTTTCTATTTATTAAGGCCTTCACATTCTAGCTGGATTGTAAACAAAGCAATCTGTATATTAGAGCAAGGCAAAATTATGAGCTCTATTTCTGTAGTAAATTTTTTAAGCCTGCCCATGTATAATCATAGAATCATAAAAAATTAGGGTTGGAAGGAACATTAAGGGGTCATCTAGTCCAGCCCGCTGCTCAAAGCAGGATTATCCCCAACTAGATCATCCTAGCCAAGGCTTTGTTTAGCCTGGTCTTAAAAACCTCTCTGGGCAATCTGTTCCAGTGTTTTGCTATCCCCCTAGTGAAAAAGTTCTTCCTAATATCTAACCTAAACTTCCCTTACTACAACTTGAGACCAGTGTTCCTTGTTCTGTCATATGCCACCACTGAGAACAGTCTAGCTCCATCTTGTTTGGAACCCCCCTTCAGGTAGCTGAAGGCTGCTATTAAATCCCCTTTCAGTCTTCTCTTCTGCAGACTAAATAAGCCCAGTTCCCTCAGCCTCCTAGCCCCCTAACCATTTTTGTTACCTGCTGCTGGACTCTCTCCAATTTGTCCATGTCCTTTCTGTAAGGGGGGCCCAAAACTGAACACAGTACTCCAGATGTGGCCTTGCCAGTGCTGAATAGGGGGAATAATCACTTCCCTTGCATTACTGGCAACACACCTACCAATGCAGTCCAGTATGCTCTTAGCCTTCTTGGCAACAAGGGCACAATGTTGACTCATATTCAGCTTAGTGTCCACTATAACCCCCAGGTCCTTTTCTGCAGAGCTGCTGCTCAGCCAATCAACCCCCAGCCTGCACTGGTGCATGGGATTGTTCTGTTCTGAGTGCAGGACTTTGCACTTGTCCTTATTGAACCTCATGAGATTCCTTTTGGCCCAATCCTTCAATTTGTCTAGGTCTCTCTGAATCCTGGTCCTACTCTGCAGCATATCTACTACTCCCTCCATATTGGTGTAATCTGCAGACTTGCTGAGGGTGCACTCTATGTCATCTTCCAGGTTGTTGATGAAAATATTGAACA
Source organism: Gavialis gangeticus (assembly GCF_001723915.1). Classification (NCBI taxonomy): domain Eukaryota; kingdom Metazoa; phylum Chordata; order Crocodylia; family Gavialidae; genus Gavialis; species Gavialis gangeticus. Next base: position 125,244,578 of record NW_017729025.1, read on the forward strand.
GAACTGGCCGCAGGACCAACCCCTGGGGCTTTCCACTTGATACCAGCTGCCAACTAGAAATCAAGCCAATGATTACTACCCTCTGAGCCCAATGCTCCAACCAGTTTTCTGTCCACCTTATGGTTCATTCATCCAGTCCATACTTCCTTAGCTTGCCTGCAAGGATGTTGTGGGAGACCTTATCAAAAGACTTGCTAAAATCAAGGTATACCACATTCACTGGTATCCCTGAATCCACAAAACCAGTCATATCATCATAGAAGGCAATCAGGTTGGTCAGACATGAAGTGCCCTTGGTGAATCTATGCTGACTGTTCCTAATCACCTTCTTCTCCTTCAAGTGCTTAGAAATGGATTCCTTCAGAATGCCCCATGTTTTTTTTCCAGGGACTGAGGTGAGGCTGACTGATCTGTAGTTCCCAGGGTCCTCCTTTATCCCTTTCTTAAATATGAGCTCTGTATTTGCCCTTTTCTAACCATCCGGAACCTCTCCCAATCACCATGAGTTTGCAATAATAATATTCCTCTTCAGTAGTAGGGATGCTAATGGATGTACCCAAGGAGTGAGGTGTATGGCACAAGCTAGACTTTGGGCAATAGTTAAAAGGAAAGTGCATTAATATTGCCACCCAACAAATGACCTGCCATTAGTCTTTGCTCTAAGGTTGGGTCACTGAGATGAGTCATTCCTTGGCACTGCATTTTGGATTGCCTGCCATTAAATCAGTGGTCTGAAATATTTTTATTTATAATCAAGATAAACAGTATGTTGAAAGCCTCTTCATAAAATAGGCTTTTGACATCAAATCTTTATTTGAGCAAGAAAAGGCACAAGTAAATTAAATATACCAGCCAACTAGGCTTGAACCTCCAGCTAACTGAATTGTCTCTGATTGAGCAGTCCCTATAAACTGGGAAAGACTAATGACAGTTTTAGTGGGCCTAAATTTAATTACATATAGTTACTAGTTTTTGGTTACAACTATTGAAAAAGCCAGTTGATTCTGAAAGTCTATTTAATTCATTTATAAGTAAATGGAAGATATAATGATACAATTCTCTAAAAATGTCAGTCCTCCTTTCACAAAACTATAGTCTCTTTTGGAAAGAAAAAAAGAGTAAAGCTGGGGATGGAGCGGAACCCTGAGTTAACAAATATTTATCCTAAACTTTTGTTGTTTCTTAGCAAACAAAATCAACAATTGCTTCAAATTATCTTTTGAATGACTAAATATTGGTAGAACGTATAGCAAATCAGTATTTTATTATTTTGAAATGTATGTCTCTCTTTGTATTTGATGTGAGCTTATAATAGTATGGCAGTTTCTCAGACACTGAATTTATAAAATAAAAGATATTTAGGAAAACAAATGATTGCATAAGCAAAATGTATATTTTTCTATTAGTAGTTTTTAAAGTCTAATATGATTAAAAATTCTGGGTGATTCATTTGTACTGAACTTACAGAGAAAAACTTCCTATTGTTTATACTAAAGTAAGAGACTTAAAGTTTGTGCTTTTATACAGGCTTGTAAAGATTTATCAAGGTTTGATTATGTCGTGTGTGGCATTCCAGGGCAACTGTATAATTCTTGGGGAACATACGAGGTCCACTTTTATTTTAGTCAGACATTTTACTGAAAAGTCAGTCTTAGAAATTTGCCAGCAATTATTGGTGAGCTCTGGGTTTCATTCATCTGTTGCAGTTAATGTCACTTGCTTATTTTATCACTTTATTTTGCTGTACTGAGCGGTAGTTGTCATGTTGTTCATGTGTTCTGTTGCAGAGATGGTGAAGAACTAAATGTTGCTTATGTGTTTCTTAGATGTCCGCCACCTTTATCCATGGAGTATAATGTTGGTGGTTGGGGACAGAAAAGAATAAGGAACTGAAATGCAAACAGTTCAGTGGTTTAGGTAGTAGGTGCCAGCCAATTTTCTTCTCTACTCTTTGCTTGCTTACTTTGCATGTTCCACCTGAGTTTGAACATTTTTTTGTATAACCTTGAACATGACTGTAACACACTAAAGTGTTTGACTCCCAGTTTTCAAGCAGCTTCTTTAGCCTAAGGATGAGGCATGCTAGCAAGCATTAGCAATGCATTGGTGAAGTATGGGAGGGCACATGCCCCCCCAGGTTGCTGCGCCAAAGTCAACATACAGGCACACGCCTGCAGCCTGGTTGGAGCCAGCGCCTGGCACCAATTGGGGTGGGGACGGCAGCACAGAGTTGTGCCCCACCTCTCCTCAACATTTACACATTGTTTATGCTAGCAAGCTGAATGTTGCACCCTTATTGCCTCTACTGTTTATCTTCTGTTGATGAATGGAGAATTCTGGCTTCCAGTAAGTACTCTGTCAGCTTTAATAGGTATTAAAACAAAATTGAATTAGAATTGTTAGTGCTATTCTTCAGTATTGTGTTTGTACTTTATTAACCTTAAATTCACCTTACATGTTCACAGGCCATATTCATTCTCAATGGATGTAAAAGACATCACTATAACGTACTACAGTTTCATACCGTTTCATACTTTCTAATCAATGCTGAATAACTGGAGGACCTTTTCCACCCCTCCTCTTTCATTCTCTAGAGGGGTGGGTCATACCTTTAATCATAGCATGACAGGTCCTAAACTAGGTGTAATTGCTGCTAACTGTTATACTATTCTTAAAATATATGTGTTTTTACAGAAATCCAGCAAGTTTCCCCTGTATTTTGTACATATGTCACAGTAAGACTGTGAGGTGAGGAACCCTGATTAGTCAAAACATTGATTCTCAATTTTCTCTAGTTCACCCTTCAACCTGGGATATTTTTAATGGAAAATAAAAGAAAACACTGATGCTAAGGAAGCTTTTTATTGTTTTGTAATTGTCAAGTCTCATACAGTTTTTCTACTTGTGTCAGAGCCTTAAATTTGTGTAGACTTGGAGTTTAAATATAACTTTAGAACTAGAATTTAAGTGACAAAAGATGGTTTCTGTGAGAGACATCAAACAGAGTTTCTTTTCCAAGAAAGCTACTTTATTGACATACAAAAAACTAGAACTCTTGGTTCCAGAATGATACCTTTTATTAGACCAACCAGGAAAATGCAAGAAAATTGTCCTTGCATTTTCCTGGTTGGTCTAATAAAAGGTATCATTTTGGAACCAAGAGTTCTAGTTTTTCATATGTCTTCTTGCCTCAGACCAACACAGCTACCAAATACACCCTCTGTTCTTTACTGACTCATGGGTCTTGCCTAATACAGCAGCACTTGTGCGACTAGGTTCCTTACTACCCTGCAAAGATGTCAGTTTGCAAACTAGCTAAGGGTGCATATAGCTGTAGGAAACAGCTGCACAGGACTGCTGAGATATCCCAGAGATGATTAATGTGACTCCTGGTGTGCCCCAGCTGAGTGAAGAAGTGGAACCCTTTGAAGTAAAAGCTGCAGCAAGCAGCTGTGAACCTTGTCCTTCACATGGCATCCTGGTGCTACTTAAACTGGCTGCAAACCACTCAGATATCAGTGATCTGGGTTCTACTGTATATCATCAGGTCATTCTTCTTGCAGCATTGCTCTTTGATTGGTGACACAGTCAAATGGCTTTTTTTTTAATCTGGTTTGATTGCCCCAAAAATGGCTTTTTTGATACAACTGATTTGATTTTTGAAATACATTATCAAGACCTGACCTTCCTACAGTTGGCTTTTTGTCCAGGTCATGGTAGCAGTAGGTCCATATTTCAGAATGCCATTCAGTCTTTATGAGGTGTCCATTTTTGCAATCATTTCTATTCTTCCCATAGAACAAGAAATGCAGTTCAGTTCATGCTCTTTTAGTCATCTTATCAAGAAGAGACACGGGTAATTATTTTCCCATACTTGGGTAATGCCAGAGACTTTCTGTGGCATGAACCAACATAAAATTAATTGCTGGGTATTAGATGCCATATTTCAAGGTTGAGGAAGCTTTTCGTTTCTTTCTCCTTTTCTAAAAAACCAAAAGGATCTTTCATTGAAAAGGAGAGTAATAATGTCAAGTGATAACAATTGGAGTTGTAGTAGAAGGTCCAACTTGCAAAAATAAAAAATAAATAAACCTGGGTCTTGCAGCATGTATTATACTCTTCATCTTCACCAAACAGAAAAAGAAAATTTAAGTACAAATATAGACAAAATTCATGATAATATCTTGCACTCAATACGTTAAAGAACAACAACTTAATAAACTCTCTAAAATAGTTTGTATGTGTTATTTCCTTGCGAATCTGCACTGTGCTAGTATTTAAAAGAAACAAAAATATTTTGTCTGTTATCCAGCAAGAATTAATATGCATTTGGTTTGGAGGAGAGGGCAGAAAAATGACAGCTACTGCTGCAGCCACCCAGGTAGCACCAACAGCTGTAAATCACCACTGTCCTTAATGCCTTGTTGCCCCTGTATGCTTCTGGTTTTCAGAATAAATTTTCTTTGCTGCTTGATTGGCCTGAGCAGTGTATGTTTTTGGCCTCCTCTTAGCAGTCCAGAAACCCAGTGGCTATGTTCAGTGATAAAAATTTGGCAAATTCCCAGTGTGAATGGTAATTTGGTCAGGATATCTAGTGGTACACCAGAATTGGAAACATGTTATGAGAATGCCTCTTCTGAAGAAGTGGAGAAAAAGATTTGACACGATTAATATGAGGAAGAGCATGAAGACAACTCCCCCCACCCCTCTTCATTCTTTCAATCTTATTATGAAGATATTGTTTTCAGTCTCAGCAGTGGTGATGGGATCAAGCTTAACTGAGGTGGGGATTAACAGCAGCCCTCTACCAGATGCTGGGTGAATCAACATGTGTGCTTTACTGTGGAGTGCACTAACAAAATAAGCTCTGCAGTAGAGCATCACTGTTTACATGTGCGTTAGTATTAGGGTGCAGTAAATTAATTAACTGTGTCATAAGTACTATCATACGAGGGAGACATTTACTGCCCCAAAATGCATGTGTAGACAGTGACCGGGGTTGGCGTGGGCACAAGAAACCTAAAGTACAGAGGTTACCTGCCACATGGCTTTGCACTTTAACGCTCTCGTGCCCCAGGCAGCCCCTCCAACAGCAGACACCACAACTCAGAGGTGTGGGCTGACCCCCAAGCCTGCTGCCAGCCCAGGCTGCTCCGCCCTGGCTCAAACTGCTGCAGTCCCAAGCACACATGCAGATGCTAACCCAGGAGCAGCTTACTCCAGTACAAACTGTGCTGGAGTTTATCACATCACTTTAATAGCAGGTGTAGATGCACCCAGTATGTAAGATAAAGGAGGCACTTTACTTATACTTTGTGGGATATCCTGGTACTTCAGAAGACAAAAACAAACCCCATGATACCTCTGACCGTCTGGGTACCCAAACAGAAAATGTCTTCTTGATATTCTTTTACAGTTTCTATGCTGGCTACCCAGTTATAGCTATTAACACAGTGCTTTGTTCTGAAATGGTATTGTGGTAATTAAGCCAAATAGGATGTTTAAGTTTCAGCACTGGATTTGCTTATGTTATTTGCTACCTTCAGCATGCATGTGCTTTGAAAAAAGATGGATGGACTTAAATTTATGTAGAGCACAGATTTTCAGATAAATTTGGCCGAAACAGTTTAAACTATCTTTCCTAATGGGGTCTACTTACAGATAATAAGCCAATTTGTCATACCCTTGATAACCTAACCTTTGTTAAGTGCGTAGAAACTATCAATAGGGAAGTCAGAGACTCTGTTGTAACCAGGATACCTTCTTGCCAACTCCTGCTTTTATCAGTTACTAGATTGCTAAACAAAAAAGAATAAGGAATAATTTGTTTAAACCCATTATTAGAGTTAAAGACCACTTAGTATCAAAACTAAAATAAAAAATGACTAACAGTTTTGAAATACAAAATATTTTATATTCTGCCTTAATATATTATCACAAACATTGCCAAAAGAGTACTACAGTTTAACATAAAAGTCACAGCATTTAATCAACATTTTTCATGTCCATGTTATGTATGCCATCTTAAGGTCAAATAAATGATAAATATTTTAGCTGCTGGTAATAAAGAACCTGTTTTTCACATTCAAAATAAATGTTTCATGGATTTTTACTTTTCTGTGGAGTTATTTCTCGTACAATAGCAAATGAATTCTTATTTTTTTAACGTGAAGGTGGCAATGCACAGAACGGTTTGTATTCAGTATTGACAATGGAAATAGACTACATTCATTTTCAATAAATCTTCATTGAAAACTCTCAAATTCACCACATTCACATACAGATTGAAACTAGTAGGCAGTAGTCCCTTTTTATTAAATGAAAAGCATTCATCTTCCAGGCTTACAAGCATGAGATAGTGTAAAATTATGTATAGCAGAATGTAACAACTCCTCCTCTTGGCTCTTCCTGATGGCAGGGAATGACTGAATTGCATACAGTCACAAAATGTGTTGGTTTGTTGTCTGCTGGTTTCGGCTGTGATTTATGTAAAATGTTATAGTTTTTAGTAATTGTGTCTCTTATAGATATGGTTATTATGGAAGTTATAGCCGTGAATGAAATATTGAAGTACTTTTCTTTAATTGATAATTTTTAGGCACTTGTTCATAGCTAGATAATAGTTAAATAATTCAACAGCAATCAAAAAATGAAGCTTTTCTTTGACCCAGGAGCAAAACTTACCAGTGTGTTTGTGTGTGAAAGCATTTCAGAGGTCTATTTGTGACTGGGTTTTTATTTCCATTCAGTACAAACTTAACTTGACAATGCTTATGAATCTACAGTAACTCTTTTAATTTCATCATGCTCTTTACCAAATAGTGAATATACACAAACAACTTAAGTCATATGTAGTTACATTTTTATTTAGATACACATTTGGAACATTCAGAATTATTGTTGCTCTTTCGTAAACCATGGAACAGCCATATTAATATTAAGCCAAACAAAAGTGAAAATTACTGTGTAAAGTGGTATTACTTTACAGGTAAATTATTTCAGAAGTCCCACTTTGTGAAGTGCCAGATTGGCATCAGAATTCATACCTCACTGAAAATCACTTTGATTAATGCCCCTGGGAGATATTAATTTAATCGCACAATGGGATCTGGCAAATTTTATGGCAGGATGCCTGATTTTTGGAATCTGAGATAAAATTCATCACGTTCCATCAGGCAACTGCCAGTCTAGTTTCCTTGGGATCAGGGATCTGGATCCTGGGCTTCCCTACCTCCAAGGCTTAAAAAGGAGACTGCAAGAAGTACATCATTGGAGACTAATCTCCAGTGCCGTGCTTCCCACAGTGCCCTTTCATCTTGCTGGTGTACAGGGAATCTGAGATTAGGATTTAGTTCCTTGATTTTGGGTACCCTGAGCGCCAACACTTTCAAAGGATATGCATGCTGCTGGGCTGCGCACATACCTTTTAAGGATTTGGGGGGATCCCAAGATTGGAGAGAGATTCCACAATCTCAGGCTCCCTGCATGCCAGCATGTTCAAAATGCATGCTTGCAGCCCAGGATCAGGGATTGACTCCCCAGTCTCAGGCTCCTACGCCAGCATGTTTAAAGGGGGCAATCCAGCGCTGAAGAGCAGCTTCCCTTATGCCATTTAAACTATATGCAACGCATTTAATTAAAGCAAGATGCAAACCAGCCACAAAAGTGTTCCACATGACATCTTTTTGGCTGGTCTTCCATTTTATCATGTTGCCTACATATGTGGCATGTTGAAATTTATTGCAAAATTAATCTGTTAATCAGACAATAAATGTAACATTTTCAATGTGCCTTAAACTCCTTAAGCCAATGATTTTTAGCCAAGGTGTTGCAACTTCCCTTGAAGGGTGCCGCAGGAAGTGTAAGCAGATAGGAAATAAGCAGATAAGGCCAGGCTCTCCCTGCCTAGCTGCTCCCTCACCCCCACTGCCTGCCCCCTCTGCAAGGAGGTAAGTCCTGTAATAAATCTTTTTTTTTTTTTTAAAACAGAGTGCCACTTAATTCACAAAAGTTATGGAGGGCTGTCTCAAGTCTAAAAAGGTTGAGAACCACAGCTTTAAGCAGTAATTCAGCAACAACTAAGGCACAATCTTAACTTTAATACACTGAGTCTTTCTTCTGCCTTTAGGACTCTTGACAGTATCAATATTAAGCACAAGAATAAGCCTTTGCTGGTTTATTTAAGTCAGTTTTGAAAATGAGAATTAGGCTCACAACTCAGCTCTGAGTCAAGAACTTAAGTTCCTTATGCAATTCATAAGATAATAGGTACTTCTTAGTGCAAATCACAACAGGCAGCGGGAGAATCTCTAAAAAAAAACAAACAAACAAAAAAGCTAAAAGAAAATGCTGAGAAAGGGGTACAATTCAGATGCCACCACTCTGTGGGCTGATGGGGGGGGTTCTGTTATGGCATCAGGATTAACAGCTCAGAATCTTCTCCTGGACCTAAGCATCTTAAGTTGCCCTTTCTGGAGATGGACTACTGACTCCTTTCTTTTAAAAAGGGGAAGGAAGGAAGAAAGAAAGGAGTAGGAAAAAGAAATAAGGAAAAGAGGATGAAGTTGAATCCGGGTCTCCTGCTTCTTGGGCATAATCTCTAACCATTAAGTTACTATCTAAACGTGAGCTCCTCTTCTGGCTGCATTTTTTAAATGGAAGTGGCTATGGCTACTCTGTGTTCAGCTGAACTTAAAGTTCCTAGGTGCTTTCAGGGCACAGTTTGAAATAAGTGGCAGAAAGCCTATTTTCTGAATCCCAGTTAGGCTTATCTAGAGAATAGGTGCCATGTAAATCAACCTTGCCAAGATAGCAGCCATTCTAAGCATGTAGAGAAACAGAATTCTAGGTACCTGGGGAATTTACTGGGAAAAACTTAAGTGTAGAAGAGATATAGACTTTTGAGGATTGCATGCATTTGTGGCCTGAGGCCTCAGGCACTTTTGAAAATTTTACCGTTTCATCCAACTGATTTGTAAATTTTAATTAATCCTCACGGACTCCACTGTGAGTTTGGTAGAAAAATATTATCCTGGGAATATATGATAAAATTATACCATGTTGTTATATACTTTTAAATCTTTGTTATGTTAAAAGAGAAAAGTAATGAAAGGAAAATAAAGCCAAATACAGTAAAGTTACTTTTGAGTGGCTCTTCCATTATTGCAGTTTTTCCATTAATCAGACTGTATGAAAATGGTAGGAGATGAACTCAGTACATCGATCAGGTGTACCTGAAATAGCAATTGATTAACTGTGTGTTAATTATACAAGATTACTGTCATGGTAGTTTCATCTTTAAGTTGCTTCATTAAATCATTAATTTTCTAGAAGGTAAGTGAGCCTGACATAATAAAGTTATATTAATCTCTACAGATTTTACCTTTCACAAGATGTCAGGGCACTGAACTAGTTAAGCTAGGACAATCACAACTGTTTTTCTCAATATACAGCATCAAATTATCTTTGAACAAACTGAATGTTATTTTTCTTATGATTCCAAACCATAGCTTTGTCTGTTTTAGAATGCTTTTATTAAATTAATGTTCTCTTCTCACTAACAGTAATATGACCTCTGGTTACATCAGGCTGCTTCAGTCCATCCAGAGGATCATTTACCAGGAAGGATTTGATGGATCCCATCCCCAGGTACTAAGCACTTTCAGTGTCTTCAATAATCATGTAACTAATGTTGTTTTCAAAATTCTCTCTAGGATTGCACTCAGAAGGTCTTGGGATAATTAACAGGGAACAAGCTGTTCCTAAGCATTGCTGAAGTAAACAAGAAAAGTAAATAGAGCATGGCTCCTGTTAAAGTGTATATGGAGTTTTACTCTGTTTTCAACAGAGTAGATGTATGCTGTGCAAATGAAACACTAAACCATACTTATTCTATCCTAGCAGCTAATGAACAATGTTGTAAATATGATGATGTCAATAAAAAAGTGGTTTTCCGTGTAGATTTTTTTTCATGCAACTGTCTTCATAACATATATTTCAGGAATAATTTTTGAAGCTACCGAAAGTTAGCAATAAATTACATATTGGGCACTATGTATTTTGGTGAATTAAATGCCTTGCATTTTAACATAACAAACACTGAAACTGCTTTGATATCTCAGAGCAGCATACTTTCACATATCTTTTAAAATACATATATAAATCACAGTTTGAGTGATATATATCTTTTAAATATAATAATTGCTGGATGAAAATTATTGTTCTTAATCTCAACTCTTTGTCTTATTCAGTAAAGCAAGCAGCTTTCATAGACCTCAGTCACCTAAATAAAATATATGATGTGTAATTGATAGGTAATGTCATTATCATTGTTTTTGTTGTACAATAGCAACTTTGATGTAGAAGTTAATTATTATAGGTTTTGGAGAATGTCAAAGAATATAATGTAACTTGTTGTAGTGGTTGGTAGTTGAATATCTTAGTAAAATTATCTCTGTGAGAGAAGATATTGTTGGATTTTGTTTGGCTGTTTTTCTGTCTAGCAGTGCTTTTTAGGAACATTAACTATGGGAAATATTTTTGTGTTCATTCAGCTTATTTTTGCTCAGTTTTGAGTCTCTGCTGAGATTTATGGGCAAGCATGTCTTCCCTTTGGTGGCAGTGCCAGTCTGGAGAAGTAAATTGGTCCCTGACAGGCACCTCTCCCCACTTGCTGTGGTAACCATGGCAACAGGCATGTCATAACAGTTTCCACAGTACAGTGTGCAGAACTGCTCTTCCAACAGGATGACAGGTCCTCTGGAAGCAAGAAAGCTTACAGAATGCAAAAAGCAACAGCACTAAAGTGAAATGAACACCCTGGGAACCTTCAACCATCAAATACACTGCTATTGGAAGAGACTTCAGTAATGGTGTTTGTTTTTCTTAGGTGCGAATTCAGTATGAAATAGCATGCATGTATATTCCTGAGGTTTTCAAAATTGAATGTAAAATACAAATTGCAAAGTCTAGCACTTTGGTTAGTGTTGCAAAAATGAGTAAAACTGGAAAAGAGCACTTACTTTATTTGGGCCACTATTTCCAGTATTTTTTAATGTTAATAAAACAAAAAAGCACACAAATCAATTCAAAATTTAACATTTGCTACAAGGTAAGTTAACTCAAACCTTAGCTTAATGCCTAAAGCAAGCAAATATGCAGCTTTAAATGTTTGGACTGTTTTGTTTTTAAGCCTGTTATTTCACTTTAGAAAGCCCTTAGATCATGCTAACTGATGGTTTTCTGCTTCAGGAACGATAAAAGTGAATTTGATTTATTGGACCTGGAATATGTTACCTTTTTAGAGTAATATTCTACTTATTTATCAGCTATATTTGCACAGCTGTATTTTAAGATCTTGTTCTTCTTTGGTAAATTCAGCCACCTCTGTAGCTTTGTGCTCCTTTCCCCTTACCGAGCCCTTTGAAAGACATGTGAAGCCAAATGGAAAGAGGATGGACCATGTACAGGGCTGCATGTCTCTCTCCTTTGAACCCAAAAAAGAAAAAATATAGCCCTCCATACACCTTCATTTACTTCTGAGGACTGTTTCTCGCAACAGGGAGCAAACCTTTCCTGTTCAGAGGTACCTCATTAGTGTGAAGCTGGGGACAGGGGAGACATGACAACCAGAAGACAGGAGATTCATAAGTTTTTTGCACCTCTTAACTTTACCTTGCCAGTCACAAGCTGCTGACAGATGTTAAAGGCATGATGGGCTGTGATGTGCAATCCCAACATTCACAGCCCTGTGGCATGATTGTGGGATCAGGGATCAGATCCTAATAGTGCCTTGTTACTGGTGCTGGAGCAAATAAGATTATAAGCTCCCCCTGCACCAGCAAGCTTGGCTTCTGTGTAGTCGCTTGGCTGGGAGCCCTGGAAGCACAGGGGTGTCTCTAATGCGCTTCCACAGGTGGGAGTCCTGATCAGCTGACTTTTTATGGGACTTTTGTCAAAATGGTAAAGAGTCTCTACTTCCTGATGTACTCAACTAGCATTAGCAGCTCATAAAATATTTTTGCCCTCTGTTGGTCGCCATAGGATGCTGATGGTTTCTCTCTAGGATGGAACTTTATAACAACTACTTGTCTTTAATCTAAGCTGACTGTCTTGAAATTCTTCCAGAAGAAAACCTAACTATCCAAGTGGGTCAGGCCAATATGAGTATTTTGCAATTCAGAATGCCTTATTTTACCTTCTTGAAATAATGTAGAACCTAACAGTATAAGAGCATCTAATACTCTATACCTTATCATAATTAAAATGGGCTAGTAGTAATCACTGACTTTTGAGATTTAATAACCAATCTGCTCAACGCTGGTAAGTCTTCAGCTAGAATACTGTGTCCAGTTCTGGACCCTGCATTTTTAAGACAGAAACAGAAAAGGTTCACTGGTAGGTACCAAAGATGATAAAAAGTTGGAATGCAAGCCTTAAAAGGAAAAACTATGTTTGATCTGTAGAAAAGGAAAAGGCAACATCATAGAAGTTTTCAAACACTGGATTTTAAGTAGTCAACAAATATAAAATTTATATTTTAAATAGTCAACTTTTGTTTTCCTTCTTCTCCTCTTGCCTTAAAAGAAGCATAAATATTGCAATTGGTTTATATGTAGAGTCAACCTATAATCATTTCCCTGATAGTTTTCACTTTTCTATTTGCATTATTTTTGTGCATGCAATAAAAATACCAAGTCAGAAATATTTTCAGTGCACTTTTTAGTATTTTGTGTTTTAATCCTTTGGATTAATTAATTCTTTTCTGGGATTTTGTAAAAAATAATAGCTCTTCAAGGTCTTTTATGTATAGTTATCAACTTGCATTCAGAGGAAAAGCTGTACTTCCTAAAATTGAACCTGAAAATAGGGGATCACCTTTTTCAAGCAACAGAATATTTAAGAGGCTACCACAAAAAAGAGGAAGAGCAAGTGATCTACCTGGCCACAAAAGGCAGGACATGAGGCAATGGATTTAAACAAAGCAAAGTAGATTTAGATTAAATCCCCACCCCAGACCTCCTAAGTGTCAGAACAGTGGGACAGTGCAACAAGCTGCCTGGTGAAATTGCAGTTTCCTCCACTGGAAGTTTTCAAGAAGACGATGGATTAGGCATCTGTTTGGAATGACTAGAAATAATACATCCAATGGTAATTGGACTAGATAACTCCTGAGGTGCCTTCAACTCTCTGATTCTAATGATTTGTACATTAAACATAGTTTTAAGTTTAGGGAATTATGCCAATTGATTTTATTTGGTCTTTGACATTTGGCAACAGGACATTCTCAGTTGAATGCTTTGGAATGAACTTTCCATGGCATCCTTTGGAGGCCAAATATACTGAACTTCAGAACAACAATGCAGAGCATATTTGCTCTTCCACTTTGGGCCTACTGTTTTTGTTTTCATTTTTTGTGTGTGTGTTCTCTGTAATTATAGTGCCTAGTTGCCAAAACAATAGTCATTGTAGCAATTAGTAAAATAAGTTAATCTAAATTAGTTTCTTTGAGTAGAAAAGTTCTAATGTTGTGGGAATATATTTTAAATAGTCAATCCTAGCCTTCAGCTCATTAAGCAATGTTAGCCAACTGCTTGCCTTAGAGTACAGCTATGGAATTAATACTTAGGCCACCAACAGACATTCAGTTAAAGGCGCAATCCCAGAAATAGCACTTCCTGCCACATTGCACATGCATGGGAGGAGGCACGGTTGTTGGATCAGGGATCAGACCCCAATTGTGCTGTATTGCTGGCTCCCCTTGCACCAGCAAATAGCAAGAAGTGCACCCATGGGGGCTGGGAGGGCCAGTCATCTGATCAGTGCTCCTAGTCGAAGGAACACATGGGAGCCCTTTGGTCTGGTGCATTCTCAGTCTTGTGCCTGGGAGCACCAGTCAGCTAATTGGCCTCGGGTGTGCACCAGAGGCTTCAAGGCTCCAGTGCACTCCAAAGGCAGGACTGCTGATCAACTGACTGGCACCACCAGGCAGCGTGAGCACACCGGAGTCTTGGAGAGCTCCCGTGCATCAGTGCACTCCCAGCGCACAGATGCTCCCAGCTGTGGGAGTGCATGGGAGTCTTTCAGCGCTCTGATTGCTCCCAAGGCACCAATCAGCTAATCAGCACTGGCCACACATTCAATTTAAGGTAGAACAGGAACCCACAAGAAAGTTACTACACATGTTTTGTATAATAACTTTGTGGTTTATTCCCTGTTTTATTGCTCCATTCATTGTATGAAAGTGTGGCCAAGTTACTACTTAAGACATGTTTTTGTCTTACGTGCAACATCTGCCTGCCTCAGCCTGCTAAAATAGCAAACATCCCCATAGAAATTATGTTCTTTGTTGAAGAAATAAGGGCACTTTCCTCATTTTTGCTATTGTTATTGATATGTGTTTATCTGGGAATGTAAATTTATTACATTGTTCTTTATAAGATGAATTAAGTCTTGAGCCATCATCAGCAGATCAGAAAGCAGTCAGTGTGACCTATAATCTGGTGTTTTTGGTTGTCTTTTGTTACTTATAAAAGTTCAATGCATAATTTCATGTTTATTGGTGAATTAGATATGTAATATTAACCTTGTAACTTAGATAAATTGAACAGCAATTATACTGCATCAGATTGTCCAGGTGGTCTGGACAATGCTGGTTTTTCTAAATGTAGACCCCATTATATTCTCAGATTCTCAACACTGGCCTTTCTAAACCTATCCAAAACGAGCACATCCTAACCCTAAGATCAGTATCACTCAGACAAGATGGTCATTCCCATATTATTTTTCGCATTTTGCTTCTATTTTATCAAAGAATTTGCTTCTATCTTTGCAGTCAGGTAATTTTATCTATAAAACTAGAGAATATAGAAGAATGTAGTGCAGTAGTATGCTGCCTTGTTAAGAAAGTCATTTATTTACAGCTTTTGCTAAAACGATACAGGAGAATTAATAAAATTATATATTGTATAATAATAAAATTACATGTGTGGTTATTGATAACAGCATACAATAGAATTGCCCATTCTACTAATCTAAACAAAAGTAAAATTGAACCTACTATATGTGATCCATAAGAATAAATCAAATAAAACAATATAAAAAATTAAAAAATAGAGGGAATTCTATTTTATTTTGGCCCTTATTTTTTGTGCAAGTAGTGCACATATACCTGTTGAGTATAGGACAGGCTGAAAGTTGTTAAAACAAAACCAAATTGTTTTTCCTTCATTAGCCCAGTAGTTAAAATTTTCCACTACTGAGATTTCTTTCTCATTTCTTCAAAGAACAAACAAGACCACAAATAGTGATTTAGGTAATTTATTTCATTCTTCCCATAAGAATGTATTCTTCTGAATATGGGGACAAACACCATCTTCCTGTGGCAACTGCAGAACTCCAGATGAATTGTGGTCTTATGATGGCCTCTCATTGTTTGTGGTTTTGTACTTCAGATAGATTCGTAGGCCAAAAGAGTGCTTAATTAATTTTTAAAAAGGGGAAGTATGAGAAAATCCTCATGACCTGAATATCTGCCTGCATGCTTGCATCTTTAATTCTTAAATTTCTATTTTGTTTTAAATATGGGGGAAATATTGGGTCAGTAACTGTCAACATATTTTGCAGGCCATGTGTCTAGAGGAGAGTATACATGTTATTTAATCCTACAAATAAGTGTTTGTTTGGAAGAAAAGAGGCTCCTACAATGCACTTCTTATGATATCCGATACAGTTTACAAGCTCTAATTTTTATCCAGTAATTTAGAGATCTTAATTGAGCTAAAGTGCTCATATTAAGCATCCTTATTTCAGATTGTACGAGTCCCTATGTTATAGAGTTTGGTGAGATAAAAACTGCCTTAAAAAGTGATTAGAAAATGTTCTATTGTGAAATGAAGCCTGGATTAAGCACCCCGTAGTTCCTTCCTGTGCAATAACATGTATTCTACCTTGGATCTGTAGACCTTTACTACTGCTGGTACTGCCCTTCACTGGTCTTATTGTAAAAGGATAAAACTCCATCCAAGGTTTTACTTTAATGTTTACATTTTTATATATTTTAGCTCAGCTTTCTATTAAAAGAAATGTTGAGGTATTTAAATGAGGACATCTCTAATTTCTGGTTCTGTAACAATTATACAAATTTCTTTCTTTCATTCCCAAAAACCAATATTTTGGATTTAACAGTGTTGATTTCCAAACTATTTGAGACAGAGTATTGTTGAAAAGCATCAAATAACATTTGGAGGCCTGTCTGGGATTAAGCAACTAATAGCACATCATCTACAAAAATTGAGAGGGATAGAACAATTCAGTATTGTGGGTGCATGGAATTGATTTCCTGTTACAGCGCTACTTTGGAGAATTGTTGAAATGGATTTTTTTGTACAAGTGTAGAGTATCAAAACACTTTGAGACCTGTTACATGGAAAGTACTACACAAGATGAATTGTTATATATTAAAATTAATCTTCAGGAGGATTTTGATAAGTATTCAGGAATAAGATACTGGAAGATGTTACCACCAAAAATATTTTTTTTAATACAAAATAGATGATAATTGGTTAAAAGTGTTTCTAGAGTCTTTAATTGCATGGGTGTAGTACACAGTTGATTAGCTAACACTCTTCTTTCATGATGATTAAAAAGATCATTTCAGTTGGTAGCCTTGTGCCTCAGCAACTCATTTGAACACAAAAAAAATGTGGACTCTATCTCCTGTGTGTAATGTTAGCCTATAAAGGAAATGCCTTCAGTCCCACTTCCTTCTGGAAAAGTTGTATGTACTATTGTTGCAAATAGGAACCAGTTTCCAACCATACAACCCCTCTGGACTGAGAAAATTCAGGCACATGCCTGCAATGGCTCAGCTAGAAGCTGGGGGGCACTAGAGCAGCCCTCTCTTCCCTTGCACAGAGTTGAGCTGATGGGGGGACGTGGCCAGGCCCCGGCAGGACTTTCTCATTAGGGAGGTCTGCCTGCACCATTCCAGTCTTTTCCCTTTTGGCTGCTCAAGGGGTGGGAGAGTTGTCAAGACCCAAGACCCTTGCTAGCACTATGAGGCAAGAGTGGGGGGGGTGTGCAGTGTATGCATCTGTTGATGATACGGAGCCTTCCAATCTCCCTCCCTGCATGTCAGACTGTCTGCAACAAATTGACAGGCAAGCAAGGTAGTTAGGAGCTAATAAGAGTCTTTATCGCCCAATTAGCAAAACAATAGCCTCTTTCCCATTACTTCAAACTCTTCTTAAACAGCTTACCGGGGTGACCTGTTGATTAGCTCCAAAAGTCCTGTTCTGTCTACCTGCTTGTCCCAATGAAATTGGCGACACACACACACAGACACCTCTCAGCATTGGCTAGCACACCACATGCCTAGGGTCCATGGGGCTGGGGTCCATGTTGTGGGAGATGGGAGGGAGGGAGGAAGGGGTGATTTCCTGCTTGAGTAGCAAGGGGGGTATGGCGGGGGAAGCCAGCAGACCCTGCTGTGTCTGCAGTCTCTGCCAGAACCTTATATAGCACTTGCTAGTATACCACGCTTGCTAGTATATCACACACTGGCTATGGTCCGTGCTGTGGGAGAGGGGAGGAAGGGATACCTACTTAAGCAGCAAGTGGTCAGAAGGGAGGGAGAGGGGGGCAGGGAGAAGCCAGAAGACCCTGCTTTGTCTGCAAGTCTGTGCCGGAGGAGCTCTGCCCAGGGAGCAGAGGGGAGGGGCCAGCCCTGCTGTGAAGCAGAGGGTCCCGCCCAGCCCAGAGAGCACGCCTGAATGCTGAGAGAGTCTGCTTCATCTTAAACCAGCAAGGGGTCTGGGACAAACAGTGCTTAAACCAGTTAAGTCTGATACTACATTCAATCAGGTTTATCTCAGACTGGTTTCAGCCATTTTCAAACTGGTTTATGTGCACTGAACATCTGTTCTGTTACAGGTTTAAACCAGTTTCTGATCACTTAAACCAGTTTATGTGTAATGTCTGTCCCTAGCCAAACTGACAGATAGCAAGAAGCAAGCAGTATGCATGCAGCAAAAGAGAAAGTGAAGGAGCGAATGTCTGAGTGTAATGTTTGTATTCTTGCATTCCCAGAAAACCCTCCAAACTGCAAAAGGGAGAAGAATGTTTCTTAACACTTTTTTCCCATTAGGAAAAGCCATGCTATACTTTTTAAGGTTCTCTGTCAGAACATTACCTCATTTTTAACTGATCATTCTCAAAAAAATCAAATTAGGTTTGCTTTTAAGTTCTGTGCCAGCTATTAAACCAGCACTTGATCATCAAACTTGGCATGTTATTCTGTTGATGCAAAAATTGCTGTTAATGTACTACTATTTCTCCAGATCCTCTTATACAGTCATGAGTCAACTTCAAACTAGTTGCTATGGATACTAATACTATATATTACAAGAATTCTGAAGATTGTCTGCCAAAGTGGTGTGGAGTTTTACCATTAATATTGTAAGTAACAGTTAAGTATTTTTTGTTTCTTCTCTTCATTAGAAAAAACAAAAAAATATTCTGCGGATAGGAATTCAGAACCTTGGTTCAGTGTTGTGGGGTGAAGACATTTGTTGCACTGATAATCCAGAAGATATTCATAGCCTCACAAAGTTTCTCTACGTTCTCCGCAGTCTCCTCAGAATGTCTTTGTCAGCCTGCATCATCACAGTGCCAACTCATCTTATCCAGGTCAGAATATTATGGTTGGGTTTTTTTCATAATTAGTTATACATAAAAATGATGCTTGGTGAGTAAAAGGATTGAAGTGTTATGAATGGTTTTGAAAATAGAATCCTGTTGCATTTGTTTTGCTGCAAAAGCAAAATGATTTCTAAATGAAATTCTTACCACACATTTTAGTTTCCTCTGATAGTCACTAAGGTCTATAGTATTATTTAAATGCTGAATTTAACTTTCAGCAGGTGTTAGCAAGTAACAGTAATTCACAAGCTTTTTGAGTACACCAAGAAGGTAAAATCAATTTAAGACCTTCTGGGTTCATCTACACTTACCATTAAGGTGATGTGATAAAATCCAGCACAGTTTGTGCCGGGGTTGATCATGGCACCTTAACGGCATATGTGAGTGCTCAAACTGCTGGGTCCAGGGCGCGCATGCAGATGCTACACCTAAGACCGCAGCGGTTTGAGCGGGTTGGAGCAGCCTTGGTCTAGCCAGGGACCCAGGGGGTCAGCCCCGGGCTCCAGAAGGCAGTGTTGGGTAGCAGAGGGGCTGGCCAGGGCACAAGGGTGCACCAGCATGCAGAGTCCTGTGGTTAGGTAGCAAGCAGGGATCTGGCCCCCTGCTGCCTGTGCTGACCAAACTTAGCATATGCCCGGGTCAGTGTGTATACATGTGTTTAGGCTCCTTTATTTTTGCCACCATAAGATAGTACTGTCCCTGGCAGTCCTATCTTACAGCAGTGAAAATTAGTTTGCTGCGGTCTAATAGTATTGCACGTGTGGACTGTGACACTTTACACTGCACCAAATTAGTCTACTGTTCAGTCAGGTGTATGTGTAAATGCATCCTCTGAAAATTTTTTAGCTTCTTGTGTTTTAAAATTGACTTAAAACATAATTTCATTGCTTTCTTTCAGAGAGGTTGTGTACGAGAAATATGCTTTATTATTTAGAATGCCCTGAATATAAAATTGGCTTGAATCCATGAATGTGTTGTTTATGTGACTTTGATATATATAAACTGAAATTTATAAAGGGATTACTAGTGCCAGGAACTTCCTGCAAAGTCCTATACTCTGAGTGATGTGGGATTACAAAGAACACTGATAAAGAAGTCAAATACAGTGTCTTCCAATACTGGTCATGTCATAATGAAATATACCATGGATTTTTATAAAATATGATATTGGTTACATTTGTAATATGATTGCTATTATGTGCCTGTTAGCCAAAGCAAATTTGAAGCCTCACAACTTCTCTTCATTTATTCAAATTGCATGACCATTGTTGGCTTGAAAATATTATTTAAAGGTTTGCTTTTTCGGGAATTGACTTATAGGTATAGATATATGCATTATAAGAGTTCAAGACGGGCGGCAGGGGTTAATTGATTTATAAGAGCCTGGGTTTCGCACACAGTTCCGTATAGCCCTGGAAGCAGACAGGGTTTCTAGTATAACAATGCCAATGGATAGGCACAGCCTGAGAATTGAGGGGGCATTCCATAACACGAAATCATAGCCTTCAAGGCAGACAAGTTGTCTAACACAACAAGGACACAGTCTAGAAAACAGCCTGGAAATCAAGGAAGTATGTACCATACTGTCCCATAACACAAGATAAGTGACACCAGTTACATGGCCCCAGGGCAGAGTGGGGCCTGAGTCCAGGTTCTAGGGGAACAGACCAAATTAGGAAAAGGCCTGGAAGGCTACATGGATGTGTAACCACAGGGAGACAGCCAACCGGAAATAGCCACAAATGAGTCATCAGGAGTCATCAAGAGGGAAAGAATACAAAAGCAGAGACTTGAGATTAACAAAGGATCCCTCCCTGCCCCTCCTTCTTTTCCTTTCTAACCTTCCCTCACTTCTGTTCTGTCCCTCCTTCTCTTCTGTCCTTCCCTGTCTCACCTGGGTTCCTTCTCCTTCTCATCCCCAAGAGGGGGTCCCCATCCCTGTCCCCTGGGAAGGGCCCCCGAGGCCACCATGGACCAAGGGCATATGACCAACCCATTTTCATACACCCCACTGGAGGGGTGCTGTGGGCCATGGCATCCCACCTCCAGACTACTAACATGCCATGCTGACATCTGACACCTAAGAAAAAGCCTCAGAGTGCAACTTGCTTCCTGACCAGATGTACTTTGACTCTGATGGCAGCCCTAGGATTTGGTAGATATATAGAGTTGCTTGATTGTTTGTATTGTTTCTATTTTTGTTATCACTGTGTATCAATAAATTTGCCTGTTATCAAATGGAGAGGTCGTGGTCGGTCTGAAGGTGGGTTCCCCTCCCCCCCGAACAAGGTATCTGGATCCTAAATCCAGAGCCAACAACGATTGTGGTATTTTGATCCATGCTATCTGAAAACAAAACACTGAACTTTGACTTGAGTTGTGTTTATCTGTCAGGACACTGGAATGTTTACTCAGTATTATTTTGCTTATGTTGCCATTGGGAAAAAAATGAAATCTGTTTTGGCTAGTGCACCATTTGTACAGAAACAAAATGTGTTCCATGGGCTTTTGTTTCTAAATCCAACTCTACCTATTGAGATGCAAAGCAACCTTGTGGAAAAAAATATTAAATCAAGGAAGAGACGAAGCTGGAAACTTGGCCTTCTCTCTTTTACTTTAATAGAAAAACTGAGCTATAATGCATAGGGATTGAATACATATTGAGAGGTGCTTGTGTGTCTCAATTGAAAGGGAAGTATTTCAGCAGTTTCATAACTGTGATTCTTCTTCAGCTGTCTTTTTATGAATCTCACTGAAGGTGTCCATACACTTTTGTGTGTGAGATCTAAGTCTTTTGAGCAGTATTTTCCACTGAGGCTTTGAATGCACCCTGCACTTCATTTTGTTCTCATCCCAGGGCATAAAGAGTGAGGTGGCTACAGCCATCCCTTGATTGCCTCTTGCCACTCATGACACCAACATGGCAAACTTTAATTTGCTACTCTTTGGCATTTGCCAATTCTTCTACTTGCCTGCCATTTTCATGTTAGGGAATTCCTACTTAATTTGTCAAATATAGAAAGGGAAGGGAGTTTGGGAAGAGGATGCTCATATAAGAATGATAAGACTTTCATCATCCCCACAGATGACCACAGTGATACCAATTTGGTCTGGGCAAAAGCCCCATTTTAAATATCAGTGCATGGTATGCTATTCTGTCTCACTGTAGGTGCACAAATCATGAAATGTCTGTCTTAAGCACAACTTGTTAGAGCAAGCAATGAAAGTCAACTTTAAGCCAAACATAACCGGTACCAGAAACAGTCTCAATGAAATCTGTATCCGAGTAACCTTCAAAATAAGGCACGTGACATCAGAAACCAGCAATGACAAATTTTTGGTGTTGAAGAAAAATCTGGCATCAGGAACCCCAAAGTCAGTGTCCCCAGTGTCAAAAGCTCATGCTACCAAAATAAGTTCTGAGCACAGAAGCCATTACTTCTAGCTCAGTATCAATCCACAGAGAAAGGGCAAAAGATAACTATGAGGATAAATCTTAAGGATCTCTTATAAAGATTCACATGAGAAGTACTGTGCTGCAGTTGTGATAACAGTGACACATTCTTTAATGACAGTGGCCATGCAGGCATCCACATTTAGCCAGTCTGTTCCTTACTGTACTGATGGATATTATGCTAAAGGAGTTCACTTTGTACCTGGAGATTATTTCCGTACTGGGATAACTGCTAGTTCTGGAGCAGGAAGTATTATTGTATGCCTTAGCACTGCATCAAAAAATGTATTTCTCATCCTCATTCCCTGGCTCTATTTTTTCACTATACTCAATTAAGTAACTGCATCTCTTGTGGTCAGTAGAAGACGGTAGCAATTAGAAATCTGTTCTTTCAGGGCTTTTCACTGAATAACCATGGGTTGGCTAAAACAATGAGTTAGCTATATCCTTTGAGGCCATAGGGGACCACACACACATGCTATCGTTCTGTCTCCTCAGACTGAAGACTGGACTGTGACTAACCATATGGGATACCTATGCTCATGTTGCTCCCAGTGAGGCAGAAGCTTCTTGCCACCCTGCACTTATTCACTTTTTTCCATCCTTTTTTCCAACGGCTATATAATGGCTCAGCTTCAAAAGGAGCTTCAGAAAAGGGCTGGGTAGTGGCTGACCTGTGGCATAGTGGTTAGAGTGCTATGCTGAGAAGCCAGGGACACCTAAGTTCACATCCCCTCTGAGTGAATGTGGCTGAGGACCTCTAGCTTTCCAGATGAGTGTCCTGGCCACTGTGCCTTGGGGTAAAAGAAAGATGCGTTTCCATGATTCTACTTGCCAAAATTAAGCTCTGGTCCTTACAATCCTGGCTAAGGTCAGTCTGTTGCCTGGTGAGATGCAAGATAAATAAATGGGTTATGGTCCCATCTCATGTATCAGACCTCAGGTTAATCAAATTAGATATAAGGTATTCCAGTTGCTTTTATGAACTCCACAATGCAGATCCTAAAAAAATAATACACCTGCAATGTACTACATAAACAAAAGGGCTTATCACCCTTGTCACAGGTATGGACATGATGTCAGTAATATAGAAATAATCATGATGGGCTAAAAATGTGACAAAGTTCTGGGTCTGTGAAGGGATCCCACATCCCAAAAATCATATGTCCTGCCATGCAAAATCTTGAATATCTGGCTTGTCATCATGCACAGTTTTTAGGATCTGGGATAAAATTCCTCAGATCCCATTTTACGTTTGAATTAACATCTGTGAGGGGCCTAACACCCACTTCTATTCAAGATTCTTACAGACCTATTACATAATTACCCACTGAACAGTGTTGACAGGGACATATCAAGACTATTTTTCTTTTAAATTTGACAAGGATTCAAAGACAGATCAGTGATGATGATTTATACAGGGTAGTAAGGACTATGACTTGCAGGAGTGGGTCTTTTAATGTTTATTATTTTCTGCTTTCTCTTTACATATGATATAGTACCTGTGGCAGGAAGCCACCTTTGTTTCTCCCCAAAATCTCTGCTCTGTGACAATTTGATTAGAATGGGCCCAGCAGAGGATACACACCTTTACCCTATCTCTTTAGGTAACCTGAGATGGATACATTCCTGAGGGAGGGGGGAAACCTGCTCCCGCTGCCTACGTGACTGGTATCATCTACCTGGTGGGCTAGAATCTGCACAGCAACTATTGATGCATTTCAAATTGGTTGGCCAACAGGTGCTGGCCTCCATTGGACCAGGTGAATGAGGTCACAGGGGCTATATAAGTTAAGGCTGCCCAGGAGGAGGGGGCAGCATCCATGCGGGGGACTCAGACTTAGAGAGGAGCTTTACCATCTGAAACTGGCTCTCCCCCATAACTCCTGAGCTAGGAACAGCCTGCTTCCAAAGGGAATCTCCAACAACCTCTGGATGATGCTTGTGGGTAAGCTACTCGAGATCTGATTAGATATATAGCTGGCAGTAACTCAGATGCATGATCAAGAGGCTACCTCAGCCAGACTGTTTTGCTCTATGGGATTTCTATGATATTGCTCTATCTTGTACCCTATTTTCACCCTACCCCCTGTAATCAATAAAGTTCTCCTTTGTGACCGGTGTAGGAAAGTTATTGAGGGGTGGGTCTAAATTATGCCTAAGAGGCCCCTTAGGTCTGCGGACTAAGGGAGACTTTCCTTTTTGGCCCCTGACTTGGGGAAGTGCCCCAGGTGCTTGTACTGGGTTGAGTATCTGTTGGACTATTAGGCCTGTGTTTCCCTGAGGACACAGGGCCGAGAGAGTCCCTTCTCGGGGTGGTGGCAGCACACGTTACCCCCAGGCTAGCGAGTGTGTTCCAGGAAGGAGGTCAGCCAGATGCAAGGCACCCCTAGGGAGGCACTCGGAGCCTGGAAGGTGGTCAAGCACAGTGAGATGGGTGGCTCAATGCAGGAGCGCCCCCTACTGGCCCACCACAGTACCTTTTGCCTTGAATTATACCCAGGCAAGTCCACTGTGAGCAGCATTTCACCCCAGCATATATTTTATCTGGTGTATATGTTCTAAGGAATTACACCAATATCCAATCAGCTTTCTATATTTAGTCCTCAATATTCAGTAAAGGATATACAGATATGATCAGTTAAACCTGAGCATATTGTAACTTGCAGTGTTTAATTTTACTGTAGTCCAGTAACACATTCTAAGGGAAATTTTAAAGAGAAGGAAAATAGTGAGACTATTGCAGAAGCAAGGCTGAAATCTAATCTTTCTAGCATTGGGAATGACAACTAAAAAACTTTGGATCTGAGCTGTGTATGAAAATTTATTCATTAAAGGACTGGATAAAAATTCTGTTGTGCTGTACATACAGAAAAATTGCACATTTTAAGTAAAAACAATAATATTATACTTGGTTTATTTTTTATGGATTTCAGTTGATTTTTTTTGGAGTTGGAATTGATATAAAATTTCATTTATGCTACTTTCCTATAACTTTTGCTATCCAGTATAACAGCTGTTCCACAATAAAAGCTTGAGTAAGTGGGGGGGTGGGGCGGGGCGGGGCGGGAAATAAATGTTATTTTTATTCAGTGGTATCTACTCTAATATATTTCATTAAACAGTTCTGGAAATAGTTAAACTTTATACATTCTTCTTTAAGCACTAAAATACAGAGTGAACTGTCATTAGGAGAAGCAAAGCTGTTGAGGGTTCCTTATATCCCACATTACTCAGTTCCCAGAGCCCTGCTGTGTAGTTGTTCCACTCTCCAAGAAGCCTGTTAAAGAGCCCCCGAGAGCATGTGTACAGCCCTCCATGTTAATAGTTAATTGGTGAGGATGGCAAGATGAGAGGACAGCCGAACATGTGGTCTCGCAGGCTCAAGCAGTAGACAGACCTTTAGTTATAATAACAGCAGCTGCTCACATTCTCACAACTCGGCTACTCACCATTCTGTTGCTGGGGTTTCTTAGTGGATTACAAAAGTAAATAAAATTTTCTTTAAAAGAAATTGCAATAATGAAGACTTGTTTTTTCAAATGTATTTTTGTATGCATATTTAATGTGTTGTTACCAAGAGTATGTTTAAGAGGTATTTTTTTCCATCAAAGCTCTGAAAACTTGTATACCATTTACTTATCTGTGAATTATGAGGTAGTAAACAGGATTATACAATTTACCTTTTCTTTATGATCCTGATTATATTTTACGGCTCCTTCGTCAACTTCTTAAACCAGTCCCAATTTTTCATAATTATTTTTCATGCTCTTTCTTTATATACTTTTCCATTACTTTTTTCTATCCAAGTATTCATGTATTCTAACATTTTTATTGGCTCTTTTAACCATCAGCACACCCACATTGAGCAGTATGAGACAGTTATGTCCATTTCATAGTTCTTTTCCTTCAGTGGTAGAGACCCCAGTAATGGTGAAGAGTAGTTCTAAATATCCCTTTAACTATTGACTACTTTGCATTTGTCAACTTTGAACTTCATCTGCCATGATATACTGAATGTTCGCCTAAATTTGGTGCATCTCTCTGAGGTTTCTGAAGAATTCTCAAGTCTTAAGTAACCAGAAGACTACAACTTTTAAGTGGCTCTAAGACTTTTGCAGTATATGACACAATTTTCAAAAATCTGGCTTCTTACATGTTTTTCAGAGTTGCTGGATAAAATGATAATATAACAAAGATGGTAGATTATATTTTAATAGTGCATAGAGGAGAGCTTTCTAATGATAAGGTGAATGCTTGAGAAAGGGAGCAACTTTAATTTTAGATTTCATTATGTTGGAAGATGAATCTGAAAAAGGATACTAAAAATTTACCCAATTATAAATTTTATTCTCATGATGTGTGACAGTTTTTACTTGATTGATATTTTCTACTGATTGCAAGCACTTTTTGCCTACACCATCTGTCACATGATAAATAGTGAAATACTTATGAATTGTGATTAAAATAGTTGATGGGAGGTTACTTATCAAGTCATTCAGTTGCTCCTTGAAAATACACTGCACTGGTTATATAAAATTGTACAGAAGAAAGGAGGAAATTACCTCTGTTTTTAACATGGTTGTAGATAAAGATGGTCATTTTATAAAAAGTTTTATTTTGCATTTTGATAATCAGTACATTGTAGTCTAAAATTAATGTAAAAATTTTCTGCACTAGCATGTTAGAAAGGACATTGGTACTATAGAGAGGCACTAGTGAAAGGCATTAGGTAGGACCTAAAAAGTCTTCCTCTTACCTTCTTTTTATTTTTAGTAGGAATAGTTTAATTGTTTTCTTGTAAATCCAGTGTCAGCTTTTTCTCCAAAATATTAAATAATGGTTACAAATCTGTAAGTAGTTTTTATGGCAGTTTCTGTATCTGTCAGGGGAATAAGCAGCTGTTCTAATCTATTTTGATTAGAGAAGTTAATATATGAATTTGTTCTTAAAGAAAGCAGCTCAGTTCTTTTATTAAAAACATGGGTTCTCTTTAGGCATAAAGCTACCTCATTGGAAATAACTTCCATCAGGAGTATTAGTCAGCATGTGCCAAGGGAAATTAATTGACTAATGAAAAGTCAGTATGAATAAGCCTTGTTATACTTCTCTTGAGAGTCTGAGATTCTGTTTAGTGTGTTATTTTCGTTATTTCGTTTGATATGTTTAAAAATTCATCTTCTACAATATTAATGCTTTGGTGCTTTGAATTCACTGAAGAGAATACATGTTACAGTATGTTTCAGTTTAGAAAAAATTTGAAAGTCTTTAGTGTTCCAACTGAGTATTTCAGAAGCTAAACTCAGTAAGTTAAGCAATAGTGTTCTTTAGAACCTACTACTAATATAGGATTATGAGATGTGGACTCCTATAGCTTATAGATTTCTCTCTGTGTGAAACCTTTATTCTTAAGACAAGAGCTAAGAATAATTACATGTTTTAGAATGGTATACTTTTTATGAGTTCACAGATAAAATGTAGACTAGAATTTCAGGTACACTAGCAGATATAGCCATTATTTAGAGATCCATTCCAGAATCATCTATCAGAGTTTCTATACCATAGCTATACACCCTTTTAAATTCTTTACAAAATGGAAATCAAAGATGGAAATAGTAGGCTTTTATATGCATCTGTTAGAGGATATTTGTGCTTGCTTCTGTAATATTGTATATATGAGCAGTTCGATAAGAAATGCTCTAGAACAGTGGTGCCTAATATTCTGGCCCTGCAGCCCAAATGAGTGGAGTAGGATTGGTCTGCGGGCTAGATCCTATGTGGGGTCAGTCCACAGGTTCAACACCATGGTCCTGTGCGCCAACCCAAACTAAATCACACAGGGCAACATTATCCAACCCACAGGGCTCCCCAAGGCTCTGGAAATTTAGTGGCAGAGGAAGAGCAGTTAACACTGCCACCCCCACCACCAAATTTCTGTATCTGTGGGCAGTCCTGGAGGCTAGATTTGGCTCACAGGCTGGAGATTAAGTTAACACTACTCTAAAATAATGACCATTACAAACAAGGGTAAAGAGGCACTGATTTATGAGGCAGTTATTTCAGATTGAGAATTAGCTATGTTCTAAATTATTTTCATGTATGCAAATATTTTGGATACTTCAAACTTGTATAAGAGATTATAAATGTATGATTTAAAATTAAATTGTGTTGCAGTAAATATTTTTTTTGTTACAATTGCTTGTTCAACCACAAGGGAATGGTAATACCATGTACTTTGATATGTCTAATGTAAATGAACAACAAAATGCATACTAGTTCTTCCATAGCTGATTTGGTGCCAGATACGTATTTATAAAATATACTATATACACCCAAAATATGGTTATAATTAAACAGTTTTGTTGCAGTTTGTGACTCAGCTATACTGTGACCAAAGGCTATCATATTGCATATTTAAAAAGTATATATCTATATTGCATATATCTTGTTCAAATATATTTATTTGTCTAGAGAAAAGTAATCCTCCCCACCCTACTACCATTACCACCACTGCAGGAAGCGGAGAAGACTGATTTCCCCCCCACCCCCAAAAACAAATGTATTCACAAATTGAAAATATTTAAAAGGGAGTTAGTTGCAATTA
>NW_017729025.1:125273480-125281682 GCF_001723915.1 Gavialis gangeticus
CCCCCCAAAAACAAATATATTCACAAATTGTAAATAGTTATAAGGTAGTTAGCTGCAATGTAACTTTTAATTTTACATTCACCCCATCTAATCATAAAACAAAATTAAAAGGCAAGATTTAAATATAAAGCTTTTGTGCAATATATATCTAAATAGTTAAATATCCCACCACAGTATGGAGATAGTCATCTGTTCAGGCATATGGAATCTTTTGGCTGCTGGACTAAGTAGTTAATATAATGCCCAGTGTCCAGGCATGGACACAACTGTCATGGAAGCAGAAGGGAGGAGGCTTATGTATTGAGCCTGCTTGGATAAAGACAAGCAAAAACGAGAAGTGATTTATCTGCTTTTAGCAAACAATTCTCTTTTATCTGGTTACATTTTTGTGGTGTGATATTACATTTTACATATATATTTTCTATATTATATTATTGTATATATGTAAAATAAATATTATTACACAAAAATGTACCCAGCATATGTATCATATCATATATACATGTGGATCTAAAAAATAATGCCATGTCAATGTTGCTTTAAATATTTTTAAAATATGTAAATATTTTTATCTTTTATAAACAGTTTCATATGTATTTTCTATAAAAGAACGTTCTTTTAAATGATAAACATGTAAATCTTGTTCAGTATTTTATTAAAGCAACATTTTAGGCCCAAACAGTTGATGATGCTGAATAAAAAGCTTGAAGTCTCTAGATACAATTTTTGTTTTAAACCTGTTCTATTAATTACAATATCATTGTAATATAAAAGAACACTGCATCTTTAATGATGTTTTTGTGCCCTATGTAGTTAAGCTTTAATGCTAGGGAAAAAAAAGATTAAATTAGCCTTGTAACCTCTTTCTCTTCCAGACTGATGATGGAAAATAAAAGCTCTTAGCCACAAAATGTAACACTTAGAATTAATATTTAATTAGACCGGCAAATTGTACACTGTGGCTGAAAGCTTCCAAAGAGTTGTTAGTGCCACAATTGACCTACAAGTTTAATAATAACTCACTCCTAGAAGCAAGTGCCAGTTCAGCATAGTGGAGCCACTGTAAGAAAGTCCTGTGAGATTAAAATCAGCAAACCAAATGGCAGGCGAGGATTCCTGGGATGGAGCCTTCTGGAAAGCTGGGAGCTGGAATAGCATTTCAGCCAGGATTCAGATGAGAACAGTGGGCAAAAAAAGCTGATCCCTCCTGTTCTGGGAGGTTCTGGTTGTAGGCCAAAATCCTGAAACAGATTTTTTACTAAATGTTCTTACTGCAGCTATTAACTTATATTGCAAATCAAATAAGGAATACATTTTCCACCTTTTTTAGGAAAGCTAATCATTAGCTCTACACTCCCAGTTCACTGACATACAACCTACATAAGATCTGCATTAAAACACAGATACGTTGGTGGTGAAAGAACACTCCCTTTTTGTGTGACATAGTTTTGTATGTCGGTGTGACAGGATGTTCCTTTCTACATTATCTTATTATTATCTCATAATCTGATTATCTCATTACTTATATTATGATTATCAGACAATTTTAGCCATATGAAGTATGCAAATTAAACATGAAATGTCCATATATTTTAAATAATAGAATATTTATTGGGATAAATAGAATACTTCTGCTTTTTGTATACAATTAAAATATGAAACGAGTAATAATACCTTTTTTAACCATCTAAGCCTTAATTCTATGACAAATTCTGGTGAAATAGGGCACCATAAATTCAAAACTACAAACACAGAGCCACAGACTGAAGAAGGAACATTCTGCATTATTTATTAGCTAGATCCTAAATAATTAAATAAAAGCTAGTCATTAGTTAAAAATTAAAGCAGGTGAGGGCCTTGCCAGCAGAGGGAGCAGTCATGTCTTCCGTAAGGTCCCCATCATTTCCCACATATCTCAGCTTTTTTCCCAGCCAGTCTCCCATCTGGACCTAGCTTTGGCAGCCTGCTCCTGATGACAGCCTGTAATTTCATATTCAGTAAGGGATTAGTGAAATTGATATTAAACTTCAGAATATTTGACCTGCCGCTTGATCACAAACGTTAGTTGGATGCCTTGTTTAAGATTTGCTTATTAATAATTACTTATAGGCAAGAAGTATGCCTTTAATCATTTATGCATTGTATGCGGTCCACTGTTTAAATAAGTCAGGGTTTAAATAAAAGTAGCAGCATCTCAGTTGAAATAAGTTCATTACAATCTGTTTACCAATCAGAATGAGAAGAAAAGATGCCTTATCATATTGGCCTTTTCTTTCTGTTTCTACAATGAATGATTCCCAAGAAGTTTCATAATTATGTCAGATAAGTCCTGAAGTCTGAAATGTAAGCTTTTCAAGATTTTTGTTACAGTTTCTAAAATCAGTTTCAAAGTGTAACTGTTAAACTGGAAAAATAATCTGAAATTTTGCATGTGTATACCAGGCTGTGAAAAACTTGTTGCTTTAGATTCTTTAATAAATCTGTTCAAATGGTTAATTTTATATATTTCAAACATTTAGAAACCCCCAAAACAGTCTTTTCCTCCAGATACCTATTTTTAGTATGGCTGAGCAACTGAACTACTTAAACTTCTGGTATATTAAATACCAAATTCAGTACAAGACATAGTTTAGTCTGCTAGTAATATGCTACCTTCTAAAGAATAAGAAATCTAGTATAAGTTAGCAATCGTAGTGGGCAGAGCTCCCTTGATTTCAAAGGAGCTCTACACAGGTGTCCTCTGAGGTTAACAGGTTTAGAGGCATACTTTAGGCAAAAATTTGATTGTGAATTAAATTAAGTTTTTTTGCATTATACTTCAGCAAATATAATGTGCTCTTGCAATTAGAGCTTCAAGCAGGGAATCAGGGAACCTAGATTCTGTTCCCCACCATTACTGTTGACTGTCTCCATGACCCTGGGCAAGTCATTTAACTTTTGATACCTGTTCCATTATCTATAAAATGAAGATTATGGTGCTTATCCGTATTTTAAATCGATCATATTTAAAAGCACTTTAAAATCAATTAATGGAATGCTTCATTTAGATGAAGCAGTATTTTCATGTCTACACGTCAGTAATAGCTTCCAGAACCTCTTTGTATTTGCTGCACAGCTCACTGTATTTCACCAGTGGCCTCTGACATCACTATAAGAAAGTTATGTAGACCTTCAGTTTAAAGGATGATACAAGTCTTTTTAACTTCATAGATGGTACAATTTTGATATGACAGTCGTGACAATAAGGTCCTGACCATTCATATTGAGTAAGAATCCTGAAGGAAGCTGTCACAAAGGCTCTCTGAACAAGTTAGCCTCTAAGGTATCACCCTGCCCTGCTTCTGGATTATATTTTAGTAAAAGCACAGTGCTTAAATCTGATCTGGCTAATTTTTTATTTGAAATTTATCCAGAATTTTCAGTTGAAGCACTGTGCCCTCCACTTCTCATCTCAATCTGTTTTATGGTGATAATATGTTGTATTGAATTCACTACTGCTTCCTATCACAAAGTTAAGAGCATTTCAGTAATATGTGAAAATAGCCGTTTTTGATAATCGTTGCCTACCTAATATGAGTTTATGCAGGTTTTAATGAATTTCTAAAGTATTTTGCTCTGCCTGAAAGAGATGCTATATACATTTTAATTTAGTAGTAATATTACTGAAAGAAACTTTAACAGAATAAAAATCTGTTTCTGTACTATTAATACTACTCTAATATATCAGTCAGATGGTAGCTTCTTCATTCTCCTTATCACTTTTGTTAATAAACCTAATCTACTTAGTTGTTTGAGTCTTCACTGTGAATATTCTGGCTTTATTCTCTTCCACTGAAAGCATAAAATTCCACAGTATCCATCTAGCTATATTGCATTAGTGAAAAAGAATCATAAATAATATAACTGCTTAATGTAATTACAAGTACATATTTTATGTATCAGTGGTCTGATCCTGAATTATTTCAGCAACTAAAATTAGAGTGAAATTAGAAGGAATTTTGGGTCTGCAAGAATTACAAGACAGTGCTAACTCAACTTTTGATCAGAAAGAATATAGCATTTATACTCTGTACAATTCTTGCTAATTCTATATATATTTTTATAAGTGGAAATTTCTCCAAGTATTTCTAAACAGTAAAGAGTTAAAAAAATGCTTTTATATTGTTAAAATCCATGAATTATTGGAAAAAATCTTGGTGATGGGTGATGGAGAACAACTTTTAAAAGTATTTAATTTTACTGATGTAAAATTCTGTGGGTAATTTTATGATTTCAGTAGCAGTAATTAATAACAAATGGCAATAAATAATTTAATCATGTTTCTTAAGTATTAATAATTTATCCTTTCAATTCAACTGTACTTTAGGGATTAAGCAGTAATGACAAATGGTAAGTGCTTGTATATTGTGAAGGTATTACCGTATTATTGCACACACAACCTTTCTTAAAATGTCAAGACTTATTTGTTCTATTGAATACACAGTCTGTATTTTTCTTCCAGCACAGCTGGTTTATTACTGCTACAGGTAGAAGTTAATTCAGATCTATAATAGTATACAACAGAAGAAATAAGCAACTAATTGTAATAATCAGTCAACTTTTGAATCTGTTATGAAAACTGGAATAAAATGCATCTAAATTGTCTTTTAATTCTGAAGATGAATTACTGATCCTTTTGTCTAAACTTCTCTCCTCTTATTACTGTCCCCATTCATATACATTTATCTGAAATATCAAGATTATTAGTTATCTACTGGTTAACCAGTAGATAACTCTAATACAACCTTGTATGGAGATTAATAATGCCTTTTCATCTGAAAACTTTTCTGGGAGTATCCACTCTCCGTGGGTTGTTAATTTTAAGGATGATTCCTTCTCTTGTTACACTGAAACATGGAAATTTGCCAATTTAAAACAGCTGACAAAAACAAGCAAAATGTAAAATTTGAGTAATGGAAGAAGTGTCTTAATCCAGAGCTATGCTACGTATGAACTTTATGCTAATTCATTGTTTAAGTAGTTTCAAAAATCCAGTGCTAATTATTCTGGTTTTTTCAATGAGCTTTTTAGGTAACAAAACACTTTTTTTTTCTTTTTCTTCTAGTGATTTGATTTAAATTCAGTATGTACACTGACATGGTTTTGAAGAAACTTAATGGTGGGATTACAGTAATACCTTTCAGAAGTGCAAAAGCTAAATGAAAGCCCCTCCTAAGTACACTTTGGAGTACACTCCTAAGCTGTTTGGAATGAGACTATACTGAAGTCCCTAATTTCAAATGCAACATATAATTCAGTGCCCACATGATACTTCTGCAGGGTACATAATAAAAAAGTAAATGTTTAAAGTTCAGTCTTCAAAAACTTGAAGTTCTCACCCCAGTGCTAACTGGACTGCATTGTACATGTGTTTTGTGAATTATTAGTTGTCCTGTTACATATGTAATAAGTGTAAGTGTAGTGCAGTGCAGAAAAGTTGGTGTTGCTTTGAATTCTTAGACCAGTTTTCACTTAATGAAGAACAAAGAAAGAGAAGTTAGCCTTATTGGTTACAGTGGACAAAGCAAAAAAAAATCTTACTTAACACTCATAATAATCTAAGATCCAGAAAATGTTTGAAATCTGGAAGGAAAGTTGAGATTCATAATTAGAAGAGAACTAGGAGGATTTAGGAGATGGGTATATAAGACAAAGTTCATCTTTTCCAGATGAACCAAGATTGCTTGGGTACATTTCTCCCTCTAGAAGTCTAGCCCAGTTAAAAAAAAAAAAAATTCTAATGATCTCAATATGCAAATTTCAGCATACTTGCCCATATATGTTATATGGCCATAGAATGCATGTATATTTGTGCTCAGTAAATCATTTAAATTTATTAAATATTTGAAATGCCACATACTGTAATGCATATATGTATTTGTTATGACAGTTCTGTGTGTAAAATGTATTTATCTCAAGATGTAGTGCATAACTGCATAGTTAAATAAATGTATATATCTACACGCAGTGACTGAGGGCTGCATACATGCAGAGAATAAATTAATAAAACAAAACAATTTTGAGTTATTTGATTTCTCCCTTCTCCAAAAAGTACCCTAAAAGCTAATAAAACAATATTACGTTAAAACATATTCTGTTCCCATTCATATTTCAAATGCATTCTCTTTAGGGCTGACTTATTAAAAACAAGAAAAACAACAATAAACTGTGGGAAAGAACCAATCATTACAAGTTTAGCCTGATAGAAAATTTCTGGCTAAAATTATGAACAGAAAGTAGGATATAGAATGGAATGCCCAGCCCAGCCTTCACTACAGGGTTGCTGCCATGTTGTTAGAATAATTACATTTTGGCTGAAGTAACTAATTTAGAAAAACTGCAGTGCATCTAGCAACACTGAGAACTTTCCAGGATTGTTTTTGTGTAATTTAAAACAATGCCTCTCCTAGCTGCCAGCAAACTCCTTCCTTGAATCTCTCTTCTCCTGGCTCCCCTCCTAGCCATGTCCTGGCTCATCTCCAGAGCTGCCAAGTTTCCGCCAGAAGCAGGAGGGAGATTTGTATGAGGCTGGAGGAAGATTTGGAGCTCTGTTAAATTTTCAGGCCCAGATGGGGCAGCATGATTTGTGTGTTTATGTCAGCATGCCATACATCACAACTATCTGTGTGCTGACGTCAGCACTGATTGGACATTAATGTGCTGAATATTGCAAACTGGAAAATACATGATAGATGCAGACCTCTGACAACAATGCCACATAAGCAAATATGTATTTGTTATGACAATTCTGTATGCAAAATGTATTCATCTCGAGGTACACTACAGAAGAATGCTTTGACATATTTTTAAAACAAAAATGAAGTCAACTTGAACAGAAGACCGTATTTCAATAAAGCAATCCTATTCAAAGTAGCATTTGAATAAGAGCTTTTAAGCATGTTCTTAAATCCTGTTGAAGCCAATGGAATTTAAGGACATGCTTACCTTTATGCAGATACTTAAATGCTGCTCTAAATAAAAATGGATTTAATCATTTTCTTAAAAGTTTTCCTGAATTGCTAACAACATGAGTAGGTGTTATTTTTGTAGTTTCTATTGCTTTTCATGGTATCATTATCTTGTTGATGCCTTTCTTTGTTTAAAGTAAGGTAGCACTTGTAGCATATTACCTATCAAAATTAACATCTTAAAAGCAGTAAATGCCTCTCCTGTAAATATATTTTCTTGCTTTACTAACAGTTGTGGAAGTTTCCAAAGTAGAGTTAATAGCTAAATCATACTTTATATGCATAAGTAAAATGATATTCATCTGCTTACTGAGGAAGTTTTGGTCTGGCAAACATCTAGAATTCCAGGTCTCTGGATTTACAAAAGTCACAGCTTTTACTGATTGGCCTGTTGAATGGCACTAGCTAGAACATCTGAAACATAAGTTAGTGTATTTCATCTCTGTTCAACAGTGGAGTAAGCAGAGGGGAGAACATTCCATATTTAACTTAACTTTTGTGATATTGAAAGTTACTTACGGTACAGCATAACAGGCAGCCCTTTTTTACAACAGACAAAATAATTACTTATAATGTTCTTTCTAATGAAGAGACAGTATTATATGAACTTACTATTCACTGTAAAATAAATTTGTAGTTGAAAATCTGAGCTCTTTGACTTCAGGGGGAAACAGGTCATGTGGGGATTTTAGGGAAGGATATAACAGAAGTTTTTACTCTTCTTTGATAGCATTAAGAACTATTCACCATCCCATAAGTGTATCAGGTTTCTCAGTAGTCAAGCAAATAGACTAACAGTATTTTAGAAGAAGTGGGTCTGTTTGTATTTTTTTTCTTATTTGTGAGATTGTGACCTGAGGACTTACTGTATTAAGAGTTATTTTTTTTTAGATATTGGATTAAACTGTTTGTTTTCATATGAGAATTTCTGGTATGCATATATAAAATCTCCATTTCTACTTGTCCTTTATGATGATGATAATTTAGATAATCTTTTCTCCCTAAATCTCAAATACATTGTTAAAAAAAAGGTCTTTGGTGTGGAAAGGACTTTAGAATTGATACAGTAGCATAACTATGACAGGTCAACTGGGACCACCACCTTGGGCACCAACCTGGGAGAAGGGGACACAAAAAAAAAGGCTGCCAACCACACAGTTATGTTAGCAGCACAATGGCAACCAAAAATCACCAT
>NW_017729025.1:125286682-125301488 GCF_001723915.1 Gavialis gangeticus
AAGGCTGCCAACCACACAGTTATGTTAGCAGCACAATGGCAACCAAAAATCACCATTGCATCTGTGTATGGTAGCTGCCTCGGGTGCCTGGCCAAGCTGCTACACCTCTGGATCAATGCAAACACAAAGCATTACACTGGAGATAATTAATCTAATTCTCACTGCATATAATATGTATATAGAGGTAATCATTTGGTCTTATCACTATCTAAAGTATGAAGTGTACTGAATGTGTACTTTATGGCCATTATCAAGAATAGAGTATAAAGGCTTTGCAGACTGCTTTAGGATAAATGCTTTATTTTCTGTACAGGCAGTCCTCAGACTTATGACACAATTGGTTCCCGAAAACCGCATCTTAAGTTGAAACGTTGTAACTCAGAACCCATTTTCCCATAGGAAACAATGTTATAAATGAGGGATATGTTCCTGAACCAAGGCCTGATACCCTATTTTCACCAAAAATACCCCAGAATTTTGTACTCAATCAATTTTAGATTAGTAATATAGCTACATTAATGTATTTATATTGTAAATAGCAATCATATTGATTTGGAAAGACTTCTTTGAAGTGACTTTGCTAGACTTTTTGAAGGGCTCTTGGCTGGAGTCTTCTCAGGAGTCTTGGCTGCAGGTTTTTCTGGAGTCTTGTCTGCTTTCTTAAAGGCAGTGTCCAAGGAAGTTTGGGCAGATGTTCTCTAGGGAGATGGGCGACACAGCAAACTTGTTTGCTGGCATGGCATGGTGTCGTATCAAGTGTTGTCAAGTCAAAACTGACATCAGAAAGTTGGAAAAGGGCATCAATTTATAAACGTTGTAAGTGCGAAATGTTGTAACTCAAAATGTTGTAAATAGAGGACTGCCTGTATTCTAAAATTAAACAATGGACCTACAAACAGGATGCATCTACATGTGCACTTTGCTGCAGAGTAGACTAATTAGTTCCACAGTAAATAAAGCATCACAGTCTACACATGTACCTGTGAATGACGCATGCTTCCGAAGGCTGGGGGGAGGCACGGTGACTGCCTGCAGACAGTGGTGGCGGTGGCAAGCGGGGAGCTCCCATAGGCAGCTGCAGTGGTATCAGAGGCGGGGAGGTGGATGGCAAGCGCTAACCAGTGGTCAGCAACCACCTGCAGACACTGCTGGCAGCGTTGGTGCCAGTGATCGGTGGCTGCCTGCAGATGCTGCCAGTGGTGTCAGCGGCGAGGGAGGGATGGTTAGCAGTGACCACCCACAGGCAGTTGGTGGTGTCTTTGGGTGGCTGTTGACTGCTGGTTGGCATGTGCAGTGCCAATATCAGGGTGTGCGTGCACCCCCTACACATCGCCAATGTGTGTACCAGTATTAGGGTGCAGTAGACTAATTAACTCCTCCATAAGATAGTACTGTTGGGGACAGTACTATCTAATGGCTGTCATTAAGTGTGGTCAAATATATGTGCAGACAGTGACCTCTGAGTGCAAATTGTGCCTGATCAGCCCAGGCAACCAGGAGCTAGACCCCTGGGTCCTGCCAGCCCTTCCACCACCTGATGCTGCCACCTGGACTGTGTCCCCTGCCAGTCCAGGGCTGTTCTGTTCAAGTTGCTGTTCTTGGGCACACGTGTAGACACTGCGCCTGGAGCAGTGTACTCCAGCACAAATGCCTTTGGAGTACATCATGTTGTGTTAATTGCACATGTAAATGTATCCACAGAGTAGCTGATTTAAAGCAGAAATGGAAATGTACTTTTAATATATAAGATAATCACTGCTAAATTTACAAATGTATTGAAAAATGGCAATATGAATTACAATATGGTATGCTGAGCTTTCTGATTTAAAAAAAATTACAAATGGCTGAATATATTACATATTTTTAATAAAATCCATTATCTTTCACTTCTCCATCTAACCATATAAATAAATTAATTGTGTGTAATATCTAATGTGTATATTATATTGTGTGCATATCTAATGTGTATATTATATTAAAATCCATGTCCACAATTAGCAGGATTTCCAAAATACTACTGGTAGTTGGGCATCTTGCTCTCAGAGAAAGTCAGTTAGAGTTAGGTATCTAACAGCCAATATATGCCTGTGAAAATATTCCTATTTACAAATAAGTGTGTAAGTTACAACAAGATTTAGAAAAAATGTGGAATTTGGCTCCAAGAAGCTCTTTTACCATATCTTCACACATAGTGAGGGAATGTTTTCCCTTAGATGTAGATTACTAAAGCCTTTTTAGTTTTATGTTATTTCTAGGTATTGATGACCTATTTTCACTTCAGTTTGTCATTGAGAAGAGAGACTTATTCTGTGAACATTAATTACATTTTTCATCACATAGGATATGTATTTTGTTCCCATGTCTTACAGAATAAAGCAATTATGGAACGTGTAACAAACTTGTCAGATACGGTAGTTGGTCTTGAATCATTTATTGGCTCTGAGAGAGAAACCAATCCATTATACAAGGATTACCATGGTAAGTTCCATCTTTAGCAATGCAAAAAGTTTACCCTGAGTGCTTCTAGGGCACTTAGCAGCTTACCCTCCAATTGGAGTATCTGCCATTAGGTAGCATTTGATTTCATTTTGGAATATACCTCTTAAATGTTTCTCCTTGCTAACCAGTCTTGAGTTAGGCAATTTTTCAGTAAAGTGCATTAAGGCTGCAAAGAAAACATGGCAACTCCTTGCATGTTGTCAAGCCATATTACTGAGGCATGGCTCAATCAGATGTACATCTCAACAGGCAGGCTTTGGGGAATTCACATGCAGAGGAGGCTTGAAAATCATCTGACCAGTGAGCTGAACTCGTCATGAAATCAATAGTTTTGATCTGCCAAGTTTTAAATAGAGAAGATGGGGGAAAATAATTTATTATATTAAAGTGAATGAATTGCTAAATGATACGGCATGCAAAAATATGTCTAAAAATATTATTTACTGCTTACTGCTTTTAAATTATGGCCATTATGCTATCCGGTGTAGTAAAAGAAGAAATTTGTTAGTTCAAAAAATATAATAAACCTTTTTTTTATAGGCACTTACTATTTTTCTGGTCTTTCAAATGATCTATCTTCAAAATTAATTGGTATTTAATCATGTAGTTCTTTTCAGAAAGATTTTATAAAAACTTTTTGCAGCAAAGCTATTTAAAGCTATCTGCAAGATTAGAAGTTATACATAGCCCAAGCCAGTGAATAACAAACAGTTTTAGCTAATCCAGAGTGGTGCTCTGAGTGTGCATAAATTACAGCTATTATTATTGTGATACTACTGTAGTTCCATGGAAACCTCTAGTCTAAAGACTGAACTGCTTATTTGAAGCCTGCTGTAAACATGTAAGAATGTGGCAATGTTTTTTTTTCCATGCTACAGAAAATGAAGCAAAGGTGGTGTTGAGGAATAGTGTGTACAGCTGTATGTGTTGATGTTCTACTTTAATAAATTAGAGTACAACCCTTTTGAATAAAGAAAATGTAATGTACGGTTGATTGTCAAAAGTAGCATCTGAAAACCCAGCTGCAAGGAAAAATGCTTCAAAATAATTTGCCTGTTTATTTTTCAAATTTTGTATGACTTTTGTGACATTTGTTCATTCTGATATGATTCCGTTAATTTTTTATTTTTTCTTGGTAGTGTCTTCTAATGAAAAATATGACTTTCTCAGTATCTATTTGCTACTTTAAAAATTCATATTAAACAATTGGCTTGTAAAAAGCCAATTTTATTGATTAGTTAGGTCTTCTTATGGATAACTTTTTTTATCTACCACTAAGAATTCATC
Organism: Gavialis gangeticus; assembly: GCF_001723915.1. Lineage (NCBI taxonomy): Eukaryota > Metazoa > Chordata > Crocodylia > Gavialidae > Gavialis > Gavialis gangeticus. The sequence goes on from NW_017729025.1 coordinate 125,290,469, forward strand.
AGGTAATGTAGATCAGAAATTGTCTAATGGATTTAGACATTCTTTCCTAAGAACTTTCCTATATGATGATGTATTATTAACTGCAGACAATGAAAGATTGTGGGTCTAGATAAACAAAGTTTATTAGACCTTTTTGATAACATTGCAATTTCTTTTTAAAAATTCCTTAATTTTGCTCATTTAATAATTTTACGGGGCCTACAATTTCACGTTGTTTGTGAAAGGCCAATAAAAAGGTAAGAATGGTACTTATATTCCTTTACTAAATATGTATAAAAATACTTAGACGATTGTCTTGGGTTGTACCTGCTCCATCAGAACTAAATTACATGCATAATGCTTAGTGAATTGGGACAAAGGTGGTTTGTTGGGTTTTTTTTTTACTTTAAAATATTTTTCAAAGAATATGAACAAAAATTATAGCTGGTATAAAAGTTACGCTTGTTTTTAAAACAATATTTGAAATAAGGAAGTTGCTTATCTTATGTCATACTTCATGCTGTATTTAATTTTTTTTTTCTTTACAGCTGCTATTTTCAAGAGAGATCCATGTCTAAATGAATGTAACACTGCATTTGCCAGTGTTTTCATTTAGACACTTTGGATTTGTGACTATCAAATGTAGGCCAGTAATTGAGAAGCCTTGTAGAATATTTCTAGTTTTCAACTGTAGAGAATGACCCCTGGCTTATTCACAAACTATATTAGGCTGCACAAAAACCATCCAACGTCCTTGTCAGAAAAAATCAACTTGAGTTTCCACTGACAGAATGCAGAGCTCACAATGTACATAAGTGTACCGTTGTAAAAACTGTAGCAGCTATATAAACCTCTCTCTGTTGTGTTGGTATGATATAGGAGTTAAATTGTATCAAAGAGTGTGTTCTAAAATGCTGTTGTTAACAGCAGGGTTTTTTTAAAGTCATTATCAAGGTGCACAATGAAATACTTTTCATTACAGCTTCACTGGTTATCAGTAACCCATAAGCCTTGTTTTGCTGGCTGCTTACTGGTGCATTTAATAAAATAAAGATCACTCAGTGGTGCCGTGGGCAGCATGCAAGGTGATAGCCATATTTGCTTACTGTAAATACAAGAGAAAATCACACACAAACCGGCTGTAGTTTTGACAAGTATTAAGATCCCTCTTTACATCTGTACTTCTGTAGCAAAGTGCAATTAGTTTTCCTCGCACAAGGATTTCTGTTTATCTTATTCTGCTTGATTACTTGAGTATAATCGCACCGTTTGCTTCATTGCTCCTGGTAGTAAGCTCCAGTTTAAAAAGGGGAGGATGAGTGTGTGTAAATATACAGAATTCTGCTGTAAGACTCTTTAATTTATGCATCTGGATAACAGCATTTCTTTTTTTTTTTCCTTCTTTACTTTTATTTCAACAAGGCTTGATTCATATACACCAGATTCCTCAGCTTAATAGCTTGATCTGTGATGTATCAGACACGAAGGACCTGGCTTTTAGATTAAAAAGGAAGCTATTCACAGTTGAGGTAAGAGAACCAGTTTTTTTCACTATATTTAGAATGTGAAAAATGGAGCTAACTTCTCTCTTTTTTGAAATATGTTATATTTGCATCAGATACTGTATGTCTATTTAATTAGAATTTTCCTATTGAGAATTGCTTTATAGGATATAATGTTGTGTAACTAAAAATGTTCCCTATGTTACACCAGTTTAGACTATGCATATACAGTTTATTTTGTTTTAAAATGTGCATAGAAAGTAGGCCACAACCTTCAATAACAAAGCATGACATATTTCTAAGGATGTCAGTAACATGTTTAATTAAATGTTAATGACTTGCTCTTACTTGTGTTAGTGGGTGGGAAAGAAGCTACATGTTATTACCCGAGTTGAGAGAATTTAATGTATAACACTGTCTAAAATTGTGTGTGGCATGAGGGATAAGTGTCCTTATCAGTATTCAGAAGCCATTTTCTTTGCATTACTGAAATCACCTTTAGCTCTTTTATGTCATTTTAAACACAGTATCATTTTCACTAATGTCCTTAAGTAAATTTTCTACTAAATTTAAACTTTTTTCCTGTGACCTTTATTCAGACAGTCCTGATAGAAGGCAGCAATATAAAAGATGTATTTCATTTTAATCTTTCTAAAGAGCAAAATGAACATAGAACTATTAAGCAATTAGAGTAGATGTATTTATTAACCAAGTAAATGCTCAGAGAAAGGAGATGGCTTTTTGGGTGATGTGATAGTCATCGGTACAGTCTGCACAATTTTTTAACAAAGACATAAAACAGCCAAGCAGCCCTGACAAACCATTTTGTTAAATCTCTTTTCAAATGAAAAGCTCTTAAGCAGGCCACTTGTCTTAACTGCTTGAAACCATAAAAAGAGAGAATTGCCACCAATAAATTAGCATATTTTTTACTTCATCACCAAATGATGGTCAATGTGCCTTGGCACTGCTTTGGTGTTTGGGACTTCACCCTTAAGTGACCACTTTGGCCCTTATTTGACCCTCTGCCCTCTTTAGCTGGCCACTTGATAAGGTAACTTAAGAGTTCTCTCCCTTTTTTCCCCTCTCTCCTCTTCACAATTGCAAGTAGCCCTAACCTATAAATCATTGAAAGGGCCCTATCAAGTGACAAATTAAGATGCCCTCCTCCTAATTAATGGTCATCAATGTCCTTAATTATCTAATCCTATTGAGGGTAGTTAATAGTTAATCAGGCAGCCAGTTCTTCAAGCAGGTCATCTCTGCATGAGTGCTAGAAGTTTTTCAACTGGAGACACTCCCTTGAAAAGCCATTTAAAGGCAATTGCATGAAGAAGCCTATGCTTTTTTCCCAAACACAAATGCTTTACTTTTTTTTTCATTTCTCAGAAAATACAGTTAATAGAACCAAGCAATGTAGTGATTTAAACTATTTTAACATCATTTAACTTTATCAAGACTATCAGGCTTGTTTCCTCTATACTGAAAATGAGAGAACCTATTTTTCATGCTAGGTTTTAAAATACAGAGTTGTAGCTTCAGTAATATAAGCAGACATACCACATCATTTTCTGCTTTACTGAATTCACACTTACTTTAGCTGTGCATTAGAATATTTGACTGTTTCTTAACATGAAACCTAAATAAGAAGATTGGAGCTTTATATTTCTATAGAACCAAACCAAGAGGCTCCATATAAAAATTACATTAGCCAATGAACAAAGGAGTCTGAATTAGTCGTGTAATAGAATCCTTGAAAAAAACTGATACTGTACAAATATGTGGATGACCATTTTAAAAATTTCCGCCATCATTGTTCAATTGGGACCCCTTTTGAAGCCCATTTTGAAAACCCTTTAAGTTCTTATTGTGGATAAACTTTCTACAAGCCACACTGAGGCAAGCCAGTTCTTTTTTTAACAAATGGAATCATTATCCTACTGTGATATTCCTCTACATCAAACTATATAAACTACTCCTTTCCGTATTAAATGGGAAGGCCAAATATATTTTTCTGCCCAGGGCAAGAAGGTTTTTTGGAAAAAGGGGGGAAAATAAAAAATGGAATTTCTGAATAGAATAGTTCAAAACTGGTTACTACAGTCAGGAAGTGATGGGTCAGCAATTTATTTCCAATCAAAAACATAAGCCCAACCAAAGAAGGTATATTATTACAAAACAATGTCATTTGAACAGATACAGTTTAGACATTTATAGTCTTGTTTGGTAAAATAAGAAAATATATTTAAATATATTAACTATTTTAGACAGTATCTCAGAATTTTTGTAGGAGAAGTGGTTAATCTGAAGTTGGGCACAAGGCAAGGCAGGGTGAAATCTTGGGGAACAAATAGAGGAGGTGCCACCAAAATCTTTGTACAGACAACACCCACTTAGCACTATTTTGATGTAGCGCTCCAATTGGTGTAGCGCTTTAAATTGATACCTAATTTCACTAAGCGCTCAGCAAGTTTTGTTATAGCAGTCACCATCTTGAGTCATTAAAAACACTTGTGGTCGCCATCTTGGGTTGTCAAATACTTTTGGTTTCGCTTAACACTTGGTTTTTCAGAAACCAATTAAGAGCACTAAATGGGGGTTGCCTGTATAGTTTAGTAAACCTATTTGGGATGGTGGTGTTGAACTTTGAATGCACATACCTAAAAACAGATTATAATTGCTGAGAGAGGAATTCATACCATGTGACTTGTGACACATTGCTTCAAGGAGGTTTTCGTCACTAGACTATTATTTCTCAGTGCCAACATGTGTAATGTGTATAGGAAAAAAAGCCTTTTATCTCCTGATCGTAATCACAGAAAAGCTGTCAAATTTCCTGTATCATCATACTGTCAACTTTTAATGTACCTACTGTGAATAGCAAATCTGGGACTCACCAGTAGGATTAACTACATACAGTTTGGCTCTCATCAATGAGAAAGCAGAGGTGTCATACCTGTTTTAGATTTTATTGTTTCATAGAAACAGTCATAGCCTTTAATGGCACAGTTTAGTTATTAAATGTATCACACAATTTACCAAAGTTAAAATAGTTGTTTTACAAAGATGCGTCTTAGTTCTAAGGTTTGGCAAGTTTTTAGGTTTGGCAACTTTTTGGTTAGCTTTTAAAGATATGCTCCAGATGAGTCTTCTTAAATAATAACAACTATTTGTAAAATGGTTATATGATAAAAAATATAGTACTTTCTAGATTCCCCCAAAACCTTTACTTGTTTAGTGGCAATATATTATACATAAAATATCAGAAAAAAACTATCTAAAGTGCGTACTACTTTAAAGGACACACAATGTTAAGTTAGCCTGTCTAATCCTATTTCTTCCCACTTTGGAATCTTAATTAGAAGGAGATAAAAACCATCATTTGACTAAATTATTGTCTTGAATCTGTAGCGAAAGGTATAATCCGCAATTGGGCCAATTAGTGTACCCCATAGTTAGCTATGCTGAGGCAGGCAACTTGATTAGATCTGACACCAGCCTAGTTCCCACTGTTGTTTTGCCAGGTATGATGGTCAGACTTCAAAGGGTTTGAGGCATCAGCAGGGCAAGGTTTGGAGGCCAGCTTAGGTCCGGTTGTTAATCTCTCTGCTAAAACCACAGCAGCCCTCGCACAAAACAAGCTTACACGACACAATCATGCGGTATTAAAGTTTGGGTTGAGTCATGCCAATTTGCCTTTGATTTTCTGATGATTGACCAAAAGATGGCTACATAACTAGACACATACTGAAAGTTTACTGATTAGATAAGTTCCCCAAATATTTGAAATATTTCTTGATTTCTCAGTTAAATGATATGACAACCTATTTAATGTAGTCAAACTTTCTGGTAGAATATGGCTTGAAATTACTTTTTCTTTTCTCTGTGCTTCTAATTGAGTCCAACTTTTATCACATTTTAATAGGTTTTTTTAAATAAATTAATCTCACCTTCACAGTTTTCTTTGCTATAACTTTTTCATTATCATTTCAAAACCCTTCTTTATCAAAAATAAAGGAAACCATTTCTAAAGTATAGGCTTTTTTAAAATGCCTGTAGACCTCTGGGGAAATGTTGATTATGTATAGTCCTTTTATTTTCATCTACAGCTGTTCATATAAAGGGAATTTCCTCATAATTATTTTCCACTTAAATGTTGAGTAAAGTGTTGTTCCACTGATGTGATTACATAAGTGTTCCTTTCTTTTGCATTCTGATTTGTTGGAATATTGCAGTAACAGTGACATGTTTCCATTCTGAGAAAAGCCTAGGGCTGCTTTAGTATTATTCCAAATGATTGAAATTGCCATCTTGCTGACTTTCCCTTAGGCAGCTTAAGGCCTGTTTACTTTTGTATTTGTTTCACATGTTCCCTCTGAGTTTGGCCTGCAAGACATCATTACCTGGTTTGACAAGACAGTTGGAATAAGATACATATTTTATTAATTCACTTTTATTACTCTCTGGTCATCATAAACGCCTAGACTGTATATGCTTACATTTAGTAAATACAGAAAAATGTTTACAGATGAGAAATTTAAAATTGTAATCTCATAATACTGATTTCTTTAAAACCTTCAAATAAGTAATTTGGTAGGCAGTTTGCAAGATAACTTGTTCTCTTAATGATTTTACCTGATATGTTTTGCTTAAAAATAGAATATATTTTATTGTTTATAGTACATTCATTCTCTGTTTAGATCAGTACAGATATTAATAACAATGAACAACATTTTGGTTTTAAAAAGGTATATAGCACCTGCACACAAAGTAGAGGAATAAAGTTTTAGAAACTATTTGCATAAAACCATTCTGTTTAGAACCTAGGATCATAGTGGTAAGTTGCCAGACCTTAATATGTAAAGCCAGGGGTCACAGCTGTGAAAGGTATTCCCTGAGGAGAACTGAAGAAAATAGAGGAAAGAATTGGAATCCTCTTATGGCAGTAAAATTGCAGTTTTCTCAATGGTGGAAATGTACAGACTACTGTGAGGAATTCTGCATCAGTAGTGAATTCTTTCTTGATGTCATGTCCAGATTAAAAAGCTGTGTATTTGGGAAGAAGTCTGGAAAAGTAAGTCATTGTGTGTGTATACGTTCGCATATTTTTGTTGTTATTTTGATTTTTTTACTGCAGCCTCAGGACACTATTACAGTGTTGTAGAATAGATAATTACTAAAACTGGCTACCCTTTCAGACTATCGTTTGCAACTAAGCAGTAATTTCTATGTTACACACACAGTAATGACATTAGGAAAATGATGAATGTGTTGAATAACCTTAAATTGGAAGCATTCCTCATGTAAACATCAAATTTTGAGATTCTGCTTTCTCTTAAAAATCAAAGGTGACAAATCAAGGAACTTTGGCTGTGACTGCTTCTGAATTCCCCTTCTTTCATATTCTTACTCTGTTCCTCTCTCATTTTTATCTCCACAAAGGCAGTGGGACTGAGAGTTAGGAGTTAAGCAGTACTACACTGTGGCTTAATCAGAATGGCTTCATAAGGCCAAACCAAAGACGCTCTCTTTTCCCAGAAGCTGTGTAAGGTATCTGCAGTGTTCTGCTAGTTCACGAATGAACTTAAGGTCTCAGTTCTTGTTCTCAGTGTGTTTGCATTTCCTGGTAGCATATTGTTAAGCAAGGCACCCTGAAATATTTGAGGTATCATTAACTAGCTCCATGAGAAAAATAACAACTGAATATTGACTCAGGATAATAGCACTAAACTGTTTTCACTGGTGAGACAAATTAATAATCATCATCATACATGCATTTTTGTGTGCATTTTAACACCCATACATCAAGTTTTAGATATTTTAGGGGGAAATGTTATGTCTATGTATGGCTACATCTGGTTGGCTATTTTTTCTTATGCTCTTCTTCCAAAAAATTGAAGGAATTCTCTACTCTCAGCAGCTTTTTTCATGATGCATCTGAAATTGCTGAAGTATTTTAGGCAATATTTTAAAGGAAAATATAGTCTATAATCTGCATGTATAAACTAAGAGTCAAAATATATTTTTTATTTAAACTTTACTAAAAAGTGTTACAGTTTCCTAGTCATTGGTCAGTAAAATTTTGAACAGAACTTTTGTTCATTGAGATAAACTGCAGGAGGAGGATGAACTAAATCCTATACATGAGGGTTAACTAAATTCTCATAGAGTGCACTGCATGTACAACAATATTTGGGGAAGCAGGAAGATATGCTTTTTTGTATAAGTAGCACCTCCCTGTGTTTTTAAAGATTGTACTACAGCCTAATTCTGCAGGGGGGTTGTAAATATGATGAGGCCTCATTACATCTCAAAATGTAATCTTACTTTTACCAAGCTGGATGACACATTGTTATCAGATGAATCCTTGTGTATGGATTTACTTGTAGTGTGGGTAGGACCACATTGGAATCCTTAGTTCAAAGAAGTTGAGGAATGAGGGCTTATTGGTGTTTCAAAATGCATTACTTTAAATGTAGTAGAACTTAGTAGTAGTAGCTTATTAGGATTTGATATCCAGATATTTGCCTCCTTAAATAAAAAGCAAATATGCTTTGGAATTATATGAAAGTATATGCTGTAGTTTCCATATTTGGTTTTACATTAGAAGCATTTGTCATCAAACTATCGAGGTTCTACTTCCACTTAGGGATCAAAGGTGACAAATCAAAGGAACTCTAGCTGTACTAACCTAGGAAAAAGTATGAAGCAGAATAATCCATTACGATGCAGGTTAATGCCAGCTTCATCAGAATTGCTCCAAACTGTGGCATTGGCATCTCTATTCATTTCTCCTTACGCTATTAATAAAAATGATTTTAGAAGCGTAGACAAAGGTAGTAATGATCTTCAGATTTTCTTTGCTTAAAATTTAAAATATCCTTTCCTAACCAAGAAGTCCTCTGCAAAATTAATTCTATCATTATTCCTTGCTCCCTTCTGCATTATTTTATTTAGTAGCCAGTTCAGGTTCTTTTTACCTGGTATGGTGTACTTCACTGAATTGTTTTGTCAGATGCTGTCAAGCCAACCTACCATTGTTAAAGAAAATCAAACTAAATCATTTTGGCATGAGCCTTCCAGGAATAAGGCACAGAATATGAAGGGTTTGATGAAATCAAGGATTTGATTTCAATATTGTAAAAGACTGCCTGTCAAAAATGTATTACATTCTTTCAAATAATTTTGAATAAATAAATGGGTTTTAAATTCTGACAGTACACTTTAGATAAAGTTTTGGGTTATTATTTTTAAATTATCATTACTTTGGCTAAAATAATACTTGAAAAGCAGCTCCTTTAAAAAAACCTGAATATTGATGATGCATAGAACATAATAAATCAGATTATAAAATCTCTGTATTTCACTGCATTTAAAACTGTGCAGCATCATTGTATAATGAAGCAAAGGTGAAATTCCTGAATCTGAATATACTAAGAAATTGTAGTCTTAAAATTTTGCCAATGATATTCCAACAATTAATACTAAGTAGTCCCAGATCACCTTCATTGGCAGATTTGGCAATTAGTGTATGATGATAATATTATCAAACAAACATCAAAACACATTTCTTAAAAATTCTAATTTCTAGATTAGTTTTTTTTAACATATCCCAAATATATAGAGAGCGAGTTCCGTTAAATTCCTCCAGACTCATACTTAATGTTTAATACGATGGTTCTGCAATTCCATTTCAATAAAGTTCTGTTTGTGTTTGTTTGAACAGTACCCTTTAGTTTTTGTTCAGAAATATTCATACTGTAGTTGTGTTGTAGTAATGGAAGAGCAAGTAACAAAGCCATTATCGCAATTAAAGGTCACTTGTACATATTGTAATGGATCGCTCATTCGCAAGATCTGTGTTAGGGGTCAGTGCTACAGCATGAAATGGTTTGCCCTTGTTCAACCTGTAAATAAATGGATCAAATTATCTTGTATTTTCCAGGTAAAAAAGAGGTTGAAATACTCCCAGTTAGTTAATTTTAGAAGATACACATTATGAATGAGTTGACTAGGTTAAAAGGTAAATTTTTGGTATGCATATTGTTAGTAAGGTTAGAAATATCATGTATCAAAATGTAATGCATTTTCCATGAAAACTTGAAGCACTTAATGTTTCATTGTTGATAGTTAATAACTTTGAGAAACTGAAAATGCTCCTTTTTTTTGTTTATATAATATTAATTAAAGTCAAGTTCTGGCAGCCAGTCAGCTAATAAGGCCTATTACTTTCTGAGTAACTGTGCCAAAAAAATAGAAGTTTGATAAAATTCTAAATTCAAATATATAATCAAACTAAATCATAGACAAAAAGTATGCATGTGATAAACCCATTGCCAACATTGATACATAAAGGAGATATATTGTGCCTTTGGTTATATCCAAAGGTTAGCTATGATTTTTTTTCTTGTTGGGCTCAAAATCAAAGGGAATAGGGTGACTCCTGATAAGAAAATTGAGGGTAATATTTCAATATCAACTAAAGAAGTTAGGAACCAAGGGCCACATTTAAAACAGAACTAAAGTGAACTTTAGATGGGTAGATTCAAAACTGTGATCCCAAAACCGCTGATCAGCAGCCAGGTAATCCTGAAGGCATCTGAATTAACTAGGCGCCTCCCTTTTTGACCTGAATGTTTCTTAAGTTTTCTGAGTGATCATGTTACTAAGAGTAATATAAGGGTAATGTATGAGCATGTAGGGAGAAAATCAGGAAAGCCAAGGCACAATTTGAGATGCAACTGGCAAAGGATGATAAAAGGCAATAAAAAGGCAGGCCAAAGAAAATGTTAGGATCTGTACTGAATGATGAAGGCAATACAGTTACGGATGGTACCTTATTATGAGTGCAGTTGGCAGCAAAGATAGGGAAGGAGACAAACAGCCTAAAGTAGTAGATAAGTTGTTAATAATCACTTTGAGAAGCTAGATGCTTTCAAATCAGGAAGCCCAAATATTATGCACCTTGGAGTACTGAAGGAATTGGTCACGGTGATTTCAGAGCCATTGGCTATCATCTTTAAGAGTGTATGGAGGTCAGTGAGTCCTAAATGACTGGAAGAGGGCAACTATAGTGCCTATCTTTAGGAAAGGCAAGACAGAGGATCTGGGGAATTATGGGCCAGTCAAGCTGACCTCAATACCCAGAAAGAACAAGGAGCAGGTCCTCAAGGAATCCATTTCAGAGCACTTGTAGGAAAACAAAATGATTAGAAACAGTCAGTATGGATTCACCAAGAGTAAGTCAGGCATAACCCACCAGATTTCCTTCTAGAAGATGACAGGTTCCTTGGATGGTGAGGATGTGATATACCTTGATTTTTTTGCAAGGCTTTTGACACCATTTCCCATAACATTTTCATTAATAAATTAAGGGAATACAGACTAGATGAAAGTAGTGTAAGGTGGATACATAACTGGTTGGCTATGTAGAATTAGACTGGATGGAGATGAAGCAAATGAAAGTGCTCAAATTTTTTTTTTATATGTTTTTAGTATTTTGGAGCCCTTAGCACAGGCTTAAACAGATAACTTTCTCT
>NW_017729025.1:125306488-125315404 GCF_001723915.1 Gavialis gangeticus
TCATCATGTTCAGTGAGTATTTATGAATGGCGCAATGTCTAGTTGGGAGGGGGTGAGATTACCCAGGGACCTGTCCTGGAGGATGGGATTGAGTGCACACTAAACAAATTTGTGGATTACACCAACTTTGGTAGCATTTCAGGCACTCTGGAGGGTAGGGCTAGAATCCATAACTACCTGGATATGTTGAAGAAATGGTCCACAGTAATTCAGATGAAATTCAACAAAGATAAATGCAAAGTCCTGGATAGATACAATCACTGCATGCACATATACAGATTGGGGAACAATTGGCTAGGCTGCAGTAGTTCAAGGAAGGACCTGGGGGTTGGAATGGACCAATATGAGCTAACAGTGTGCTTGTGTTGTGAGAAAAAAAGAAAAAGACAACATCATGTAGGGATGTTTTTGCAGGAATTATCATTTGCAAATCAAAGGAAGTGATTCTGTATTCAGCACTAGTGAGTCATCACCTGGAGTACTATGGCCATTTTTTGGGCCCCGCAGTTCAAGGAAGATGTGGATAGATCCAGTCCAGTGAAGACAAAAATGATTAGAGGCCTAGAAAACATTATTTATGAGGAAAGGTTGAAAAAAAAAAACTAGGATTATTTAGTCTCAAATCCCCCCTCAGTCTTCTCTTCTTCAAAGGCAATTATAGAGAGGATGGAGATAAGCTTTTCTATGTGGCTGTATGGGACAGGACTAGAAGCAATAGCCTCAAACTGCAGCAGAGACAACTTAGGTTAGAGATTAGGAAGAACTTTATCACTGTGAAATTGGAAAAGGGTAGTTAGCTGTGTTAGTTTGAAGCCAGGCAGAAGGCAAGGACAGGGTATCACCTTTAAGGTGATCACCAGGGTATCACTGGTTCAGAGAGGTATAAGCTTTCACAGGCAACAGCTTACTTAAGAACTACTGTACTATGAGGGTAGTTAAGCACTGAAACTGGCTACATAGAATCTCCATCTCTGGACATTTTTGAGAGCAGATTACATGGATACTTAACAGAGATTGTTTCATCAGGAATGATCCTTTCTTGAACTAGATGATCTCCTGAATTGAGGTTCCTTGCATCCTTCCATTTTTGTGATCCAGTCATCCTAGACCTCTGTATTTGTCTCCTATGCATGCACACTTTTAGAAGCTAAGTTCCTGGCTAAGTTTGGATCCAAAAACTAGGCAGTACAAAGACCAGATCCAGTTGGTATTCTCATAGCATATCTAATGAGCTTTAAATTCAGCATGAGACACAATAGCCACTTTAATCAAAAGCACTGCTAATGGTAGTGAAGATGACTGTGTTGTATGTAATAATTCTATTAGGGTAAAAGCACTTCCTCAGGTGTTCAGGGAACCTAGGTTTGAATCCCCATCAGCTAGACGGGATTAAGGTGCTATAAGGATCCACGTTTCACTTGTCAGAAGAGCATCTTCACCACTAGTTATAACCAAAGCTACATGGGGCATCCTTCCCACTTCTGGGCAGCAAAGAATGCAACAGTCATGGAGCCAGAAAAAGAATAAGAAAAAGTGAAAATGACTTTGTAGCATTAGTAGCTAAAGCATTCATCTGGAATGGAGAAACTCTGGCTTTTGATAACTGATCCCTTGACATTTTAGTCATTTAAAATTCATGGGGTTAAAAAAAAAACCTGGATTTAGAACCCAGTACTTCCCTCCCTCCTCACTTAACAGCCAGGACTGGTAGACTGCAATCAAGCTTCTTACATGTGCTTGCCTCATGAATCATGACCTCATGAATCTTGGAAAAATGCCACTCAATGATTTATCAGTCACACAGGGTGTGTCTACATGTGCATTAGATCCGGGTGCAGCTTACTCAGTAAACTACACACAAGTAAATGCTCTCAAGCAGGCATCTGCACGTGCAGGGAAGAGAGCAGATTTGCTGGTAATGGTACCAACTTGCACCTGCTCCCTGGGGCCCTGCAGTGGGTCCCTGCTGCCACCAGAGGGAACTCTAGGCTCCTACTGAGTGCTAGCCTGGGGGATGGCAAGGAGCACTGGGCCAAGAGACAGCTATCTTTTGGCCAAGGCTGAAACATTGCACCCTGCCCCGGGGGCTGTCTGCTGCCAGGATGGGGACAATGTTCCCCTGGCCTGGCAACAGGGAGCTCCTGGCCATGGCTCCCCAGTCAGGGGCAGGGAGCTTAGGAAGAGCTGCAGAGGAGGGGCAGGTCCCAGCCCCCTACCCCAATCTGCCCATGGGGTTGCTAGCAGCAAGCCCCAAATTCCTCACCCCTGAAGCTCCTTACAAGCCCTGTGCCTTGATCACCCAGGGCTTGGGGCTGGGACTCTGACTGGGACACTGACCCTTGATCACGCAGGGCAGATGTTAGGGAGCTTGCTCCCCACTCACAGAGCTGAGTGAGGAACAAGGGGGTGTTCCCCACCCAGCTCTCCACTTACGGGACTGCGCAGGGAACAGGCTCCCCAGCCTAAGCTGGGCTAGATGTGAACCCTACAGGTTCACATAAGGATCTCCCAGCACCTGCCCCACAGCCACAGAGCTGGAGCTGGGAAATAAGGATCTCCCAGTACCTCACTCCCCAATCTCAATGTCAAAGCAGGGACTAGGAGATAACACTCTCCCAGCCCCTGCTTCCTAATCACGATCTCAGAGTGGGGGGCTTGGAGCTCCCTGCTGCTGGGACAGGGGGACATAGTCCCCGCCTGGGCTCTAGTGGTGGAGCCTGCCCTGGCAGCAAGTAGCTTCCAGAGTCAGGGAGGAATCTCCCTTCCCCTGGTGGCCAGCTGACTGGGCAGATTTGCCCCCAGTCGGGTGTCTACACAAGTGCTACTGCACAGTTAGTAACTGCAAGTAAATTTGCTACTACATTTGCAAGTAGCAAATTTACTCACAATTAATGAGGCTTACTGCATTGTAAGTACGTGCACATGTAGATGCACATATTTACTGCACAGTTAATTATGCTACTGCACAGTAAATCATGTAGACGCCCTCACAAAATACTAAACAACCATAGCTGTTTCCAAACTATATCTTTACAAAGTAAAAGTAAAACATAACACTGGTTTGGGTTAGAATGGCTGAAACTCAAAGTTCCATAGCACCTTAATTGGCTAGTGCTTCACAGTTCGACTCCAAGAGAGGAGTTGTAGCTACTGAATTATGCCTCCTGTCTTGAGAAGCTCTGTTGAAGTAGTAAGTAAATACAGGTAAAGAAAAATGGTTTTCTCAAGCCACTTACATTAAATGGTGATGGCATCCCACTCTGGGTGAACCCCAGAACTTAAGAAGCTTGGAAAAAATGAAAAACAATACTGCCTTCAGGAAGAATCCTAATATACATTGTGCCTAAATTGCATATGCACACCACCATAACTTCATTTTTTTGTTCTACTTTCCCTGTGATATAATAGAATTGCCTTGCATGCTTACCTGCTGGACAGAGAAGAGGGAAGAAGGGTCCTTCTGTGTTTTAGACAAGTAGCTTACTGCTAAGGGCACTAGACCAGGGAGCAGCCAAGAGAGCCAAAATTGGGGCCCAGGAAAACAAATCAAGGGGCCTACTGAAATGCATATGACCTTGTATGGGAAGAGGCCCTGAGTTCTAGCTTGGACCCTTGTTCCCAGTGTCATACAGACTTCCCTACCACTCTCCATCAATTTTATCCAGTGTATATTAAATGTAAGGTACAGTGTGGCTCAGCTTCAAAAGGAGGCCTCAGGTCTGGATAATGTCTTCCCTGTGGCATGGTAGTTAGAGTGCTTTGCTGGGAAGCAAGAGATGCAGGCCTAGAACCTGAGTGTCCCATTCCCTGGGCAAGTCCCTTGCTCAAAAGTGCAGGAGGGTCCCATTCCTTGGGTGTCTAACCCCCACTAGCTATGGGTTTTTGCTATCTTGCAGTTTTGGGACTTACCCAGACTTATGCATGTACATGACTGAGCATATGTCACTGCATACCTGCCCCACCTAGTATGCTCAGTAAACACAAGGACACTTGTGTGTGCCCAGATCTCAGTTGCATGCTGTATATAAGTTCATGTGTGCCATTTAGTCTTGTAATGTTAAATAGGAGTTAAGCGTTAGGGTCTTAGACACAAGTTATCCTGTTGGTCTTAAAGGGCACCTATGCATAAGCAGCAAGGCTGATCTGATGCACTGTAATAACAGCGCCTAGAAGGAAACTTGATTAATTGAGTCTGCTGGAGCATGGTAATAACTGTGCTTCAGCAGACTCCAGCGTCATGTATATCAGCATCCCCGCATTGAAAAATGGCGGCCAGAGTGCTTTCACTAAAGGTTGTTCAACAAGCTTTAGTTAAAGTGCCCCTGACACCATTTTTCAGCATGGGTAGGCTGTAGCATGTGATGCTCCAGACGTTTTAATTAGAGCAGCTCTTGGAGCCTCTCTAATTAAAGCACCTCCCCACACACACTCCTGAAGCAAGTGTATAAATGCTCAAAGTTGTCAAAGCACACTAAAAAATCAGGAAAATTATCAGCTGTTTTTCCTTCATCAGTTACTGACATTCAGTCACTAGTGGGACAAAATTTGATAACTGTGGCTAAGTACAGACATACCAAAAGCCCGAGCCTAATGCATTTAATCTTTGCAAGTTAGTTTAACCTGCCTAGATTGAACCGAGAAACAAGTGGCTTGACATTCACTTTTGATTCCACAAATGCAGCCACATGTCTGTAGTGACTCAGGCTAGAAGCGAGGGGGTACTAAAGCAAGCCCTCCCTTCCCTTCCCCAGTGGCCAGAAGGCTAGAGGGAAGCTGAGCTGAGGGGGGGTGGCCAGGCCCCAGCAAGCTAAGTACAACTGGGGAGGGTTTTAAACCTCCACCCTGGCCTGCAGGATCTACCTGGCTTTTCACTGCCCTGCTTGCCACTCCAGCAGCTGGGGCAGGGGGAGCCTTGTGTCAGGGCTGCCAGTCATCTTATATAGAGTTTAGAGCATGGGTGTGTACAGGATGGTCTGGACAGGGATGCTGCCTCAGGCCTGGCTAGATATGAACCCTACAGGTCCCTCCCAGCCCCACTCCTCTAAGATTCCATGACCTGATCCAGAGAGGAAACCCCTACACTGCTCCTCCAAGAACGGAACATTTCAGGCCCCCATTCTATTGCAGAAAGAAAAGGGAGAAAGGTCCAGGGCCTGTTTCCATGCTGGGAAAGTCACCTTAACACTGGAATGCACAAGCAGCTGCATAAAGCAAAGGGGCAGACATTCACAACCCACCCCCCCATGAAGTGAAGCAGGGCCCAATGCTACACAGCCCCTGCTCTCTGCCTTCGCTTCCCCATGGGCATCCCACAGCCATGAGCAAGGACCAATGTCCTTCCACTCAGGCTCTCTCCCCTCCCCCCCCAAACTGTGTATTTTAAGGGGCTGAAGGGAGCTGCCTGACCTGCACCCTGGAGATTCAGGAAGGAGGTGGAGACTCGTTGCTGCCGAGTCGCTGTTCTTTGAGTGTGCCTGGCATGGGGGGGAGGGTGAGTGCCTGATTTCTGTGATGCAATAATGGGGAGAACACAGGGCATTCAAAATAAGGCACCAGACCCAGGGGCACCTGCTGAGGCATGCTGTCACTGGGCATGTGTCCCCAGGGGAGAGGGAGGCAGTTGCACTGATCATGAGGTAAGTGGGGATCCTCCTCTCCCAAACCCCACTGCCAGCTCCACCCAAGTCGCTCTCACCTACCTTGGGAGAGCCGTGGCTGTCACTGGGGAAGTTGCCAGTGCTTGTCCACATAGTTGCTGGGCACTGCAGCTGCCTAATCGCAGCCTCCTTTTTCAGACCACCTGGGCAGCCCAGCAGAGGGGCTCGGTGTGGCCAGGAGCAGGTGCGGCAGGTCCCCTGGGAGGAGCCAGCTGGCTCCTGCAGCACCTGGGCCAGCCTGTACCAGGCCACCCAACAGCTCTAGCACTGCTCTGGGGCTGCCCCACCCAGGGCTGCTCCCTGCTTACAATGCCTGGGCCCTGTGCAGCTGCTCTAGGCACTATGCCTGGGTGTACTGCTTGGCTGGGGCAGCCCTGCGGCAGAGTTGCTGGGCAGCCAGGTGCAGGCTGGCTCAGGTGCCATGCGGGCCAGCTGGCTTCTCCTGGGGGATATAGAAAACAGAAAATTAGGGTTGGAAGGGACCTCAGGAGGTCAGTCCAATGCCCTGCTCAAAGCTTTCCCAACTAGATCATCCCAGCCAAAGCTTTGTTTAACTGGGTCTTGAAAACTTCCAAGGATGGAGTTTCCACCATCCTTCCTGGGTAACCTGTTCCACGGCTTTACTACCATCCTAGTGAGGAAATTCTTTCTAATATCTAACCTAAACTTTCCTTGCTGTTTTACTACCCTCCTAGTGAAAAAAGTTCATCCTAATATCTAACCTAAACTTCCCTTGCTGCAACTTGAGACTATTACTCCTTGTTCTGTCATCTGCCACCACTAAAAATAGTCTAGCTCCATCCTCTTTTGAACCCCTCTTCAGGTAGTTAAATCCCCACTCAGCATAGGCAATGCTTTTGGGGGGGGGGCACAGAGAGGCATGTGCCCCCCCCCGAGATTGGCTGACAGCACCGCCAGCTTCTGTGGGCAGTTGTTGCTCCCCACCCCCACCCCCATGCTGCTGCTACCAGCTTCTGCGAGCACTCACAGCTTGCTGCCAGCTTCTGCAAGCCCTTGCCGATCACCACCACCACTGGCTTCTGCAGCCACTCACTACTTGCAAGCCCCTCTACCCGCCCCCACTGCCGACGCCATCTTCTGCAGGCAGTTGCTGCTTGCTGCCCACAACTTGTGCCCCCCCAGTCTCAGGAAGCACCAGTCATCCATGCTGCTCAGTGTTTTCTTCTCTAGACTAAACAAGCCCAGTTCCCTCAGCCTCTCCTTGTAAGTCATGTATCCCAGTTTCTGAACTATTTTTCTTGCCTTCTGTTGGACTCTTTCCAATCTGTCCATATCCTTTCTGTAGTGGAGGGCCCAAAACTGAACACAGTACTCCAGATGTGGCCTTGCCAGTGCTGAATAGAGGGGAATAGTCACTTCCCTTGCATTACTGGCAACACGCCTACCAATGCAACCCAGTATGCTCTTAGCCTTCTTGGCAACAAGGGCACACTGGTGGCTCATATTCGGTTTATTGTCCACTGTAACCTCCAGGCCCTTTTCTGCAGAGCTGCTCCCCAGCCAGTCAGCCCCCAGCCTGTACTGGTGCATGGGATTGTTCTGTCCTAAGTGCAGGACTTTGCATTACTCCTTGTTGATCCTCATGAGATTCCTTTTGGCCCAATCCTCCAATTTGTCTAGGTCACTCTGAATCTTATCCCTACACTCCAGAATATCTACTACTCCCCCCAGCTTGGTGTCATCTGCTGAGGGTGCACTTTATGCCGTCTTCCAGTCATTGATGAAGGCACTGAACAAAACTGGCCCTAGAACCAACCTCTGGATCACTCCACTTGATACTGGATGCCAGTTAGACATCAAGCCATTGATTACTACTGTCTGAGCCCAATGCTCCAGCCAGTTTTCTATCCCCCTTACCATCCATTCATCCAGTCCATACTTCCTTAGCTTGCCTGCTAGAATGTTGTGGGAAACAGTATTAAAAGACTTGCTAAAATCAAGGTACACTACATCCACCCATCTCCCTGTATCCATAGAGCCAGTTGCCTTATCATAGAAGGCAGTCAGGTTGGTCAGGCATGGCTTGCCCCTGGTGAATTCATACTGATTGTTCCTGATCACCCTTTTTTCCTCCAAGTGCTTAGAAATGCATTCCTTGAGGATCTGCTCCATGATTTTTCCAGGGACTGAGGTGAGGTTGACTGCTCTGTAGTTCCCTGGATCCTTCTTTTTCTGTTTCTTAAATATAGGCATTATGTTTGCCCTTTTCCAATCATCTGGGACCTCTCCTGATCTCCATGAGTTTTTAAAGATGATGGCCAGTAGCTCTGCAATCACATCAGCCAACTCCCTCAGCATCGGGTGCGTACCATCCTGCCCCATGTACTTGTACATATCCAGCTTTTCTAAATAGTCCCTAACCTGTTCTTTCACTGCTAAGAGCTGTTCTCCTCCTCCTCAAACTCTGCTGCCAGGTGCAGTAGTTTAGGAGCTGACCTTGCCTGTGAAGACTGAGGTAAAAAAGGCATTGAGCACTTCAGCCTTTTCTGCATCCTCTTTCAGGAAGTTGCTTCCCCCATTCAGTAAGGGACCCACACTTTCCCTGATCCACCTTTTGCTACTAACATACTTGTAGAAACCCTTCTTGTTACCATTCACATCCCTTGCTAGCTACAACTCCAGTTGCGCTTTGGCCTTTCTGACTTCATCCTTGCATGCCCAAGCAATGCTCTTATATTCTTCCCTAGTTATTTATCCAAGTTTCCACTTATAATCTTCCTTTTTTTTTTTACTTAGTTTTCTAAAGAGTTCCCTGCTAAGCCAAGCTGGTCTTCTGCCATACTTGCTAGTCTTCTTGTGTATCAGGATGGTTTGTTCCTCCACTCTCAGTAAGATTTCTTTGAAGTACAGCCAGCTCTCCTGGACTCCTCTCTTTCTCAGACTGGCTTCCCAGAAGATCCTGTCCATGAGTTCCCTGAGTGAGTCAGAGTCTACTTTTCTGAGGTCCAGGGTACTTACTCTGCTGCTCCCCAACCTTCCTTTCCCTGGGATCCTGAATTCAGTCATCTCATGCTCACTGCTGCCCAAGCTGCCATCCACTACACATTCCCCACCAATTTATCCCTGTTTGTGAGCAGCAGGTCAATAAGAGCACAGTCCCTAGTTGGCTGCTCCAGCACTTGCACCAGGAAGGTATCCCCAACACTCTCCACAAACTTCCTGGATTGCCTGCACGCAGCTGTATTGCCTTCCCAGCATATGTCAGGGTGATTGAAGTCCCCCATGAGAACCAGGACCT
>NW_017729025.1:125320404-125322918 GCF_001723915.1 Gavialis gangeticus
TTTTCTATCCCCCTTACCATCCATTCATCCAGTCCATACTTCCTTAGCTTGCCTGCTAGAATGTTGTGGGAAACAGTATTAAAAGACTTGCTAAAATCAAGGTACACTACATCCACCCATCTCCCTGTATCCATAGAGCCAGTTGCCTTATCATAGAAGGCAGTCAGGTTGGTCAGGCATGGCTTGCCCCTGGTGAATTCATACTGATTGTTCCTGATCACCCTTTTTTCCTCCAAGTGCTTAGAAATGCATTCCTTGAGGATCTGCTCCATGATTTTTCCAGGGACTGAGGTGAGGTTGACTGCTCTGTAGTTCCCTGGATCCTTCTTTTTCTGTTTCTTAAATATAGGCATTATGTTTGCCCTTTTCCAATCATCTGGGACCTCTCCTGATCTCCATGAGTTTTTAAAGATGATGGCCAGTAGCTCTGCAATCACATCAGCCAACTCCCTCAGCATCGGGTGCGTACCATCCTGCCCCATGTACTTGTACATATCCAGCTTTTCTAAATAGTCCCTAACCTGTTCTTTCACTGCTAAGAGCTGTTCTCCTCCTCCTCAAACTCTGCTGCCAGGTGCAGTAGTTTAGGAGCTGACCTTGCCTGTGAAGACTGAGGTAAAAAAGGCATTGAGCACTTCAGCCTTTTCTGCATCCTCTTTCAGGAAGTTGCTTCCCCCATTCAGTAAGGGACCCACACTTTCCCTGATCCACCTTTTGCTACTAACATACTTGTAGAAACCCTTCTTGTTACCATTCACATCCCTTGCTAGCTACAACTCCAGTTGCGCTTTGGCCTTTCTGACTTCATCCTTGCATGCCCAAGCAATGCTCTTATATTCTTCCCTAGTTATTTATCCAAGTTTCCACTTATAATCTTCCTTTTTTTTTTTACTTAGTTTTCTAAAGAGTTCCCTGCTAAGCCAAGCTGGTCTTCTGCCATACTTGCTAGTCTTCTTGTGTATCAGGATGGTTTGTTCCTCCACTCTCAGTAAGATTTCTTTGAAGTACAGCCAGCTCTCCTGGACTCCTCTCTTTCTCAGACTGGCTTCCCAGAAGATCCTGTCCATGAGTTCCCTGAGTGAGTCAGAGTCTACTTTTCTGAGGTCCAGGGTACTTACTCTGCTGCTCCCCAACCTTCCTTTCCCTGGGATCCTGAATTCAGTCATCTCATGCTCACTGCTGCCCAAGCTGCCATCCACTACACATTCCCCACCAATTTATCCCTGTTTGTGAGCAGCAGGTCAATAAGAGCACAGTCCCTAGTTGGCTGCTCCAGCACTTGCACCAGGAAGGTATCCCCAACACTCTCCACAAACTTCCTGGATTGCCTGCACGCAGCTGTATTGCCTTCCCAGCATATGTCAGGGTGATTGAAGTCCCCCATGAGAACCAGGACCTGTGATCAGGAAGCTTCCACTAGCTGTTTGAAGAAAGCCTCATCTACCACTTCCTCCTGGTCTGGTGATCTATAGCAGACACCCACCACAACATCACCCTGGTTGCTCTCCCCTCTGACTCTAACCCAGAGACTCTGGACAGGCCTATCTCCAGCTTCATACTGGAGCTCTGAGCAATCATATGGCTCTTTTACATAAAGTGCAACCCCTCCTTCTCTTCTCCCCTGCCTGTCCTTCCTGAACAGTTTGTACCCATCCATGACCAAGGTCCAGTCAAGCAAGCTATCCCACCAAGTCTCTGTTATTCCAATCACATCATAGCTCCATGTCTGTGCACGCACTTGCAGTTCTTCCTGCTTCCTTCCCAGGCTCTGTTCATTTGTGTACAGGCACCTGAGGTAATGAGTTGATTGCCCTGATTTCTCAGGAAGTATGAGAGCACCTCCCTGTTTCCCCCTCCTGCTTGCTCTTCCTCCAGGTCTCCCACTTCTCCACTTACCTCAGGGCTTTGGTCTCCATCTCAGGACCTGCCGCTGCTGCAGCTCCCAGCTATGCAAGCCCTGCTGCTTCTTATGCAGCTGGCCCAGCTGCCAGGCTGCCCAGACCAGGTTGTCTGAAAGATAAGGCTGTGATCAGGCAGCTGCAGCACCCAGGATCACTGTGGGCGAGCACTGGCAACTTCCCCAGTGACAGCTGCAGCTCTCCAGAGGTGGGTGAGAGCTATTTGGGTGGAGTCAGCAGCAGGGGTTGGGAGAGGGGGATCCCCGCTTGTCTCCTGATCAGTGCCACTGCCTTCCACTCCCCTGGGGCCACCTGCCCAGTGTCCCCATGGGAGGGAAACATAGCCCTGGCAGGTGGAGAGGCTGCTCGGCAGATGCCTCTGGGTCCAAATTGCTCACGTCTGAATACCCCATGTTATCCTGATCATTGTCACAGAGCAGGGCAGGGCCTGGATCCCTTCAGAGACATCTCTACCCCTGCTCACCTTCCCTCTGCTTCTGCCCGTGACGACTCTGGCCCAGCCCCTCTCTCCCCCACTTAGCCTCAGGCCTGGGGCCAGCATCTAGTCATGCCCCCCTCCCTCCCCCTCCACCACATCCTTAGCTTTCGCTACCTC
>NW_017729025.1:125323096-125327308 GCF_001723915.1 Gavialis gangeticus
TCCCACCCCCATCCCCTTCTCAGTCAGCTGGAGCAGTGATAGTGCTCTGGCTAGGGAGGAGAGGGCCAATCCTGCTCCCCCTAGCCCAGCCCAGGCTGTGAAACATCCTGGGATGCCAGGGGAATATGAGTTAACTTAAACCAGGAAGGGGTCTGGGACAGAAGTTCCTTAAACTGAGCTGACCTAAATCAGTTAAGTCTGATATTATATTCAACCAGGTTTATCTTAAACCAGTTTCGGCCATTTTGAAAGCAGTTTATGTGTACTGAATTTCTGTTCTGTTACAGGTTTAAACCAGTTTCTGATCACTTAAACTGATTTATGTGTAACTTCTGTCCCTAGCTTGAGTAACAGAACACAGCAACAGCGCAATAATAGTTTAAGTTAGGTACTGAAGAATATGTAATCAAACTGAAACTTGAGCCACAGTTTAGCTAGCTAAAATTTAATTACCCAAATTAGAGTTTGACCATCTAGAGATGACTATCTTTCTTCTTGTGAAAAAGTTTAGTCCTTGAAAGTCCATGAGTGATTAGAAGACCTCAGTTTTACATTTAATTTAAATTTCATCTCTCCTAGCACAGTGCTCCTTAACACTGTTGGTGTTTTATTTCACTGATTTAGAAGGAAAATTGTCCCTACTGAATTGTCAACATCACTTCCTTCAGGAACACATGAATGTTTCTTAGAGATCTCCTATAAAGGGTAGCCTTTTAAGCTTGTGAGACTTAGAATCACAACAAAGAAAAAAGCAGCAGCAGCAGCTAACAATATGACTGCAGTACAGAAAATAAAAGATACTGAGTACTATTTTTAAAATAAAAATGTTTTACTAACACAATGTAGAAATATTATGTCCTACCTACCAAAAAGTAAGGTGCAATATAAAAATGAATTGCCTTCTGGGATTCAGGCAAAAAGTTATTGCCTAGGTTTTGTATATAAGCAGCCAATCCAGCCTTAAGCAAAATGGTTGAAGACTCCAGCGGCTAGGGAATAAGTAAACCTATAAACTTCAAGTCTGGCTTACTACTGTTTGTTTCTGACCCATTTTGTACTTGGGGGGAGGGAGGGGGGTGCCTAATTTTGGTTAGCTATATGTGTTTTAATGGCAATTTATAAATATCACTGGTTAAGTGATTTGAAGTTTAATGTTAACTAAAGATCTATCAATAGGATTTGTTATGCATTGCTTGGCACCCAGTCCTTAAATAGGCAACCAAAAATTACACACTGCTTTTACTAGAAACTGCATGACCAGTGTGACCAGTATACCCTTGGTATATCTGTCTAAACCTTAGGTAATATTAGCCTAAAATTGAATGCTGTCAGAGTAACCACAAACCCATCTGCTTGAGGACAGCATATTGAGTGAGGAAC
Organism: Gavialis gangeticus; assembly: GCF_001723915.1. Classification (NCBI taxonomy): domain Eukaryota; kingdom Metazoa; phylum Chordata; order Crocodylia; family Gavialidae; genus Gavialis; species Gavialis gangeticus. The sequence goes on from NW_017729025.1 coordinate 125,324,477, forward strand.
TCTAGAACATGTAAGTAATACTTCATAGCTGTAAGCCAAAATTTTTAGCAATTAATGGTTTTGATTTACCTGACCTAAGACACCTATAAATAGTTGGACTTGCAGGTGTTTTTAGGTCAACATGTGGCTAAGCACATGAGAAAAGTTTTGGGTTGTGTAATAAACCTTAACTTCGGCACTCCTTTACCATGAATTCTTTGAAGTTGCACGGTTGTTTGCCTGGTGGGGGGAGGAATGAGTATATAGGGCTATCATTACTTAAAATAGGGTTTAAAACTGTTTTTGAATTTTCAATTCTGGTATTACACGGGCATTCTAGACAATTGTGTATACTCATTTTTATCTTGTTAGCCTAGAGAGGTACACAGTTGTTTTTTCTGAATTTTCACTGCCTATTGGGGTGTGGACATTGACATTTTCCCCAAGGTAGAGAAAAAAGATGTGCACCTTTGACTTCCTAAATAAAAAGGCAACTTAAAGATTTAGTCACAGTTGCGCTATAATGCAGCCATACCTATGTAAGATCCCCTGGGAGTATACTTAATCAACATCTTCAGCTACCCTAGATACATTTCCAAGCCAATACTTGAGACAGATTTTTTTTTTTTTTGGTGGTATCCTGTATTGGACCAACGTTATTGTTGGTAAAAATCACTACAACAGTCCAATCCTATTACTAGGCAGCACTTCTGACCTTTTGGTGTGATGCTGGGTGGGGCTCTTACACTGCTCCAGTCCTTTTCAGCTGGCCCTCTGCCACTACAGGCTATGTAATATGAGTTATACAAGCTTCTGCTAGGTTGTAACCTGAGAGTCAACCTATCCCAGTATTTATTAGCATTAGGATGAGTATGCGTTAAGACAAATTGATATAATTGTTTCTTAATGCTTTATATTACTGTTAGAATAAGGAATTAATAAGAGAATTAAATGTTTAAATGTAGATGTCCTTTTCAGCAGAGCCACAGATAGCCACAGGCTGTTTCTGCTTTGTCTGCATCATTGTCTAAACTAAAAATAACATTCCCATAGTGTTATTGGCACAGTTGTTTTAGCTACTCCTTTAATTCTTTTTAAAAATGGAGAGAAAGGCAGGCAACATAAATATTAAATGTGTGCAGCGATTTTAGTAAGTAACTAAGAACAGATTCCTGATACTGTGAAGAGCTGGTTAGTTAATGGAATTCACATTTTGCTCAAGTAAAGGGGCATTAGTCAATGTAAATAGTCTTTTCATACATTTTGCTTAAATTTTATTTTTGTTTAATCATTTTAATTTTTACGTATCATTAAAATATGTATCTATTTTTAAAATGTATAAGGAGATGTGAACTCTAATGTCCATAAAACATTTAAAGAATTAATTCAAGTTAAATGACATTAAATTTAAACTTGATCTGTTTGTTTTTGTGTCCTGATTAAGCTATGTGCTTTATAAATTTGTTTTATATTTTAATAGCATATTATGAATGGGATAATCATTCATTTTCACTAATGACTAGTATGTATTTCTCATATTGCTCATTAAATGAATGAATGGTCATTTGATATATCATTCTTTTAATAAAACCTTTTTTGTTAAGGAGATAATTAATATTACCACATTAACAAATCAATAAAATCCTTTGGAAAAAGAAAAATTGTCATTTTTGCAAGATCCGTAGGAAACAGAAGCAGCATGGTCTTCTGCATTCTACATGGCTCATGGCAATAAGAGAAATCTTTCTTGAGAACTTATGGGGCAATCAGTTATACAGGCTGCAAAGAGAGCATAGTTCTCAGTTGGCCAGCTGGTCTTGGGCCTATATATTCCCCTTGCCAGACATGAAAATAGCATTCTGACTGTGAAGGGGCCAACAGGAACAGATTAAAGCTACTGCATTGACCCAATTTTATAGTAAGTATGAGTGCAGAAGTGTACTCTGTGGCTGAAAGGATTTTTTTAAAATATATAAGTTATATAAAGAATTTAGTTGTAGCAGATGTGTTGGCATCTTTCCATTTTACTGGTCATGTGCTTTAAAAGGTATTGTCATTCTAATTATCTGTAACAGTGATTCTCAACCAGGGTGTCACGTCACCTGATCTGTTGTGGTCTTTCTGAGTTCTTTGCAACAGAATAATTGCTCTATTATTTTTAATAGTAGTAGTCAAAAAATGAGTGAAAATTAAGTGCTGACATTTTCCAAGGGGTACCTTTAATCTAACAAGGTGTGCTTTGAGTCTAAAAGGCTGAAAACCACAGACCTATAACAATCATCATCATCATTGTTGTTCTTTAAATTTGTATATTGCCTTATATAGAATTTGACTTTTTGTGTTTGTACACTCAAACGTCAATGCCTATTTGCACCCTGAATTTATAGATGCATGTTGTTCTGCATATTGGAACCTGAAGTTGTGTGTGTTCATGTCAGGGCATACGTGTCTGAAAAACTGATCTTAAGCATTTGTCTAATTCTGTTGTTTTTAATTTTTGTGTTTTGAAATAGTGTGTATGCTCATAAAAGACCATTATTAATGGAAGGGAGGATAATGCAAGACGTAATAGAAAGTGAAATGCTTTAATTTTTGCTTTGCTAGACCAGTAATTCCTAAACAGGGTGCCGTGGTATCCTGGGGTGCCTTGAAATCATGCATTGTTAGCACTGTTAGGTGTGCAAATGTGATTCACAAGATGAACACAGAGATTTCTATAATGTTAAAAGTGTTCTGACCTGGTGATCTCTGATTGAGTTCCATCAGAAATTCAACAAACACCATTCCTCCATCCAACTATAGTGCATAGTTAGTTGCGCATAGTTGGTAGGGTCGTAAGGGACCTGAGCAGAT
>NW_017729025.1:125327648-125327891 GCF_001723915.1 Gavialis gangeticus
CCTCCTCTGGACCCTCTCCATGTTGTCCACATCCCTCCTGAAGTGCAGCGCCCAGAACTGGATGTAGTACTCCAACTGCAGTCTGATCAGTGTTGCATAGAGAGGGAGAATCACCTCCTTGGACCTGCCCGTGATGCATGTGTGGATGCATGACAAGGTGCGATTAGCCTTCCTGACTGTGTCCCCACATTGGCAGCCCATGTTCATCTTGGAGTCTATAATGACTCCAAGATCCTTTTCTGC
>NW_017729025.1:125328438-125374667 GCF_001723915.1 Gavialis gangeticus
AACCTCATCACCAGAAGCAAACTTCCTCAGACCCAGAACACACCAAATGGATCCAGACAATGCCATGACAAGAAATGCAAAACCTGCCAACACATCTCTGCCACTGCCACAATCGCTACACCCCACAACAGAGCCATCACCATTCCCGGATCTTACAGCTGCACCTCCAGAAATGTAATATATCTCATCCAATTCACCAAATGCCCAAATGGAAAATACATAGGTGAGACCAAACAACAACTGCGCACCAGAATGAACGCACACCGGAAATCCATCAAAGATAGGAATACCCAATTACCTGTGGGGGCACATTTCTCACAAGGAAACCACTCTCTCTCCAATCGCTCAGTCCTGATCCTCAAAGGAAATTTACAAAACACTTCCCAGAGATGAGCCTATGAACTCCACTTCATCAACCTCCTGGATACTAAAAACCATGGACTAAATATAGACATTGGATTTATAACACATTATAACCTGCCTGACAGCTGACTTTGCAGGTACTTCTCCACTATTCATCCCCCTTCTCTCCCCCACACCCAGCCTGTCTCTCACCCATTGACTCCTGAATCTGCATTTTCACTGACTGCCTGTCTTGTATGCATACCAGCCCAGCCTCTGGCTTCTTTACTTTTCATTCCATCCAAGAAGAGCACACATCAACTGCTGAAACTTCCTTAGCCGGACAAAGGGTTTTTGAACCTGAAAGCTTGCTTAAATATTGTCTCCAACTGTTTAGTTGGTCTAATAAAATATATCTGATTCACCTAAAGAACCTTGTGTGCCTATGTCCTTAGATCAACACGACTACAACCTACACCCCTGACCTGTTGTGGTCTTTCTGAGTTCTTTGCAACAGAAGACTTGTTCTTTCATTTATCTGTAGTCAAAAAGCAAGTGAAAACCAAGACCTGGTATTTTCTGAGGGGTGCGTCATGCTTACTGATAGGTGCCACAAGCCTAAAAAGGTTGAAAACCAGTGATACAGTGAATAGTGTAATTTCCCACAAGAAACATTAGAAAAGTGGACTAATGTTCCAATTTCCACATTACAATTTCCAAAATATGATGAAAAAGATGCAGAGCATCTTCTGCAAAGTATATGTTATCCCAGCAAATGAGAACTATTTTCCGGAGCTGTCAATTAAAGGCATACTCATTATTAAAGGAGGTATATGAAAAATGACAAGTATGATTAAATTTCAAGTGTAGATGGGTTGCAGAGGTATACCTTAAAAATATGAACAGGTACTGTACAGTTTGAATTGAACCACAATTCATCTGTTAGATTTTAACATTTTCAATAAAAAATGGAGAATCACAATACTTACACTAATTAGCTGGTGAAGACATGTGGTGCATTTTATTGTTTTTGTTTATTGTTTGTTTTGATTGAAAGCAAATGTTTCATGTTGTAGCTACATTTCTGAACCATCAGGAAGAGTTTAACACTTCATATACATGTTTGTTTATTTCTTTTTTAAAATATACATATTCATAAAGGTACGCTGATAAGACTTCATGTTTTGAGCCTAATAAAAATGTAAAAATACTTGAGAACTTGAAAATCACACTTACTATTCTTGTTTCAAATTTCGTTTAATATATTGTTCTGTATGGTTTTATAATAAACACATTATTCCTTGAACAGGAATTAAGAGTAAAGCTGCCAGGAAGGGGTTTTGTTGTCAAAGTAGTTCCCGCCTCATGTTTTGTAAGAGATTTCATGGTCCCATTGTAAAAAGTGGATGATTTAAAACGTGTTCCCAAGATAAACTTTCCCATTGTCATTAATGAGGATGGATAATACTGAGTGACAAGTGCATTAGGAATGACACAGAAAGAGCTGTTAGATTTGTCAGAGCATATCACTTCAGGCAATGAAACTTGAGGACATTTATCTTTTTGGTAATTTTTTGTATTGTGAGGACCAGAGCTTGTGATAACTCTCACAGGTGTATTTTATCATTCTCTTGATGAAATTTAGCTGGCTTTTTAAAGATGATGCATATGACCTGTGTATTGTAATATTTAACCTTACCGTATTTCTGCTGAGTTCTTTGCAGAGAAATAATTCAGCAATAAAAATATTCATTTAATTTCTAAAAATTATTTAAAAATCAATGAACATTTACTTCCATATTTTACTTAATGAGAAATATGTATAATCTTATACCCATAGAAATGATTTTTAATATCCATCTATATTTTAATACTTCCAAAATAAAGCTTGTAAACAAGATTTAAACATTAGGATTTATGCATGTAATTTACATTGAATTTAAAAATCACATTTTTTCCATGGAAACATTTTTTTAAATATTAATCGTTGAATAATTAATAATATATGACACTTTCTAGTTTTTAAAATCTCTCCAAACTGCAGCATGCCTATCAATTTCTATTTTGAACATGCAATTGGTCACTTTTTCGCCTTGATTCATCTTCCCTGGCTGCCAACCAAATTTTGCCTCTCTATACCTTTTTGACACTAATAATGACTGAGTTTCTGTTCGTTTGCGTGCAAGATTTCCCAAGCGGCAGTTTGGGGCTGGGATAAACTATCTATCATGATTGCATACAACTAATCTGCTTTAACCAAACCACACAATGATTGAAATTACATTTGACAATTCACCTCTCCTTGGCGTGCCTGAGGTGAACATAGCTACAGACCATCCCTGGAAGGGCATAGCAACTCCTCCATATGCTGGGGAGGATCCTTTTATTTGTGTCAAGAGACTTTTAGCAAAACATGTCGAAGCAGAGAAGATTTTTTTTTTAACTTCCTTGTTTTCAGATATATTGCTGTTGCTATTCCCCAAGCAGAATGTTTTATTTTTGTAAGACATTCTCTATTAATAATTCACTAAAACTAGTAAATGCTTGTCTTAATAAGAATTTATGTCGTCTAATGTAAAAGTACATTCATTAACGTAAAAATGCAATAGGTGCATAAAATGTTATTTATTGTTTATGAGAACATTATTTTATTTACAGAACATGTGATAATCAAATATCAAACAAGATGCTTGTTATTCCGACCTTTACCAGAACTCACACCTGCTTTGAGCATTTTGATAATATGTAAGCTAGGAAAAATGACAAGGGAAAAAAAGTGTCTTAACACAATTTTTTTTAAATAACTTATAGTAGTATATATTTATTTCAAGGGTTGCAGTTTAACAAACAATAAAATATATTTATTCATGCATGTTTTCTTTAAAAAAGACAGCCTTCAGATTAGGACTTTCCATAAAATAATTTTAAAAAATTAATATAAAAGTATTTCTGCAAAGTTTCTACCTTTTTATATAATCTGTTTTGTAATATTGACCTCAGTAGTAAGTCAGGAAAATTCTGATATAGTCTCTTTCTTCACAATTGTTTTATTTCACATATGCTGAATATGTATTCTTTATGAATTAACAAATTCTAAAAATGTTCTTGATACAAAGATACGTTCAGCTAATAAAATCCTGCCCAGGGGGTAGAGGTGGGATACTTACTCTTACCTACTCTGATACTTTCCTGTTATGGTTGCAATATGTTAAACTAAATGATTCTACTTGGAAATAAAACATATTAGAGAAATGCACTCTAAAGGATTTTTTACTACCTTTTAATTTTAACAGGACATTTTGCACTTGGTATGTTTCAATCAAAACACAAAGATATGAAGCCAAATTGCCCTCTCAACTAAATGAATGTCTATCTATCTATCTAGATACAGAATATATAGACAGAGATATCTCTATATATGTCTATATCTATATTTATATAGCTGTATAGATACAAAGGTAGCCCATTACCACTATTCCCCTTCTGTTGTGTTAATTCACAGAGGTCTCATTTTTCAAAATTCAGATACAATTTTTAGGCCTTTTATTCTCCAAATTAAGGTAATGGTCTTTCTGAAATAGCTGACAGCTTCATACTGTATGTTCCTTACTTCTGGCAGTGTAGCTACAAGTACAGTATCATGTCTCTTTCAGCATTTCAGCTGACAAACCCAAAAGAACAGGACCTTGCTACATGGTTGAATCATGAAATTTAATACCTAGTGACCCTGAAATAAGGGACAACTAATTCAGCCACACAGTCATATATAGTTGATTTGCTCCAATAACACACAACATATATCCTATTTCCCATATTTACTCATTTATTACCAGTGACTTCCTTCTCCTGTGCTTTCTAAGGGCTTGGGTTTATTACACAACGTAGTGTCATATCGAAGTATCTGAGCAAGCTTTAAACAAACTTGTTCTGATACTGGAAGCAGTATAGCCACAATAGAAGTAATGCATATTACTGTAATCAGACTACTATGTTAAGGTAGCTATAATGCCTTTGGTACCCAAGTTAGCTCTAAACAAGCTAGCTTGAGTATCTCTACCTGGCACTATTGTGGTGTGTAAACATATCTTTACTCTTTGTAACAAATATTCTGCCTCTACACACTCCCAGAAACATAACTTTTTCTCAACGATGACCCATAATTTAGTATCTTCTTTTAATAAATAGCATGATGATTATGCTATGTCTGTACTGAGTGACTGGGCTAAGGCCCAGCTTGCAGCCCCATCACCTCAGGCCCTGCTGCGAGAAATACATGGGACATGTGCGTTTGGACTGTGCCTGAATGGCTTCATGTTTTAACAGGCTGAGGATGAAACCAGAAGGATCTGGTGGCCTCAGCCTGCTGGCTGTCTGTAAACTCACCAGAGGGGACCAGCAGAAAATAGGTGAGACTCTGTTCCCCCAAGGCATCACCTGGGATAACAAGGAATAACGGCCACAAATTGATTGAGAGAAGTTTCTGCCTTGATATCAGGAGACATACTTTCCTGTTAGGGCTGCCAGGCTCTGGAATGGGCTCCCAAGGGAGGTGGTGCTCTCCCCTACCTTGGGGGTCTTCAAGAGGAGGTTGGAGAGATATCTGGCTGGGGTATTATGATCCCAGCACTCATTCCTGCCCAGGGCAGGGGGTTGGACTTGATAATCTGTTCAGGTCCCTTCCAGCCTTAGAAACTATGAAACTAAGACTATCAGAATTTTTTAAATTGTTCTAATGACTGCCTTTTTTTTGCATGTAGCAGAAAGTGGACACATAATGTTATTCCTAGATGTAGAATTGCAGTTATATTCAGAAAATTACTGTGTAAAAAGTGTCCCCTTTCTTTTAATACATCTGCTGCTTATTATATATTAAGCCATATGACTCTAACTTTACTGACTGAAATGAGATTTTAAATTATTCCCCTCATCATTGTGGAGACAATAAAAATTTGGCGGAAAGATTTGGATTATTTCTGGATTTGCAAATCATCAAAAAAGCGCAAACCAAAAAAGGGACTTGGTCTTAGAATCAGTTTTCAGGTAGAGCAAATAAAGAACACTTCTGTATATGTGAACTGGTTAACTTTAAGCTAAAGTTATTGACAGAGAAAATTTGTAAAGACCTTTTCACGGAGTTAAAATTATATTTTATCTCAAGAGTGCAGAGCTGATCTTACAGGAAGTCTGAAAAATTGTTGTATTCTTTGTTTTCCAGTAGCGGAGGGCAGGGGGCAGAGCCAAGGAGGAGGGGGGGCAGTGACTGTCTCCACGTCCAAGCTCAGGTTTGGGGCCAGGGTCGCAGCTGTAATCATTGACCTCCCCACTTGTACTCAAATTGGAGACAAAGGGCTTATTTCCCCCATGTTAAATGAAATGAGTGTGTGGTACGTGTTCCAGACCTAGGACTGCACCAGCAGATGCCAAAAATCATTGACTGTCGACATCTGCCCTGTATTACCATGGGTCCAGTCAAGAGCATGTTGGCAGCCCCAGATCTATTTTAAGCTGATTGTCAATAGTGGCCCTGGACAGCCCCAGGTCCTAGGGCTATCCCCAGCCTAATCCTCAGTGGGGATTGGGCTGCCTTGTGCCTGGTCTCAGCACTCAGATGAGCACTGGGATTGGACATGGGGGCAGTCCTAGGGTCCAGGTCACACTAGTCTGCAGGGTCTAACTAGAGACAGCCCAACATCCCAGTTTGGCCCCAGCAATCAAACAGTTGGGATCTGAGGAGTTTTATACCCTAAATCAAACATTGCGCATCCTGCTATGTACATCTGGTAAATCCCAATTGTGGCATTATTTTAGCAGTTCCCAGGAGCTGGTGATTTTTAACACATTTTCAAGAAAGCATAAACTGATTTTTACATACAATAATATAGCCAACAGTGAATGCTTGTTTGTGTTGATACATCCTAATCTAAGACTTGCAGTTAGTTTTCAGCACCCAGACCTGCTGCAGTGACTTAAATTTTGCTTTCCTAGCAGTGATCATAGAATAAAAGTAACTTTTTGCTGAACTGTTCCCATGTAATCATATATCATCATGATTATACCTTACAAGGGCTATCAAATGGCACTAGCTGAAAGGAGGAGTCTCTTGACCTTAAGATGCTTAGGTTTTCTGTAGTTTTTATTTTGATTTTTGGTGTAAGCAATCAGTAGTTACCCAAAATGAGTTTGAAGTTTGTGATTTCAATCAGAAGTAAAATGACTATATTATCAAGGTGTGGGGCTTAGTAAAATCCATGCCTCTCCCTCTCCTAATTTCTTAAGACATTCTAAAATGAACAAATTTTACTTTAATAAACAAAAGGCAAATAAAGTGGTTAAGATATTTAGTAATGACAACAGTAACCAATTTTGTTAACAAATCATATGTAGAAAGAGTTAGCCATGTAGTCCAAAGCAGGTCCAGGAAGTTATTTAGACCTGCAGTTCTGGGGAGCTGTCACAGGCTAGTCGGCACTCCCTCCCCTGCCCCGCAACAGCCCAGAGCCCACATGCCCTGTGGCTCCTCTTTGTCACTTCCACCAGCACCCAGCAGCAGCTCAGCACCCACCCCGTGCCCACCCTGGACTTGCCTTAGCTGAAACCCGCACATACAGCCCCAACCCCGACCTGCCCCATACCTGCTCCAGACCGCCTGCCCACGCTGAGCAGCAACAGCAGGGGTGGTGGCTGTGAGAAACTGCTGCTGGGCACAGGTGAAAAGTGGCCATCTCCCCCGCACCACTGCCAGGCCCTTCTGGCTGCAGCTGCCCAGAGCCCATGCCTGGGCTGCCCTGTGGCTCCTCTCTAATGCTACCACTGCCCTGCTGATGGCCCAGAGACAGAAGTGACAACAGCATATAGTTGCCGCAGGGCAGACGGCACGTGGGCTCCAGACAGCTGCAGCAGAAAGGGCCTGGCCCCAAGCAGAATGCTGCTCAGCGTAGGCAGACAGTCTGGAGCAGGTGTAGAGTAGGCCAAGGTTGGGGCTGTGCACATAGATTTTGGCTGGGCCAGACCTCTTCCACTCTGGCCTGGGTGAGTCCAGAGTGGGAGCGGGGCAAGGCGGGGGCGGTGCTGTGAGCATGGGTCCCTGCCAATACCTCAGGGCTTGGTCCAGCAGCGCCAGCACATGGAAAGAGCCTCCGCTGCCTGAACTACCTAAAAATGCATTCCAGCTTTGAAGCCACCTCAGCCCCACTGTGTGCCTGGGGGTGGCAGGACGTACCATGGGCCAGACAGAGCCTGGGCCAGGCAGGACCAAGGGACCCACCAAGGACCAGTCTAAGTCCCTCCACAGACCAGATCCAGCCCACAGGCCATATTTGCCCTCCTTTAGTCTAAACGCAGGCTGAAGGCAGGGCAAGGTAGCACCTCAAAAACTAACTTTGTTCACAAAGGTATAAGCTTTCATAGGCTGCAGCCTATTTTGTCAGATGCTATGAATGGATTTGTAGAAGGTGAGTTTGAGATTACAGAATATACTGTTTTGATAGTGTTCTAGGTTTGTATTCTGCTGTCTCTTGCATACAGTTCAACTTTGGATTTACAAAATTAAGTCCAGTGACCTGTGCAGTGCAGATTGCTCATGTAACAGTTATACAAGCAGGTTGGGCAGTGTAAATAAGGTGTGGAGTTGGCTAAGGTGAACAAAACAAACATCTGTCAAAAAGCAATCTGATTTCTAAAGAAAATGTGATATGTATGTTATGGATGATGCCAGGCAGGCTTAATTATGTATTGACTTCTAACTTATGCACTTAAAAGTTTTCTTTTCATCTTCTCACTCCCAATTATGCCCTCAACCTTAACTAATTTTGACCCTAGGTTTACTAACTATCTGGATGTGTAATTACAAGAGTAGTTGAACATTACATTGCATAATGAAAATCTGTTTGTAACTTCTTAGCAGAACCATCTGTATATTACTGTAAACCAAATTTTGGATCGCATTGTTTTAATTACAGAAAGTGAAAAAGTAGCCTTTGATAACTGGTGTTTTTATTTTTTCTTGTATATTTTGTTTCTTTGAAAGGCAGTGATACAATTACATTCAACCATTGCTGGAATAATCTTTAAGTTTTAGTAAATGTGAGTATACACACTGTGACTTGTAACTGATGTTCATTGTATTTGGTGTGTACAGTTGGGTTTTGTCATTTGTAAGTAAAAAGTCAGTGCTGTGCCAAGCAAACTTAACAAACGGGTAACCCTTATGGAATGATGTTTGTGTCCTTCATTTTAGTCTTAGGCTAGGGACAGAAGTTGTACATAAACTGGTAAAAGTTATCAGAAACAGGTTTAAACCTGCAACAGAACAGAAGTTCAGCACACATTAATCAGTTTCAAAATGGCCAAACCCAGTTTAAGATAAACCTGGATGAATATAGTATCAGACTTAACTGATTTAGGTTAAACCAGTCTGTGAAACTTGTGTCCCAGATCCCCTCCTGACTCAAGTTATGTCCCAGTCCCCCCAGCATCCCAAGATATATTGCCCCCCCCACCCCTGCTAACCTCTCTTGCAGGGAAGCAGTCTAACTTTGGCTGTGCTGTCTGCTCCAGCTGAGCCAGGACCAACCTTGCCTCACAGCTGTCACAGAGCTGAGCCAGCAATGCCTCTTCCTCGCACTGTGGTCCTGCTTGTGCCTGCCAGCTCTGCAGGACAGTGGCAGGGGGAAGGGTTGGGGGAACAGAGCAACCTAGCCCTTGCCTGTGATGGTTGTTCCCCTCCCCACTCCCAGGACAGGCCCTCACAGAACCACTTGGGGGAAAGTGGGAAAGGAGTTCCCCCTCCTGACCAGCCCTCAAGCTCACTTCTGCCCACCTGGGAAGAGCCCCAGCCTCTGGGGGTTTCCCTTGACCAGCCTAGGATCCTCCCCAGCCCTGGTCTGCCCAGCTGTGGGGGGTGATTCTGCTCCACTGTGCAGCTGGGCTGGCATGAATCACTGATGCACAGGAGAGGAGTGAATGAAGCCCCCCCCATCCCAGTCTTGGTCCCCTAAGCTGGAATCTTCCCAACTGGGGGAGGCTGGGCCCTGGAGGGAGGTTTCCCCTCCCTGCCCAGCTGAGCCAGCTTAATAGGAAGAAGGATCAGGCTCTGCCACCCAGCACAAGCCCCTGATGCTACCTGGCACATTTGGTGGCTGCTGCTTATGTCAGGCTTTGGCAGAATGTGCCAGGAGGCCCAGTGGGCTTTCATAGAGTGGTAGCACTCCACAGAGAGAAGGATCGGACCTCACCACCCAGCACCAGCCCCCCCAGGCTGCCTAGCATGTCCTGCCAGAGTCTGGCACCAGTAACAGCTGGCAAGACATGCTAGGCAGCCCTGAGAGCTTGAGTCAGGTGGTGGGGCCTGATCCTTCTTTTTAGGAGCCTGCCCGCCCAGGTGACAAAGGGGGGAACACCCCCAGGGTCCAGGACCACCAGCTGGGAAGACTGCAGCTCAGGTAGCTGAGACCAGGGTGGGAAGTTTTGTCTCTCCTCTCCCCTCTTCATATCAGTGACCAGCACCAGCCCAGCCACATGGGGGCAATCACCCCTGCTCTCTGCAGCTGGGGAAATCAGGACTCAGAGGATCCTTTCCCCCTCTCCCCTGCATGTCAGTGACTGGCACCAACCCAGCCCTGTGGGGAGGAGGGGAATTGCCCTCACCACCCTCCCCCCACAGTTGGGCAGACCAGTGCTGAGGGAATCCCAGGCCAGCCTAGAGAGACGCATGGGGCTTCTCCTGTGATCAGATGCCCAGCTAGCAGAGCCAACACCAGGAGTGGGGTTCTTTCCCATTGTGGGGGCAGGCTGGGAGGTGTACTCAAGTGCCCCCCCCCCCACCTTCTGGCCTGGATCAGTGCAGGCCTCCACCTGCCTCTTCCAATTGCAAACTGAATGTCAGCTCACTTCATTATTGGTTTAATCTATGCAGTTTAGAGAAACCTGCGAAGACTGAATCAATTCCACCTTAGGCTTTTTGACTGTCTGTACTTAGCCTTGGTGTCATGATGAGACAGATGATACAAAAATGGGACAAATATCAGTTAGGATGGAACGGTTCTTATAAAAGAAAACTAAAAAAAAATGTCCTCCCTTGGTTCTGAGCAGATGCTTGTAGAACATACATACATACATACATACATACATATATAATTTTTTTTTAAAGGTGCAGGGGAGATCACTTCTGATAGCATGTTAGGGGAATGAACTGTGATAAACTTACCTGTATAGGATTCTAGACCCTTTTTGATGGACTTATGCCTTAGGGCTGCCTAGTCGTGTGTGGTTTTCTACATCCCAAGTAGTTACAGCAGTTGGCAGTGTAGGGGCTGACAGTTATAATTTTTCAATACATTAAACTCTATATGCTACAGATAAAGGCAGAGTAAATTTTAGCCTACAATTCAAGGAAGAAAAGATTTCTCTATCAATTTTCTGTATGTCTAAAATAAGGAAAGAAGAAAGAAACTCTTATTTGAAAATATAGCATATATACTTTTTCTCACATTCACTTGTGGAAAATATTTTTAAGGAATATATCATATCTGTTCATTATAATTTAATTTTTTTTCTCCTTGTATTACCAGCTACTTTTTATGTTGAAAAAATATAACAAGAAAAAATACCCAAGATTATCTAAGGAGGGAATATAATTCATTTTTATCTAGAGTAGTTCTAGGAAATGATACAGTAAAAATTAACTTTGTATCTGCATGCTAGAGTGCTTAAGAAATAGATTTAACTTACTATTTCAAATTTTTTCTTAATTCTGTCTTTTGGTAGCTTAGGTGTGTGTATATGGCTTTTTTGTTAATAACTCAACTGAATTTGTTTGGTGGGTTATTGACTACGTCTGTGGCTGCTTGCAGACATGGTGGGGAAGGGGGAGAATGGTGCTTTACTTTAAACTCTGCACACCCCCACACCAAGCCTGCTGGCATTAGATTTATGACCCAGATACCTTGTTCCAGACGGACCCAAACTTGCAGACCAACCACAACCTCTGTATTGGATAGTAGGCAAATTTAATTGATACACAGTGATAGGAGATGAGAATAATGCAAACAGTTCTATATCTACCAGTCATACAGTTATCATAGAGGGAAGGTGCATCTGGCCAGTCAGTGAGCTTCACCCTGAAGTTCTCTCTTGAATGTCAGATGTCAACAGCCTGGAGATTGAAGGCCAAGGCCCACCCCCCGCTTTGGGGAGGGTGAGACGAGCTGGTGGTGTAACCTCAGGTTCCCCTCTCAGGGACACTTTGCTGCTCTGAAGTCCCTCATTTTTTATTCTTTCTCCCCTCTTATGATTCTTCGTTCCTGGGCATCATTGATTAGTTTCCCCAACTTCTGTATAGATTGGGCACTTTAGTGGAGCTTTTAGGCACTTTTATCTAATAGCTGATTCAATCAGCTATTAGATAAAGTGCCAAAAAAGCCCCACTAAAGTGCCTGGTCTATACAGATGCTGCAGAGACAGGTCAAAGTAACATACTGCTGCTTCCATTAAAACACAAGGGTTATTTCAGGGTTTTTTTCCATCCACGTCAGTCAGAACCCTATATGCTCAACATTTAGTAATATACCCACATGAGCCGGTAATTTTACAATGCTGTAATTGTCTCTTTCTTGAGGATAAATTTGTAAAAGAAAGTAATGATAAGACTAAGAATTTAAGATGTTTTTTCCACCACCCAATGCTTGTAATTAAAACCCTTTTTCAGAATAAAATATAATTAAACATTCAAAATGTAATGAAAGCTTTGTTAAAAAGTAAGCAAGTTAGATTTTTACTGTTTATATTTTAGTTTGATTTTCAAATTACTACAGACTTCCTTACCTACTTAACAATGATTTGTGACAGTCTCGTTAAGTATGCTTTGGGCGTGAAATAGGTGAAAACTAAATCACCTTTGTATTAAAAAAGCATCATTTTAAAACTAGCTTTTAAATTAAATTGTTGCTTCCAGAAGCTGAAGAAAGGGCTTTAACTTGCCTTTAAAAAGAATTATGATTTTTTCAAGTGAGAATACATAAGTATTCAAGTAAAATATCCCACTGCAAAAATGTGCAAAAAAGTTCCGTTTGGGGATTTGGACTTGGAAGGAAGTAGGTTGTTTTGTTTTTTGCAAGCAGTGAAAATTGTTTATATACAAGATTCCCATAAATACTAAACTACTGGATACTGATAATATTTGTAAAAATGTGAAGATTTCATATTGCCAAAAGTGGGCATTAAGGTACATATTGCTAGGGCCTGGCTTACATTGTAGGCCCAGCTCACAGTGCAGCAGCTCTTTTAATGCTGGAGTTCCTGCCCCTGCTCCCTGGCCCCACCCACTGCTGATTGGTGGAGGGGCCCCATTGCTAGCTGCTCACTCCTGGTGGCCAGGAGCAAAAACTGCAGTTCTTGCCTCCTGCCACTTGCTGCTGACCAAACAGGAGGCAAAAAGCATGACATTTAAAACCTCAGTTTTTGCCTCCCAGCCATCAGGAATGAACGGTGGGGCCAACAGAGCCCCTCCTCAAATCAGTGGGGAGTGGGAGGGGGCTCATGGGGAGAGCTCCAGTATTAAAGGAGCTGTTGCACCATAAGCTGGACCTGCAACTTAAAACAGGCCCTACATGTTAGTAATTCAAGTTCCTCCGCAATCAAACGGAGCTGTACACTCAACTATAGTTCAACACCTTTCAAAACTGTGTAAAACTATCATCTTAGTGGCACATAAAATCAACAGAGGATTTTGTAGCAAGTGTCATTACAGCCAGGTAGTTTTGTAAAGCTAACACTCGTGACTTAAATAATAATAATTGTACTGAAAATAAAATAATTGCAAAGACTGTTTATGCTGGAGACTGACTTCAGTGGCCCAGTAGGACCCATCTTAGTAAGTGGCTTGCAGGAATCAAACATACTATGTTGCAACATACTATTTCTAACTTCTCTGGCAAGCTGTGTTAAATTTCAGTTCAAGAAAGAACTGGTCACCATATGAGTTATTTTATCTCTAGTTCTAATATCAGATCCTGCCTGCAATTTTTAATTGACATATTCTATTAA
Organism: Gavialis gangeticus; assembly: GCF_001723915.1. Taxonomy (NCBI): domain Eukaryota; kingdom Metazoa; phylum Chordata; order Crocodylia; family Gavialidae; genus Gavialis; species Gavialis gangeticus. The sequence goes on from NW_017729025.1 coordinate 125,341,822, forward strand.
TTCAGGTTACTTGAGGCTTCAAAAAACACACTGGTTCTAAAGGAGACTGGGTTGGATCAAGTATGGTTTCTGGTACAGTGAATGATCACAGAAGAGCACCTCCTCATGACATACACACATTACAATGCAGTGAGCATTGACAAAGTATAACAGAGCCACCCAATGCTTCCTTACCCATTTCGTGAAACATGAAATTTGTGTTGTAGCATTCTGTCAGTATGTAATGACGTTATTATATGTTTCAGAGTTTGCATTTTGATATCACAGTATTGGCTGGTTTTTTTGGGGTGAGCATCTTTCACACCAAGCAGTAATGAAGTATTTTCCAACAGTTTTCCCAACACTGTGAATTTTGAATGTAAAGCATTCTTGTTCAGCATTCTGAAGAAGAATAAAGAATGCTGTACATTCTAGCTTCATTCCAACTGGTGGTCCAATAAAAGATATCACCAAACAAAATCCTTGCCTCTCACTTAGAACAGTTATGTAATTCATTTCATTCTGATTACCTATTACACCCATTATTGTGGCCTGAATTATAGATCCTTTTTTTCCCCAAATGTTTCCTCCACTTCGTGATTCATTTGTATAGTTTTGAAACAAAACCATTCCTTGATGGATTCTGTGCCTGTAGCCTCTGAAGTTAGCTATATATAAATAAACCACAGAAAACATGAACATCTAACAAGCAATCTAACTGACTTGGCATAATTTTTGCGCTTACTGTACATTACAAAACTGCAGGTGAAATTCAAACCCATACTTGAGGGATTCCAGTGCTTGTACCTTTGCTTACACCAGGGCTGTCCAACTTCTGGATGGCCACATGTCCTCTGGCTACATGCCACATGGGCAGCATCCTGCACACCATAGGTCCCCTCCTTGCAGCATGGTGGCTGCCACTATGCCACATGGGATCCTGTGGTCCTTCTGAGCCCACTGGCTATAGGTTCCCACAGTCCTGCATGTCATACCATTGCATCTGCCTCTGGGGACAGGGGCAGGAGGTAGAAGCTGGAGGAGGAAAGAGAAGCCTGGAGACAGCAGCAGAGAAGTGACTGGGGAGCAGTGCCTGGATCAGGAGCCTGGGGTCTCCAAGTTAATCCCTCAGCAGCCACATACAGCCCACAAGCTGCTAGTTGAATATCCCTGTTTATACCGAGAAGGTGAAGATTCCCCTCTCAGCCACAGGTCTGTCATGGAGAAAGATCTCATGGTATTCTAATTTAGTGTCATGGAACAGGCCTCTAAGCTGGATTCCTACCTTTAATTTAGGAGCACCAGTTGTGCAGTTCTCATATAGTCAATCATTTCTTCAGTGCTCTTGAGTACTTCCACTCCTTTCTTTGTCTGGCACATTGCAGAAAATGAGTGCTGACCAAAATGTTCACATTTTAGATGCATCTGTTTAGATGCATCTGTCTCACTGTGTGATGATGCACAAGGTTTGGAGAATCGTTACAGGTCCTTACCAGCTCAAAGGGTTCCATAGTCTAGCAGTGGAAGAATACTGCATGAATTATTCTCTTAAATTGTAGAATAGAAATGAAGGAAGAGGGTAAGAGGAGGAAAAGCATAATAAGAATATTAAGGTTACAGGGAGACCAGGAACCTAGGTGGCAAAAGGGAGAATTTGCTGTGGTGTACAGAAAAAGGGAAGAAAGAAAAAAGAACAAATATAAGGAGAGGATTAGTGGAGAGAGGTGAGGGTGGAAGAGCTCACTGAATAAATTGGCTAAATTAAATAAAGGAATTGGAAGGCAGAGAGGTGGAGAGTGAGGGAGAGGAAGCTAATAATGCATTTGAGGAGTTAGTTAGGAAGCTCACTAAGTTACATGGGGGAAGGTTGTGCAGCCTTCCAAAGACATGATTTACTAAAATAGTCAAGGATAAGTTTTGACTCCTCTATTTTTCTTAAGAGAAAGACGGTAATTTTAATTATCAGCACAAGAAGTATGCAACACTTTAACCTCCTCCAATATTTAGTGCAACAGTATTTCCTAAGTATGGCAGTTCGTTTCAGATGCCCTACTCTTGTAGATTTCTCAGACTTTAAGAAGCATTGCAGTCCAATCTTGGTGATTTTAAATTCATTTATTGCTTCTACTGGGATTTAACAGTTCCTAGGAAGCAATTATTATCTTAGTACAAGTGCATGAGATGCTACCTGTCAATGAGTACTTGGGGAATCCTTAATATGCAGATCACTGACCTGATAAACTGTAACAGCTCCAAGGGAGTTGTTATGGTCTGTCACATCAATGAGTACTTAGGGACTCTTTAATATGTGGATTATTGGGACAGTAAGAACGGCTGCAGTCCATTGTGTCAGTGCAGCTGTTTCACATGAGCACTAAGATAGTATACTAAACAGCCTTACAAAACGTAATTGAAAAGCACTGACTGTGCTTATACAGTAACCACAATTTTAAATGAAACAAGCATCTTTTTTCAGTATGCTTTTGCCAAAACAGCAAATGAAGGCTCTAATCAACATCCTAGACTTACTGCCTGTGAAGATTCTGCGAAAAGAATAGCCATTTTAAGTTCATTTGGAGGTATGCCAGAAAGAACTCAAACATCTCTCTGCCTGTCTTATTTTTCTTGTCACCCTGTCTGCAACTTCAGAACTGGGAAAACAAACACCTAGAAACTTGTTCCTGATCCAGCCTTTTATTTGTTAAATTTTTACATGGAAAATATATTGACACCTAAATATTCTCTTGGTAAGTCATAGATCAGATTCAACAGTTAGAGCTGTGTTTTAAGAAATTTGTAACATGAAAGCTAGATGAATTTTAGCTGTGATATTTCTGTTACATTATCCTCTGATCTTGTTTTATTTTGTATTATTCACATTTTTCTGCTTTAAAATAAAGAGCAGTATTGGTGGAACTGTACTGAGGCTGCCAGCTGGCATTCTCAGATAGAAGCATGAAGTTGGGTTCTTTGTACTGTTCTCAAAAGGGTCAGAAATTCGATTCAGATACTGTGCCAGACATGCTGCATATTTTTCCCTCAAATTTTCTATTAATGCATCAGTATAAATGGCTCTTTCCGACTGGAAGGGAGGATTCTTACACGAGATAGCCTTACTGATTGATGGTGTTAGCAATTTGTTTTTTTCTGTGTATTTTGTGGGAATATAGTGAGCTTTCAGTCTTATTTTTCCTTTGGTTCCTTTTCTAAAACAATTAAGGTTGACAGTTTTTACTATTATTGCATGAAAAACAAAAATGAAAAGTCAGAATTACAATGAAATTATGGTGTCTTCTGTCTGGATGAGAGTTTTAAGTTCTGTAGTGCCAGCCAGATGGTCCCATTAACTCCTATTGCTCCAGAGAAGCACTTCAGCTATATTATTATAATTACTATTATTTTTCTAATGTATGTAAAACCATATTTCCTGTTGTAGACTGATAGAGCAAACAGTGACAGCCATCTAAAAGTCAGCCATCCTCTGTCTGTGAAATGAAAGTTTACTACAATGAATCAGTTCATCCTTGCTAAAGCAGAGTTAAAAATATTTGTCCAAACTTTAGAGCATATGCATGTTGCAGGTACCTGACTAAGGCATGAAAAAACAAAATTCAGATGTATGCCTTAAAATTCAGATTTTAGTAGGCACTTTCATTTAATCAGTTTACCAAACTGTAGTCACCTGGAGCAGTTCTTGCCTTTTGTACGTGCTCCTGTTTGGGAAATGAAACTATAGGGATGTTCAAAGAATCTTTTGATCTCTTTGAATCATTATTAAAACCAATATCTAGCATTAATTACCTAATGATTTGCACAAATGGAAATTAGGGGGTGACTGGCTAGGCTGCAGTACTGCAGAAAAGGCCATAGTGGTTTTGGTGGACCTCAAAGCTAAATACAAGTCAACAGTATACTTTTGTTCCAGAAGGGGAGAAAAGGCCACAGCATGCTGCAGGCATGCTCAACCCTGTGCTTGTAGGCCAGAACTGGCCTACAGAGCCATGTCATCTGGCTTGTAGAACTTGTAGGGCCTGAAAATTTGACATTGGGGGAGTGGTAGCAGCATTAATTGCCACTTCCCTGCTAACAGATCTCCAGATCCATGGGGAACCCAGTAGGCCAGATAGTATGGGCCCTGCACACTAGAGCAGAAGCACAGGGATAGGGTGGCATGGGGCCCAGTCTAGGTGCTGCCCCTCCTCCCACCCCCTATCCAGGGATCCAGCTCATGGACTGGGCCAATGCCACTCATCCAGCCTTCAGGGCTAAAAGGTTGAGAGCCACTGACATTCTGGTTTATACTAACAGAAGTGTTGCCTGTAAATCAAGGGAAGTGATTTTTCCATTTTATTCAGTACCAGTAAAGCAGTGTCATTTTGGGCCACCATACTTCAGGAAAGATTCTATACACATTGGGAAGAGTCTAGCAGAGAGCAACAAAAATGACTAGGCATTTAGCAAACACAACTTTTGAAAAAAGGTTGGAAGAACTGGAATTATTTAGTCTTAAGAAAAAAAGACTGAGGGGAGGGATTTGATAAGTCTTTAGATACACTGGAGATAGTTATAGAAAGGGTTAGTGAGAGAGTCTTCTTCAGGGCTTGGGACAGGACAAGGAGTAACAATCTTATTAAATTGCAACAAAGGAAGTTTAGGTTGGATATTAAGAAGAACTTTCTATCTATGAGGGCAGGTATGCATCAGAACAGATTACCCAGAGGGATTGTGGTATCTCCATCCTTGAAGGTTTGTTTAAGAAAAGGTAAGAAGCACTTGGCTAGAATGGTTTAGGCAAGGTTGGCTACATGACCTCTTGAAGTTCCTTCCAGCCCTACTTTTGTATGGTTCTAAGATGCTGGAGTATAATAAAGCTTAAATGCTTAGGCCTGGTTAATTTTTCTTGTATGTAGCCTAATTGTCAACCTATGTGACAGGTTTCACAAACTCCTTGGTGCAGAAAGGACTATATATATATAACCCAACTACTGTATTCTGTAAGGAAATCTAGTCCCCTTAGCTGGACAAAATGTACAAACTTAAATGTTGTAACTTGTGAGGAAATATAAACTGTTATGTGTTTAACTGCTTCAGCCCTGCATGATGATAACGTAGTACTGGTGGTGTTTCACAAACATTTTAATATATACTTAATTAAAATAAAACAATATAGATGTTAAAGCATCAAGTCAGTTTGTACCTGATGGCTCTAATGCTGATGAAATTAAATACAGGTCTAGGTTGATTGGTTTCAGTAGTTACTCTAGTATGTTGATTTCCAACCTATTGGAGGCACATTACTGCTGGAAATAATCTAATAACCTTTGAAGGCTTATTTGGGATTATGACATTATGAATGCATCTTCTGCATAAAGGAAGACAGAGATAGGGTCATTCAGTGTCATGGGTGTGTGGAATTGATTCTTTCTTAGCACCTGTTTTAGATCATTCAAAAATAAATTAAAAAGTAGCAGAGTAAACATCTTTGTTGAACCCATCTTTATTGGGAAACTGTTGTACAGGGCATTGCCTAGATGTCCTAAATTTGATAAGTAAGTAATGATTAGTTTTTGGAGAGCTTTATCCATCATTGTTATTGTCAGTTTCTTCCATACGTTTAATCTCTCTGTGGACTCAAAAGCTCTGTTTAGATCTATGAAGGCTACATACAAATGATTCTGGGGTTTTTTTACGTGTTTAAATGCTAAATAGTGCAGCATTAAGCAATGGTACATGCAAAAATAGCCTTCTAAGGTATTGTTTTTGGGGAATGGTAGGAGACCATAAGTTTGTTTTTTTTACAGGAAAAGAAACTAGAGGTGGGGGTATTCTTTTAAATGCCTTGTTTGAAAATGCCTCTGTTTTGGCAAAAAAACCCAAAAAACAAAACTGGAATAAGCACAGAGAAAAAGTGAACGCTAGGGCAAAACTAGCTTTGGGCAGAGTTTTTATCCTTTTACAATAAGACAGAAAAGTAGTCTTGGCAGCACGAAAGAGCTGTAGATCTTAGGTAGAGTCCATTTTATTGTATGGAGCAGAACTTTGGTGTGCTGACCCTATGGTCCAACAAAAAAACAGAAAAGATTTCTAATTACTTTTGAAGACAGCGTTTATCTCTACCTAATTCTACAGTGGGAGGCTCGTGCACTCTGAAACTGGACTGATAAATGTGAGCATCTTAGTTTAATTAAGAACTCTAAACTACCGGATAAAAATCAGATCTTTTACACCTACCAGATACCCTAAGAAATGCATTCTGGCAATTCTTCCTTTTCCAGATAAACCCTTGTTTGGATGGTTAAATAACATCCATATTCTCTTCCAATCAAATGGCCTGGGAAATGTAGTTAAGATTCATGATCCAAAATTTCCCCTTTATTTAAAATACAATATAAATTTAAGAATGAAAGATACCAATGTGCAGGAAGTGAGATTTTCTCAAACTTTGCCTTTTTTAAGATTAATGAGGCACTCCTTTGGCCTGAAAACCGAGTTGTCTGTGCAAAACTACAAACAACGACAGACCATCTCCAAGTAAAAGGAGAAAGGATCTCTCCATTAATGGGAAATTTTAAATCTTGGCCAGTCTGGCTTCTCTAACAATTGGAAGCCTGTCCTATACTCCTTAGGTGTGTTTTCATTACTTGCGCAAAGAATAAGGGCCAAAATCAAATAGCATTCCCCTGCTTTGTTTTATTGTCCATCTTCAGTGTATTTTTTTTGTATCATCATATAGTACATTCTGTTTTAATTTTATGTAAACTGGTAGAATGAAAAATTATATTGTATGCTTTTAGTAAAAGTTATAGATGATATACGTTTTATTTTATTCTATATAATTTTAGTATACATTTTATTGTATTGCTTTATCAAAAGCTGTAAATAAACTATTACTGCTACTACTCCAATATGGATTTTTTCCATAATTTAAAATTGATAACTAATGTAGAAAAAGCCCTATTCCAGAATTCAGAGAAAATTGTCTTTAAAAGGTTTGTGTACTTTCACATGTTTTTTCTTTGCATATAAAGGAATGTCATGTAGGTGAAGCATAAAACTGCAAGTTTCATGGTGTTAGAATTTTAAACACAGTTTTTCCATTTCTGTAGGACTAAATTAAAAACTCAACTTTCAAGTATACATTGTGAAAGTACTGAAAAGCTGCCTGGTTTGTGTTGGTCCCATTACTACTTCATCTCTATCACTGGGGAAAGTATGGGAACATGAGGAACGTACATTTATGCTTGTATTATTAGAAAAAAGCCAGAGTCAACATTCTCATGGAATCTGTTTAAAAAAAAAAAAAACTTGTGCAAAAAACTCATTTTAAGCTTAATATTCTAAGCGGACAAGAAAGGGGAAGAAGTATTGCATCTTGCTTTCAATTTTACTTTTAAAATGTTAGCTTATCTCCTGTTTTGTATGTTATCATACATGCTACACGTGCCCAGAATAAACTGATACACAGTATAGTCTAATTTAACATTTTAAAAAATGAAATAATTACAGATTCAGACTTTTAAATTCACTAGAGAGGTTGGATTAATGGTGGGGGGGTTTTTCTATCTAGTAATGAAGAACTTAGAAGTTCTATCTGAATTAAGACCTGAATAAGTTGATAACCTGTTGTAGCTGTCTAAGAACCTGATGCTACTGTCTTTTTCTGAGATCTGGGTGAGATATGAGAAGCAAAGACTAATCAGAGAGGTTGGTTAGGCTTTTAAGGTGACCATCCAATGTACACCCAAGTCCTCAAAGAATCTGGACCCATGTTGCTTATTAAAATATAAGAGTTTCAGTATCATTGTATTAAATTTTATTTCAAATCCACCTATAGGAATAAAATCAGTAAATCATTTAGTATTAAACAAAAGAAGTAGGAGATCAACAATCAGTATCATCCCCTAAATTAGTGTAAATATTGAATGATTATAACAATCACATTTGGCAAATCATCTACCATGTGCTCATAGCCAGAGGTATGGGTCAAAGATAGGCACCATTTATTTATTTGTATCTTGATTTTTTTTTTCTCTGTTGTGTGTGGTCTTAGAAATTCTGAAGTGTCAGTTCTCTATAGGTGGGTGCTGACCCAAGGGGTGAGGCTTCTAAACCACACCTTTATTTCTTATGGTTTGCAAACCTTTATTCTGCTTTACAGCATCTCCTTCCTTCAAGGCCTTTGAAATATTTGATGCAAGGCCTAATTTTGAGCCATACATACCACTTTCTCCAGTCAGGTTCAGACTACATCATTTTCACCAAGGATTTTTCTGCGGGGTATCTTTTATTGAGCTAGCAGTATAGCTAGAAGGGACATAGTCAAGCTTTCAAGTACCATGAATCTTTTCTCAGGTACATGGTACCCAAAATTTTGCTTCTAACCCTCCCAGCGTCCTTAGCCTTCACATTTCTCCTGGACCATTATGGCTGTATTACCCCAACTCTACCACATCATTTTTAGTTACTGTTTAATTTTTTTTAAGTTCTGTTTTAAATCAGAAAATCTGAAGCATTCAGTGTTTTGACATATCACTGAGCCTGTCTGTCACACCCCTTTCCATTTTTTTCTCCCTTCCAAAAATAAGTTTGGATACAAGAGGCCATTTTTGATTAAATTGATACTGTCTTATTTAAATGGATAGGTCTTCAGAGGATATTTTGCCTTTGATTTACAGAATGTTCAAAGTAAATCTCCTGTAGAAATAGTTGAATGAAGAAAAACTCTAGTAACAACTTGTCAATCAACAGTCACCCAACAGCAAAATTAAAAACAAGTTTTGACTAAGCATATGATGGATACTTATGATTCTTTTAAAAATGACAGTCTTTTCTCTCGTATTTTGGAACTGAATTATGAGTAAAGCAGCTTACCTTCCTCTTAGAGTCATAGAAAATTAGGGCTAGAAGGGCCTGAAGAGGTCATCTAGTCCTGATCCCTGCTCAAGGTAGGTTCATCCCTATCTAAACCATTACTCCTTATCTTATCCCCTGCCACAACAGAGAAGAGTGTATTATCATTTTTTTTATAACCATCCTTGTATTTGAAGGCTTATTAAATCCTATCCCTTCAATCTTCCTTCTCAAGACAAAGTAATCCTAGTTCTTCCAACCTGGTTTCACAAGTCATGTTTGCTGGAGATCTTATTATTTTTGTTGCTTTCTACTAGACCATTTCCAAATTATCTGCATCTTTCCTGAAGTGGGGTGCCCAAAAAAGACATGGTACTCCAGGTGAGTACATTTCTGATTTCTGCTTCCATTCCCCATTGAACCTGGTTTAAAATCAGCCAGTATTCAAAGGCATTCTTTCCCTGCTTTATCAAATGGACCCCTTCCCTTCTTGCCACTCCTTAAAACACCACACTGTGGTCAGGAAGCCAGAGTCCTACTGAAGGCATATACTCACTGAGAGTTGTTGCTCTTCGACATTTCTTGCCCGGGCCTTCACAAAGAATGGTATCACCAACCACCACCATTCTTCCCTTCCTCTTGGTAGCAGTGGTTTTAATCCCCCCTAGCCTTTAAGGGGCAAGGCTTGGTCTCTTCTACCAATGAAAGAAAGATTCCTCTCCTGAGTTTTATATCTGTTCTTTGTCTGGACAGCAGGAGGGATCAGAAGAGAAGCACACTTTCTGTTGCCAAATGTGACCAGTTGCCAGCTTCTACTTTCATGAGAACACAAACCTTCCTTACTCTCCAGTGCCTTCCCTGGCTATCCCTCTTCCAAAGTACTGGAAATCTTGTGCATTGTGTCAGTGAAGTCCACATGTACATGACTGCTTCTGAGCCTATCTCAATCATCTCCCTTACCTGATCTTGACTTGAGAAAGGTTAATTTAAATGGAATGAAAAATATAGATGGGTGGAGGATGCATCCTATGTTAGCTGTTGTTTTCACAGTTGTATCACCCTGAAGATCCAAAAGGAATAGCACTGATGCCACATGATACCCCTTCATTCTCACCCTATGTAGTTCATAAGCTCTGCAGATCTAAGAATGCTAGCTGAGAGTAGATAGGGTTGGTCGTCTGTTCTTTGCCTCTGTGGTCAAGTAGCCCACTTCCAGACAAGTATGGCTGCGTGGTATGTGGCACTTCAGATGCATCTGTGGCGCCACATGTCACACATTCAGGTGTTCTCCATGCTGCAAGGGAGCAGCGCAGGGGGTGGGGTGGGGAGGGCTCGACCTCTGGATATCCAGGGGTCAAAAAGTCCGCGGGGGAAAAAAAATGGAGCAGCATACACAGGAGCAGTGTGCGCCACTCAAAAGCGGAGCCTAGGTAACTGGAGCCATGCTTCAGTTGCCGGCCAGGCTCCAAGCAGCAGGATCACTGCTGCTACAGCCCCGGGAGGCCCCCATGGCCCAGGGAAGGCTACTGGGGCCAACCTAGTGCTGGCCCCAGCCTCCCCTACCTCACCCAGGGTAACTTGCCATGCCGCTGCTTAATGTCCCTGGGGAACCAAACATCCACACTTGTCTAGACATAGCTGTAGAGGCCTAGAGCTCTGGCCACACAATTTCGTAGCCAAATTGTTATGGGGAACTGATGGCAATATAAAGGTACTCAACACCCATGTTAAGTTCACCCAAGATACAGTGTTTGAATAACCAGAGTCCTTCCACCTTTCCAGAAGGTATGGAAGCCTCATGTCCTCATCAGTAGAAATGTGTAATCCTTGCAAACAGCTATAACATAGTAAGCTGTAGAGATTAAACTAAATGGAGAAAGGATTCATTCCAGTCAAAGTATTCCCATGCTAAACTCCAGAATAACGCTAAACCAAATGCCCATCTTTGCATATGTGTGCCTTTGAGATTATTTGCGGTGTAATTCAAATATATAGTATAATTTCTGACCTTAGTAAATGCTAATAATTATGGGGTATATGTCTTTAATACAACTGGTTTATCTCTTATTTATAAACATTTCATTTTAAAACTGCATGCTACCATCAAACTATATTGCACATAGTAAGCATGCACTATCAGTACGCTTTGGGAGAACATTGTAACCATTGGACCTGTGGTTAGAGCTCAGTGAATAGCAAAACGTTTGTCTACAAATATTTTAATGAAAAACTAAGCTTGTGTAAAATCTGTATTCACAACACTCTTGGATTTGTTTCCTGTATGTTCTAGTTTTACTAATATAAATCATCAAGAGGAACGGAGTTTAAGGATAAGTATTCAACTATTTATTTGGGTATTTTAATTGAACATTTCATTAGACTAGTTCTTATTTGCAATATGTTCATTGGCTACTTAAGCCTATCAGTTAGGGAACAGAACCATATATATGCATTTATATAACTATGCTCACATGGTATCGTCCGGACCAAATTTTAGATGTATGCTGGTAACACAAGAGTTAAGTTTGATCATGCGCAGACAAGCAGACAAGGCCTATGGAAAATTCCACAGCATGCTCAGCATGTGCCCCCTGTGCAACCCTAGGGCTTGTCAATCAAAGCTGACCTAGTTTTGTAACAAGGCGCGTGCTCAGTTTCACACAGAACATGAGGTAATCTGATCAGACGCATGCCCAGTCTCACACAGAGAATGACGTAATTGGACTAGAAATTTCTCTTGGAAAAGCAACCTGATTTGCTACCTGGTTGCCTTAAAAGACTTGTGAGCCCCTCATCCAGGGGGAGACGAGGAAGACGAAGGAAACTGGGAAAGACTGGGGAGACTGGAGAGACAGGAGAAAGAGACCCGCTCAACTGGCGAACAGAGGCTGCCTTGGCAGGGACTGTCTCGCTGGGGGAGATCCAAGCTGAGAGCAGAAGCTGTTCCCACAGGGACTGCTCCTCAGCAGGGCTTCCTGGCCCATTCATCTCCTCCTCACTGCGGTTTTGCAGATCGAGCCGATTCATTTTCGTATTGATTCCTTTGGCTCATCAACCCTGACTGCGATTTTAATCGACCCAGCCTACCTCTGCTTCGACATCACTTACAATTGACCTCGGCACCATCTTCAACCATCTGTTCGTCCAAGTTGGACTGGTGTCACATCGTTTACATCGTTCACCGCGTTCCAGTTCCGTTGTTTGTCATCCCAATCAATAAGCTGTTGACCAGTCCTGGGACTATTGAGTGGGTAGCCACACCTATCCTTTGGGGTAGAAAGCAAGGGCTCACTCGGGAACCCCGTGGACCAACAGACCCCTTTGTTGTTCATATACTGTAACTGAAGCAAACTTCTCCAGTATTGGGAGAAAGGGTTGGTTTAATCATTTTTGTATTAATATTACTTACTGTGTAAATGTTCACAGAGTACATACAATTATACAGGTCATTATGAAGCTTAAATGTTACCAACATACTTTCCTTTAGCATTTGGTTGCAGCCACATCAGATAATTGGCTCTTTCAGCAAAATAAAATGCCACATTTACATTACCAAAGCTCACTCTTCTGTTACTTCTTTATAAGTTCCATTGGAACTTATATATTCTATTCCTTCTTATTCTTTCCTCCTCGTCCTCCTCCATGGTCCTTCAAGAGTCTTTTTTTTCCCTTTTCCTCCTCTCCTATCCTCCAACTCCATTTTTGGTTTCACATTTAGTTCCAAATTTAATTTGAAAATATGTAGGAAAATTAGCACTAAGTGCAGATATATCCTAGCTAGTATAAAAGGACAAAGGCATACATGAGAAATCTGACTTCCAAAGGAAATGCACTATAAAATGATGAATTCCAGATGGAAAGTAGTGAGATACGGATATAATCTGCACTCTTTGTAACTTACTATCTTGTAAAGCAATATTTTAGTAGCAGATTTTTTTCAATTTTTTTTCCATTTGATTCAATTTGATTTTGTGATAATTTGTTTAATTATATTATGACAGTATCAGTAACCTAAACATGTAGATCCCAGGAAGGCAAGATTAAAAAGTGACAAATGCAAAAATAGCAAGGAGTCAGAGTGCCTGCAGTGAAAACATTTATTGCACAAACATAAGCAGTGATGCTTGAGTTATTAAGAAAAAGAAGGAGAGAGACATATTGAGTATATATTAACATCTCTGACAAGTGACTTCTAAATGTGACCATCTGTTAATACATGCTGATTTTGTGAGCCTGGACAGGAGGTTATTTATGTTTTTACTCAGATCATTCTGTAATAAAACGCACAGATAATGTGGATATCTTTTAGATTTTTATTGTTTATAATAACATCAGAGTTAGCAAGTGTTTCAGCATATACACGTGCCAATTACTTTATGACATTACTAAACATATACATAATCATTGCTCAAATATTATAAATTTACCAATAAACAGTTATTTACTATCGCATGCTAATATGTTCCCTGTTCTTGTCACGTTCAAAGCTGTGAGTAACTTTATGCACATCAGTAGTGACAACTCAGTAGGAGTACTCACATGCAAAAGTGTCTGCAGACTCTCAACCCTAATTTGGAAGGCTGCAACAAAGGCTATGGGAGGCTAATCAGCAGCTTGGTCTTGTCTGAATTCAGTTTGTTTAGAACAAAGCCCACTTCCAGTCATTCCTGCCAAAGGCAGTGTGATTGGTGTGATGTCACTTGTGCAAGGAATCAGGAAGTTCCATAGAGAATTAGGGATTTACCAGTGTCTCAAATATTAAAACACAATACTTACAAGTTAAATCATCCCATATTTACTTTTTTCCTCCTCTGGGTTTTTACTGTTCATTTAGCTTCAGCAAAACTTAAGTGGTTCGTCTTTAATAGTGATTTTGACTGTTTTAGATTGACTGGGTTTGGCTGTAATGAACATAAATTGTCATAAAAATACACATGAAGACTTATCAACGGTTAATGGGTCTGTTAAGAAATATAAAACCCTGTTTGGCCAAATTAAAAAAAAATCATGCTGATACAGCAAACCATTTTTACTGAGAAATCAAGGTTACATTGAGATTTTTTTTTTTTTTTTTTACTAGTTTTGATTCCAAATGCTTGTGTGTGTGTTGTTTTTGCATCTTGGAAAAGATGGAAAAATACATAGAAATATAACTTGACAAGTGAGCTAGATTGCTTGCATGATGTTCCTGAAAAATTTAATGTGTACCTGAAAAATGTGCATTAGTTAAGAAGATGCTAAAGGTCACCATGTAAGTATAAAAATTAAAGAATATAAAATAATAAGAATATCCTCTGATATGAAAGCTAAAAAATGCCTTGTTATTTCATAAGTACAGTTAAGTTTAGAGGGCACTCTGGCAGAAGCAGAATCCAAAGCTGTAAAATTTAGAAAGTTTTGTCCCCAAATTCAATCTAAGTTTATGGAAGGGATAATCTAGATGAAAAGAGGAAGTTCTTAATTCAGCAATCAGAATATGTGATAATGGGGATTCGAGTGTTAGTTATATAATGTGTTTAGATATAGAGGTAACCTCTTGCAGTGTGGTACATGCTTGATGGTCTCATGCTTCAAGGCTTTTACTAGTCACTGCGGGTGCCAGGAAAGAATTTTTTTTCTCTCCTGAATGCTTTATTGGTTTCAGACAGAGTTTTATTTCACCTTTCTCTGGAATATTAGACATTGGCCACAAGTAAGACTAGAGGTTTTGGCTGGTATACGTGCTGTTCCTTCCTGTACTTGGAACCTCAAGTTCCTGGCTTGATGATCTTACACTTCCACTCATGGTCAAAACATTTGCTAAATTTGGCGTTAGGAAAGAATTTGTCTCCTAGGTCAAGATTAGCAGGGTCTGTGGAGACTTCTGTCTTCCTTTGTAGCATGGGGCATGGTCCTCCTAAATGCTTCTGGTTTTGTGCCTTGTAGTTATGGTGTGTGAAGGCTTGAAGTGGATGATTTTTAGGAATCTTTAGGTAAATCATTACTTGAAACTGAAGAGAAATGGACTTAATGGGCCAGGATTTCCCATATTATATATTCTTCAGGCCTCTGTTTCTAAGAATTGCTATGATTATTTCCTTAGGGAGGAGGAATTAATATTGATTAAAAGCATACAAATCACAGCACATGTAAGAACTGGTAGTAGCTTACGTTGTTTCAGTGGAACATTAAACATTTCTGGGCATTTCCAACAGGGTGGGAGGAGGAAGAGTGTGAAATGGCTGGAGGTGGGTGGGGCTGGGCTGCTCAGTTCTGCTGAGGGCTCCCTCTGTGTCCTACTGCCCCTGGCTCCTGTCAGGTTTGACAGGCAGCCAGAAGCAAATAAATATTAATTTACTAATATTTTTAGGGGTCCTGCGGGCCAGATAGAATGGCCTGGCAGGCCGGGTTTGGCCTACAGACCATATTTTGCCTGCCCCTGTTTTATACATTCAGCTTCAAAATTATGTGCACAGTTGCCAGCAGTGAAAGCGATTTCACTATCAAACACATTATAAATACCAAACCCAGTGTAAATATACCCATTAAACACATTGAGCAGTATTTCTGCTCAGGAATGGAATGTGTTACACGTGTCAAGACACTGTGAACCAAGTTAGAAAATTTGTCATATTCATTTTCTCAATAGACATAAATGATTCTGCATAACAGCACAACTGTTATTTATGTAAATAAAGTGTAATAAAGTAAACACATGAACAAACTTGAAATAGGTTAAGTTGTGGATCGACAGCCTTGGAGCATTTCTGTGGCCTTCACCTGGATGCATTAACATTTTAAATGATGTCGTAAGTATTAATCTGCCACTTGATCTCTGTATTGCATCGACAAATGGTGTAGCAGTTGTACTCAGTAATGCAAGATGATATAGTGTATTTTAAAAAATGTTTGTATTTTAAAATGTGTTAATTTTTGTTGATGTATTTACAAGAATATTTGTGTAATGTGTGTTATGGATTTTATGAATGCTTTAAAATGGATTTCTTAATATGCTCATTATGTTTCTGAGCCTGCCAATTCTTTAAGGAAATGAAGAAAAAATAATGAAACCATGTTACACAGGTACTTAATTTTTTTTATCTGTGGTACTACTCTGGTAATTAATGCTTATTTTATGCAAACTAGACTATATCTCTTACTGGACACATTACTGTCAAGAAAATATTACTTGCCTTAATTATCAGTAATGAAGCAGGGATAAGCTGCTCACTTAGATATAATATATCTAATGACCTTTTCAGCTAGAGGTTGTGATGAAAGGTATCAGCTTCACAAATTATGCCTCATTCAGT
Source organism: Gavialis gangeticus (assembly GCF_001723915.1). Taxonomy (NCBI): domain Eukaryota; kingdom Metazoa; phylum Chordata; order Crocodylia; family Gavialidae; genus Gavialis; species Gavialis gangeticus. The sequence continues at coordinate 125,357,943 of NW_017729025.1, forward strand.
TTCTGGCCTTTGTGTAGATTAATGTTTTGAGGATGAGTTTTAAAGTCAGACATAAATTGTGTTTGGTGTTTAAAATTGATTTAGTGTCTTGCTTTTAGTACATCATTTTCTCTTTTATAAATGAATCCAAGCCTCATTTTTATCTTCAGGTTTTATTATAAAAGTCAACAGTTAAATCTAGGCCTGTCTACTAAGTATTGCCGTGTGGGTTTCTTTGATGATACCAAATGGGAAGGAAAAACTCAAATGTGCGCTTTATAGTGAAGGCAGTTCTAAATTTTGAAAATGGTAAAGTTTGTATTTACATATCAGCCTGTTTGGGGTTTTTTAATGCATATTATGATTACATTATTTTGTTTCATTTTTCTGCTACTTAGTGTATAAGCCAACTTTATGAAGCACAGTCCTTTTGAATTATTCATAAAAATTATAACTACCAAATGTATTTGGAATTGTTTCCCCATACTTTGAATTCTAGTTAATATTATTATTTTCTTCATAGTTGCTGATTGGTTAATTGTGGCGGTGGTTTTTAGACAGAGAAGATCTTTCTCTAGAATAACTCTGTCCAGATAACTAATAAACCTAAGGTGAAATTTATCCCAGGAGTAATTTAATTGCCCAGCAGAATTATACCAAGGTTCAATTTGGCCTCTGGTTTGGTATTGAACCCCTTACTTGGATCTAGTTGGGATTTTTGTCTAGGTCAACAATCTAATTGTTCACCATTTTACCCTGAAAGATGAGGAAGTGCAATGAAATTTGGTAAATTGAAACATTATAACATATATATTTGTGTGTCTAATTATATGTTTTGTTTTGATGAGCTCTCCTGCTTGGATTCTTTCAAAAAGGATTACACCTGTGTTGCTTGCAGCCCTGGTTTATCCTGCTGTTGGCAATTGGATACATTTTTAGAATGATATATCTGTGCTGATTTGTGAAAAAATGTAGCCTGGGCATATAACAATATATTCACAGTATATTTATTATTTAAAACAACATCTTTATCTTTGACTGAAACAGGAGAAAAAAGAGCTCTCCCCACATATCCAATCCCATCATTCAGAGTACACCTTCCTTGGTCAGTGTCTGTGACAGCTCTGCTATGTAACCTCCTTCATCCTCCTGCCTAAGGAAGGGGAGCATGTTGAAGGCCACACAACAAAAACTTTAGTGTTCAGAGGGTTAAAATTTTTCCCCTTCTGCAGGCATGAAGTCTACTAGCAAAATAGGCTTCTCTGCTTACTTCTGACAGTTGGTCCTTTTAGCCTTTGCCATTATTGGATATTATGTGTGGGTTGAGAAAAGTCAACAGTCAGATCAACTTTCAGATTCTATTGCTTTCCACCCAAACTGTGCCTCCTTGATGCTGCAAGTTGGGTAGAAATTTGGCATTTTGCCTCAGAAGGAAATATTCCTTCCTGATCCCCCAAGCAAGTGTTCAGTCAGAATCAAAGCATCATAAAAAGCCACAGATCCTGGCCCCCAGGTTAACATGTTGGAAAGTGTTATTTTACCCTTTACTCCTTTTTTTTACCATTTATTTTTCCATTTACCACTCAATTTATAAAACAATTTAATTTTTTATCAAATAGTACCTGATCTTCAAAACCATTTCCTCTCTTTTATTACGCATTTTGAAAGGTTAATTTGTCACACCCTTCTGTATAGCTAAGCTGTATTATAATAGGAACCTTAAACTACTGTTGGGTCATGCTATGCTGTTGGGTCATGCTATGAACTGCATGATAACTGCCTTACCAAAAATGCCCCTATTAAGAGTTCTCTGCTGAGAAATCTGACTTATTCTTGGAATTCCTTCCTTATGGCCTTTGATATTCCTTGAAATATAGCTAAAACTCAAATGGGAATGCACATGTTACTGGAGAATAAGTAATGGAATTGACAACCTCCCCTGTCAGGTTTTTTTATTGTGCTAGAAACAGTGAGGGGAAGTGGGGAAGTTTAAATATTATTAAAGCACGTATAAATGTTATCAGTAAAATGTCAAAATAAGCTAAAATCATTCGTGTGAACTAAATAAGCATTTAAAAGTATTAAGACCCCAAATCCTTTACTAATCATACTAAAAATAGAACATATAGTAGCATAATTTCTCACACACGGCATGCCTTATATATTACACACCTTGTTTTTGAAAAGCAGCATGATGAAAAAAAATCTTCCTTGAGTAACAGCAGCTAGGGAACCAAGCCTCATCCGAACTCTGTTGCCAATTCCACATGCCAGCTGGGGGTCAACAGATAGACCCTGCATGCTGAATCTAGGGATTTGCATGCTCTAGAGTGACCCCACACAACAGCCCAACCCCGGGCACAGGACCGGGGGATCCAGAAATTTGGGAGTGAAGAAGCAGTAGCAGCATTAATTGCCGTGACTTCCCGAGCCTCAGCATTTAATGCTCGCCAATTTACAGCCCTATGGGATCCATATGTCTTGGATACAACATGCTCCACGACTTCAACCAGCTGATTTGACAAATAAAGTACATATTCTATGCAAGAAAATGCCATGTTTCATGAGAAGAAATATTTACTGACTGAGTATGGGAATGCCAGAAAAATGCACTCACTCATTTTCATTTACTTAGTAAATAGAAGCAAAGTGCAAAATTCCTGATAGCTTACTAAAACTGCCCAAAACAGACACCCGCTACTTTGCCCCACCACCATCACTTCCTTAATTTTTAATCTTTTTACATATACTTTTCTGCTTTCTTTGAAACCAATCCTTGTGAAAAGAATACCCTCCCTGACCTGGCATTCTTTCCTCTTAAGGTCTTTCCTTAAGATCTACCTCTGCCAAATTGCTAATATAACAGTTAATGAGTGACTTGAGTAGTGGCTTTGGGGAGTTGGTCAAAGCATATTATTACATTTGCATGTATAAAAAAATATATTTGCAAATGTCTATGTAGATCTAAATATTTTACATGTCTTTTTATACTTTTCTGCTACTCTTCATATATTAGTCATGATATTAGTTGTAAGCTCTTTTGCACAGTGTCCATTTTTATACAGCCTTTTTCAGCAGTATACTTCTGCTTAAAACTTCTGAGTACTGTTGTAAAACAAATTTTTAAAAATTTTGCTATGTCTGTTCTCAGAATAAACGCATTGATTGGTAATGCGTAGGTTTTTATTCTTGCCAAGGCAACATAAAAATGAACCACAAAACACTAGTTGATGTAAAAGTTAGTTTAAGCTGAATGCCCCAGGCCCCAGACTTAACTTATAAGTTTAATTATGTTTTCACAATAAAAAGGTAGGGTCCAGACCTACAGCTCTCACTCAAAAAAAGCTTAAGTAGTCTCTTCTAAAGCAATGGAATTTACATGATTAAGACTTGCAGTTTTTGGTTGCCAAATTATAACTTTACAAGGCATTGTTCTAACTGTATTTTGTAGTTATGCCAAGATAGAAAGATTGAAGGGCTAATAATAGGAGCATGCTACAACCCCTTAAGGAGCAGACATAAGAATAAAACATCATATCATAAAGGAAGACATGTAACAATAAGACTGCATTTGTGGGTGGATTTTAACCTCTGTAATATTATTTTAGAAACCCTTGAAACATGTGATAATATAGTGACAGAAGTGATGGCTGTATTAAATGATTGTTTCCTGAACCAGTAAGTCAGAGTTTCTACAGGAATGGTATAGGTCTACATGTTCTCACTAAATAATGCAAACAGACCTGGAAATCAGATAACACTGCTAAAATGTTTCCAATATGACTAGGTTTGGTATAAGTAATCATAATTCTTTATCTTGTCTTTAAAACATTCATAGATTTTTTGTTCTGATTTTCTTGATTCTTAGCCTTCAGTTGAGAAAATATGTTCTTTATTATAATTTTTTATCATAAATTTATTTCAAATCTGTGTATTTTAATGGCTTTAAGCAGTTAAAAGTCTCAAAGTCTCAATTTTTTAGTTTTGTTTCATTATTTGAAAGTGGAAATGTAGGTACAAATTAGTCTTATGTGAAAATCAAGGAATATGAGAAAAAATAAAAGATATACTGCATTTGGAAAATGTCATAAGTACATTCTGAAGTTAATTGGAAAGGTAGATAAAATCGGTTAAAGAGACTAGCAAACAAACTCGTGTGGAATAAGTGGGTATAACTGCTGTTTTCAGTTGAGTTGCATCTTCTTATGGTAGGGCTGAATATGACGCATAGTTTTTACAATTTTTCCTCCGTTAAACCTGGCTCATTACCCAGGATAAATGTTGATTTTTATTTTTAAGGTAGTAATTAGCATGTATCTCTTGCTTGAAGCGATGATATAGAGATACTGTAGTAGATTTCCTACTATCTTGTAGTCCCTTGGCAACAAGAATAGGAATTTTTGTAAGACATGTTTTAATGCTAGCAGTAAAGTTTATTGGTATTGTCTTGTAACCAAAAGCTAAATTTTGCAGAAAACATGTTCACTTTTTCTAACAATACCTTGTACCTTTAGTGTCTCTGATATTTCTTCGGAAATGAAAATGCAAAAAGAACTCTTATTGAACTAGATATTTCAAGTAGAAGGCATCATGTACAAATGTGGAAGAGAGTAACGAACAGACCACAAACAGTCCTTAACATGATAGTCCTCTAGAAAGAGTCTTCTTTCACAGCTCCTAGTGCTAATACCAGCTAGGTTGTGGGCTGCCAGCAGTATTCTCCAGAGTATGTAAACATCTGTGTAAAATAATTGACAAACAGTTGGATGTCACCATGCTTTTTAATGTCTTTGTTCAATGCTAGACATTTTTTAAAAAATGGCTAAGCTATGTGGCACAAACTGTATGTGTTTCCAGTATTTAATTGCAAGACCATGAAGAATTAAAGGTATAGGCTTACTGGGCGCATCTACACGTTCATTAATGCGCTGTAGTTACTGCGGATTAAGTTTAGTTCTTGTATAACCAAGTGCTAAATCAGTGTGCAGTAATTGGAGCTACTGCGCAGTAGCGCTGGTGCATGGCTTTTTAATGACGCTAACTGCGCAGTAGCCTAATACTACTGCACAGTAGTGTATTAGCATTGTTTTTTGCCCTGCACTCTACTGCACAGTAGAGTTTGGCTACTGCACAGTTAGGATCTTGTGTAGACACACTCACTGTGACATATATAAGCAGATATATGAATGGAAAAGACTTTTATGCTGTTCATATTATCCTCATAATGACTGGGGGCTTTGCACTGTTTCGATGTTGTACTACAAAATGGGAATAAATTAATAGATAGGTATACGTGGAAGCAGCAGCAAGTTAAGTGTTATCTTTATCCCTATGTAAAGAACTAGATAAAGAAAACTCATTGGATAGGTCTAAAAGATATTCTTATACTTCATCACTATAATTTGTAGGGATTTTTCATTATTTTCAAGATAACTGATCCAATACCTTTTTTTAGGATGGCGGTATTAATGGCAGGTTCTCATGGACTATGCAAGTGATTTAGACAGAACAATTTTAAAACTCAGAGAAGGCTACATTTTTCAGACCTTGAAAACTAGGGATGTATGTGTTTCAATTTTACCCCAAGAAAATTATGATAAAAATTGAAATTAGAATTTCAGGAGCATTCTTACAATAAAAGAGGAGAAGTTGACAGTCTCAGAGCAGGAGTGTGAGATAGGACCTTTGTACTAATTTGGGTAAGGATTGGCAGTGAAGTCAAAGACCTACCCTGGGCATATGATGGCTTCCACATGGAAAAGCAACTCCTGCGGTGCCCTCAACTCTCCCCTAATGGGACAGGTACCTATGAACCCGTGTTGCTGTGGTACTTTTGCTGCACATTACCTCTCTTTGATAATTGGCAAAAGGTAAGAGTGTAAGTTAACACTGCAAGAAGCATCATTAACCTTCTCTCAAGTAGTGTTACAAAAGATTTACTATGTGTAGTGCATTGCAATTACACAACACTTTACAAAATACATATTCTCTGTTTTAAAGAGCTTAAATCTAAGATAAAGCAAAAGACATGACAGCCTTCAAGGGAAGATGAGGAGATTTTTTTAATGATGTAAACAGAGGAGGAATTGTTTTAAGAGGTTGATTTAAATGAGGAAAGATGCTTAGTGGATGAAACTAGAGAGATGGTTCCAGGCAAAAGGAACAGCATGACAGAAGACATGAAACAGAATAGATAAAGGAGATGAGTAAGGAGTAAAGCAATAAGACTGAAGCAAGCACCAGGGCTAAGTACAGATAGTCAAAAGCCCAAGGCTGAATCGATTCAATCTTTATAAACTAGTCTTAAGTTCCGTAGATTGAACTGATAAGCAAGTGAACAGACATTCACTTTGAATTCTGAAAATGCAGCCACATGTCTACAGTGGCCCAGGCCAGAAGCAAGGGGGAAGTAGAGCACACCTCACTGCCTGGGTGGAGCAGACAGCTTGGTGAAAGGCAGGCCTACCCACCCATGAGGACAGGTGTGGGGGAAGATTCAAAGCATCCTGGGATGCTGGGGGACTGTGAGTTAGCTTGAATCTAGAGGGGATCTCAGACAGAAGTTCAGTAAACTGATTTAAGCCATTAAATCTGATACTACATCCATCCAGGTTTATCATATATGTACCCTGAAACCTCTGTTGTCTTACGGATTTGAACCAATCACTTATACCAGTTTGTGTAATTTCTGTGCCTAGCCCAGGAGAGGAACCTGTAGGGAAATAAGAGAAAAGTGGACTTAGAGCATTACTTTTTATGAAAGAGGGGAAACTATTAAAAGTAGTCAGAACTGAGGTTGCAGTTAGCAGTATTTTTGGTCAGTGTTGCAGCAACATTTCAAACAGACTGGAAAGGCAAAGACAGAGTATATAGCACAACTTCAGTTAAAACAAAACTAAATATGACCAAAGCATCGACAAGTTTTACAAGTTAAAAGAAAAGACAAGAATTAATTTTAGTGGTGGTAGAATTAAAAATAACATAATTCAGCAAGAGACTGGATTGAATGGAAGATGAGAGTAAATTAAATATTACAGAGCAATAATGATTTGGAAGATAGGAAATATATCAGAGTTTTCAGTGGATATCCAGAAGAGAGGACAAAAAGAAAGAGATTGTGTTTTTCTTTTTGTTTGTTTTTTTTTTCCAAGATCAGGTTTGAAGTGATATATCTATGGAGCCATGTCAGAGGCAACTGGATGTGGACATAGAATATTTTGGGTATTATGACTATAGCTGACAAAACTAAGGAGAGACAGGGAGACAGGCATGTTGGTATCCTTGGGGACATCAGTGGTTGGAGAGGAGCAGGTTTCAAGAAAAAAGTAGTTAGATAGCTAAGGAGACAAAGGGAAATAAAGAACTGATTTAAAAGAAGGAGAGGAAAATGCAAAAGATGCCAGTGATCATCCTTTTTGGTTTAGCTTCTTGAACTTGTTGAAGGTAGAGAGATGCCTTCTGGATTTACATAGAGACTGTTAGTAACTGGATGAAGGGCACATTTGGTCAGTAGTGTAACTGAAGCAGACTGATCTAGGGAGATATATTGAGGTCTTTGGGGGGTGATGCAAAAATAGTCACTGCAGCAATTGATAGCACCGCAGCAGCTGGCCCTGTCCTTACCCCCATCCCCTCTCCTGCCCCGCTCCCCCCACCAGTAAAAGAAGAGAATTGAAAGCATGCTTAAAATCAAAGAGGTTATATGTGTCAAAGGGGAGAAAGTGTTAAAGAGAAAAAGAGACATGGAGAGATCAGCCTGTGGTCCATAGAACATCTTTTTTCCAGCTGTCCATCCATTTCCTTCCTAACCCCAATCAAGCATTGTTAATATAAAGTGAGTTTTGCACTAAGAAGGGTGCATATACTGTAGCGCTACTGTTGCTCTAGTACACTGAAGGTATCTGCTCTCCAGAGACACACCGGTGATCTTTGTTGCCCATCTTTCCTTTATTGCAGAGGGAGCATAGGGCTCTGTATCTTTAACAATGTCAAATAGTCACCAAACATCATCCTGCGATAGTCAGTCTCTGTCAGTTTCCTATATACCTTTCAAGAATGTTTTCAGGTCCCATTATTCCTGAAGACTATATGCTAGTACAATATCCCTTTACTGTAATTTTAGGCACTAATTCGGTCAGATTCATTTAAAGATAAAATAAACAGGCCTTCAAATAACAGTAGGACCAAGCACTTATGTAAGTTATAGAAATGTAATTTCATTTTTATGTTGCTAAAGTTCTAAAGCTGTAGAGGTAAGTGCTTGAGGGAAGACCTGTTCTTGAAAGCCCCTGGCTCCAGCAGGCCTTTCCCCATGGAAATTCTGTAGGTATGATGGATTGTAAAACTCACAGTAGTGCCTGGGTTCCATTTCATTAACTTTCCTTAATTACAACCCAAAATTTGTTTTGCAAGTTTGCTATTACATTAAGCACCATAAAAATGTCAAAAGAAAAGAACAGTAAAGATGAATAAAAATATTACAAAATTAATTTAAAATCAAATTGCAAAACTAACAAAATTAAACATAGATTCAATAAATACTTCATATTGTACAATATTTTAGAAGAGAAAGCATTAAAATAAGCTGATACTGGCTGTACATCCAATAGCCTGGTTGACTTAAGAATCAGTGAAGCAATGCTATGATACAGCATCAGTGAAGAAAACTTAAGAGTCAGCTTCATGAACTAAATAATATCTAGCCTAGGTTTTAAAATGGAGGCTGTAGTTTAAAATCTATAGGTGAATGTAGTTTAAAATCTATAGGTAGTTTAAAATCTATAGATGAATAACTATACACAATGTAGAATTTGTGATGCCAAACTAAGACCAATTTTCAAAGTAGAAATAAGACACATGTAAGAAAACATGCCCATCCCATCTAAGGAAATAGCTTGAGAACAATATTAAATGTCTGTGTGTGTGTATGAAAATATAGTGCCAGTAAGAAATAAGTCTAAATTCTAAGGAAAGGTCATTCATGCCACTAATTGTGTCAGCATTTTTCATACTGCATCAAATGTTGAGTGATTTTTGGACAGCATGTTGTAAACTTCAGCTCATTCACTTTTTCTCTCCTGTCAACGTAACATGTATGTATCCATTTCATCAGATTAGTGCTGATACTAACTACAGTATTACCACTAGTAAGCCACTTGCGTTACTTTTTTCCTATTCCATCCGATAGCCAAGAAAAGCTAAAGATTGCAGCAGAAATGGTACTTTTTTGGCTTTATATAGCTCTAAGAAGCCTCTGCCTAAGAAAGAGGGATTCTGCCAAAACATGTGATCACCTTTATTTGTCAAGATGCTGATAGCAGATGTGTGCTGGGTGGGAATGTTTTATTCAGACCTTTCTAGTACATATCACATATCTAGAATAAATTTTCTGAAGGGAAATACCACTTCCTTTACCATAAAGAATAGCAAACTTAGACCATTCTATGTCTCTTTGAGATGTTCGGCATGCATGTAGAATACCGGAGTATATGATTCGATTCTAATACCCTTGTTTCTTTAGGCAGTTCTTTTTAACAAATCTTACTAAAAACTTAAAATGTTGCAGTTTCACATGATAACATCTGGAATTCTAGATGAATCAAAAATTGTGATATTTAGACTGAACAAGCAAGCTATGATCTCATAAGTGTGTGTGGGGGGCAGGGGGGAGCAGTCAGCACTATTTGCCCTTTGTCGTATTTACCACTTTCTGAACAATTGAATTTGAAGGGAATGTGTATAGTAGGTCAGCAGAATCCTGTCTTTGTACACCTATAGATTACATATACTGTTATCTGCAACAGACAACGAGTTTGGTTATTACTTTTCAACACTGATCCATTTCATTTATTCAGACAGTGCTTTCCATTTCCCATTTCCACAGTGCAATAGGCACTCAGGTGCTCTGCTAGTATGGTTGTCTGTCGAATGATGAGTCTTTCTGACTGATGGTAACTAATTTTAAGTTGCTAGAAAAAAGCACAAATTCCTTTTGGTATTTTCTACATGGTTCACTTGCTTGTTTTTTGTAAACTGCAACTGCACTGCTCAATTGTCTTGTCAGCTCTGGAATAGGGGCTCCAACTTCATATGCCACAAGTACTATCCTGATTGCTTCTGTTCATATCTAGAACATTTTCATCTTGATATAAATTGAGGGATCCATTGTGCTGGGCACAGTACAAACTGTCTCTGCCCCAAAGATGTTCCAGTCTAAACAGATACAGCAGCAACAGAGTAGGGCACAGAAATTATTATTCCTGTTCCTATTTTACATTGGGAATGAAAGGGGAAAGAATAATTTAAGATCCTATAGGAAATCTTTAGCATATCTGGAAACTAATCCCATGTCTCTTCAGTCTATTAAAAGATTATATTTCCTCACGGTTGCACTATTTGTGTGCAGTTAATGTCTCCAGGGCCAGAGTTCATTATGTAAAACCAGCACCTGAAGAACTGCAGCTTTCTTTTTAATCTAAAATTTTTTTTTCTAAATATCATTGATAGAATAGTCCAAATCAATTGAGATTTTATACCTTCTTGGATAAAAACTGGGGAAAGGAATTTGTTGAATTTTTATGTTGACAACATCATTCCAAAAGGCTTTCTTTTCCCACACTTAAAACAACAGTTTATTTTGTTAGTGAAGCCTAAAAATGAAACATTGTGCTTCATTGATGCCATATTAATGATAACTTGGTAAGTACGTACACTTAAATATAAGTTAGAAGAGGTATTTGTTAAATATTTTAAATAAATCTTTAGCATATTGTTCTGAGTGATGTCAAATGCAATTTCTAATTTTAAAAGATTTTAGTTAGAATTTAATCTTTGAAAATATTAATAACAGCTTACAGCAGGTAGGCTATAAAATAGCACTGTATGCTGTCTATTTAGTTTATGGTTGAAAAAGCACAGCAGTACTTTAGTTCATTACCTTTGAAAAAAACAGTAACAAGATAATACAGCTGCCTCTGATTAAGATGTAAATTCTTTCTAATTAGAATGTAAATTCTTACATTTAAATGAAGACATCAATTGTCAGGATGCCATATGATATCTTATTCCACCTTGCCTGAATGAAGCCCTCTCTGTTCATCTATGGCACTAAAATAGTTTTGCAATCCCTTTGTTCTCTGATTCTTGTAATATTCTCTCTTCATGTTCCCTTTTCACATTGCTTTTGTTTGTTTTCCCCCTTGCATCTGATATTGTTGTGTCTTGGGATTTTGCAGAAATTTGGAATGAAAATTGAGTTCAGTCAGTGCCAGTATTTGCTTGTGCCTCAATTACTTCTGCTGAATTTTCCTCAATGCAAATCAGGCAGGTTGCATAAAGTGGTGCATGTATTTGAAATAATTAATTTTCCGTAAAATGATGGATCAAGTCCAATCAACCTTCATGAAATCTAAATAAAAGAATAGAGAATTAGAAATTAATTAACATTTTGTGTTGTCAATACTTTATTATGCAGTATAAGGTAGAAATAATAAGTTTTACTGCTGAGTGTAACTTTTTCTTTTTGAAAGGTTGATGATAACCTTATGTCATCTTCACAAAATATACTCATACAATTTAATTTAAGAAAAAATAACAACAGTATGGTAAAAACAATACCTAATCATGATATTTTAAAGTAGAAAACTGTAAGATAAATTGCAGTGAATTTAGAAATGGGCACATTATATGCAGTGATAAAAAAGTTTAAAACCAGACTGCAAGTCGAAAATAAAATAACACGCAAGCTTGTTTTTAACCAAAGGTTGATATGCATTGGAAAAGTTTAAAACCTTGGCAAATGCATGACTTCTGCTACTGTAAAATTTTGATATCTAAAAAATAGTGGAGTATGGCTGTCTTTGTTAATGTTTAATGCAGGTGTTTTCCACATAATGATCAATGTCAATGAGTTTGTAGTGTGGTCATAAGTAGTGACTCCTTTTTTGTAAAATATCAAAAATTGAGATAAAATGAGAAATAGTGTTTTAATTTAATATAGCTAATATTGTTTTATAAATACATTTATGAACTGTGTGGTGCAATGTTGGAAAAATATTGGGTAACTATATTTGTTGATACACTTATTCTAGTTGGAACTGACATGCATGTAATACAGATTTACTTAAAACATCAAATCTAGGGATAAACAGAAGAAGCCTGACTGCGATTGTTAAAAATGGGATCCTGTTGAAACTGCTGGCATATCAATAGTTAGTAAGCACTGGTATTATTCACAGTTAATGTCATTCATAGTTTAATATTAGTGTTGTTATGGCGCTTGCCATAAGATCTTTCATTAATGGTAGTGCACTGTTTTTCTTGAATTGAATTGTAGCAGGTGTCGCTTTATTAACAAACACAAAAGCCTGAAGTTGTTTAGTAGGAGAGAACATCATAAAAGACTCTTTAATGTTAAATTTTCTGATATAGTCACAAATGGAAAAATGTGATTTATTGAAAGCATTTGCATTTTATTTGCTTTTTTTCCTTTTATCCATCAGTATAAAATATGGTTTAAAAATACTCTCAGGAACGTTTGTTACAATATACTCATCATGCTTGCATCAAAATAGGAGGCTAAAATGTTGTGTCAGTTATGGGTTTACTCTTACAATCAAAGAAAAAAAACTGTTTTTGAAGGGGCGATCTGAGTACCCCAATGCTGCCTTGCAGCACTTAATTGTGATACAAAACTTTTTGTTCTTACAAAGTATCCAAACCAGCAAGCAGTTAAGTATAAAATTAAGCAAGTGATTAAGTGTAATCTGATTTCAGTGGAAGAACTCGTGTATAAACTGTGTGTTTAACTGTTTGTTTGTCAGGGCCTAGGTGATTCTTTTCATGTCTTTTAACACTCACATAGGAGTTAAAATCTTGTATGTATAGTATTAATATACAGTTAGGTCTTTTGAAAATATGATCTTTCCCTATAGTCATGCATCTTATAAAGGAAATAGCTTTGAAAAATATATTATGAGCGGTACATAATGAAAAAACTCATAACATAGTGAATATCATGCTAACACATTTTTGGACAAGGGTTATGTTTTATGGCATATAACTTTACTGTGAGATGTCTGAAAGGCTTGTATATCATCAGATAGTGTAGAAGAGAAAAATGCAGAAAGTGGATATCTGCCCATTATTTTATGTTAATATCCCATCATTTTAGATATTATATTTAATTGACTTATATAAAAATAAAGCATTGATATTAATCAACTAGGAGTTTTGAAAGAAATGCACCATATTCTTGAAAATGCCCATTCACTTCCACTGGAGCAATGAAAATTTTTGCTAGCTGAGAACCTGCCACCATAGCATCTATTTCCTCAGTGTTCAGTGTATCAGTGGGGAAAACAGAAGCATTTTTCTGGTGCCAGTGATGGTTTATTTTCAATTATGCTCAATGTATGGACATTTAATATGCTTAGGATCTGTTTATATGAGTGATACTGTATTATTGTTCATATCATTAGTTATTCCAAACTACTACTGGATTAGCAGAATATTCCCTGGTGCCTTATAATATAACTGTCCAGAGAAACAATAACTGTAAGCATACCAAGTGATCTGGGCTGGTGCATATTAGTTTTCTCCTAGCCAAAGTGCTATTTAGGAGATGTCATAGTTGGAATCGCAGGCTAACAAGTATAGAGCTGAATAATTGAAATGTGTATAAATCATTATAATAATGATTGTTGTGGTCATGCCCAGAGAAAGTGACAACATGAAGAATGTAGCTTTGCAAGTCCACAACTTTAGCAACTTATCTGAAAACACTACCTGTTAATGAATCATATGATACAGGTCATCCTTCTTTCCTTGATGATACCTGCCCCATTTTTAAACTAGGCTCATCCAACTTCAAGGACCCCTATCACTCTTCTTTCAAATAACAGTAAGAGTGTTGCCTCCCTGCTGTTACATCTTCATGGTCCTGTAGTGATGCAAGTTAGCTAAATCACTCTGACTAGGACCCCAAATGAAGCAGTGTTAGAGTGTTTTTGCTACACTTGTATCATTTTGGAAACATGCAGACACAACAGCTGCATTATAACAGCATGTAACAGGCGCCTACCCTCAGGGCTGGGCTGAGATACCTCTGATGGCTACTCAGCCCTTGTCTCTCCCTGTCCTCCCCTTGTGCTTGCCAGCCACTCCTTGAAGTCAATATATGCTTGAGAAAACGGAAGCTGTCCCAGGGGTTCTGGAGTGAGGTCTGGTACTAATAAGCACAGGTGTTGGTACTCATTGCATTAAGAGCTGATTATGTGTCCTCTTCATCTCCCCTTATAGCCATGCCCAAGCCTCACAGGTGTTTCTTCTCCATTTGCTTTCGCCCCTTTTGTGGGCTACAAGTCTCTGACCCTGGTTTTCATCTTTCATGGGCTACAGGCCCCTGACCCTGGACCCAATCTGGTCCTATCCCGGCTCAGTTCCAGTTTACTGCACCCCTTCTGGGCTATGAGCCCTCTGGCCCTAACTGGCTGTGGTGCTACTCCTAAGCCTTGGCCCCTACTCCGCAGGCCATGGCCCTGCTCCTGCACCAGTGAGACCTCAACCACCCCTACACTCTCAATCAGTAAACCACTCGTCTTGCCTACTCTGACTCAGGTGCTAGTCAGGAGCCTTGCTGCATCCCTTCTGGTAGGAGCCTTTTTCTCCATGGCTCCTAGTTCAGAATGCCTGCCTAGTTTGGGCCCTGGTCTTATATCCTGTAATCCCTGTCTCTTTCAGGTCATGTAGCTCCCTTGATTGCCCTCTGCCTCACCTGCAGCCTACTTCTCCTGCAGCCTGCCTTCTCTTAAAGTAACAGGAGCACCAAGCTCTCTGCTACACAGCATATATTAATATCCTTTGATCAGGCCCAGAACCGAGGGATGTGGATTACACCCCACTTGCACCCCCACCACTGTCCCCAACTAATCCAGGCACAGAGGAAGACCCACTCCATTTGCAGGCTGTGGCTGCACAAGATGCCAGGCTCAGCAGGGGACAGTAACAGTAGTGCACAGGTTCCACCTTCCAGTGTCTGCTCCTTGCCCTCCCTACAGCCCCTGGATGGAGCAGGGCAGGAGTAGCTCTGGGGCTCAGCCCCTGCCCCCAGATTATCTGGGGAAAGCAGCAGCAGTGTCAGTCGGGAGTGCCTTCCTCCCACTTTGTGCACCTGCTTCTTACTCAGCTCCCTGGTGTCTCCTGCTGACCCAGGGACTCCAGTCACAGCTTGACCCTCAGACACAGTGGGAATAGAGGTGTTGTGCATCACCTCACCTTAAAAAATCCTGGATCTGCCCATGTTTTTGATGTCTGTACAGTTCCTATGTCTGTCTACATACCTACTCTGGTCACTGCCTAGAGTGGGACTGTTGATCAGCAGAGAGAGGAAGATGAACAGTTGCTGGGACTCCCTATTACCTCCAGTGCATTGAGATAAGCTGCCTCTCCTCACTACTTCCATTTGATTCCTAGTTATGAGATGTTTTTCCCATTTCCAAAAATATTACCTTGAAGGAGCCATCATCCATTTTCCTCCTACTGGTAAAAAAAGTCAGCTGTATGCATGCTGTGAGACTTATGTTATTGTCTTATTTTTAATGTGAATGTTGATACTGTTTAGTGCCCTGAGAGACTATAACAGCAACAGAGACACATTAGACTCCAAGTGCTTTTTCAGAGAACTAGCAAATGAGTTCCTACCCGGTAATCTTAAGTTCCTCATATTTTGGTCATTGCTGGAAACTGGAAAATCGAGAACCCTGGCCATTCGAAATTTCTCCACATATATATCCTGTATTTCATGAAACTCCTAACAGGTTTGCAAAAAGACAGAAAGACAGACAAAATGCAAACTTTAAATAGTTGGAAATGACTTTGAATATTTTCTAGAAAATCTTTAAACAAAGTAGAAGTGGTGGTTATGGTAATAACAGCAATAATAAGAGAATAATTTTTAATTTAGTAACAACTTTCATCCTAAAGGATGTTCAAGTTCCTTGCACTCATATTTACAGAGTTTTTCAAATGGATCATTTCTCCTTTGAGTGATTATGCACAAATCTATTCCACCACAGGTGCACATGTACCCAGTGTGATTGAGTGACTTTCTCTGGCAGTACTGTTAGTGCACAACATGCATCCTGCAGGTCCTTTTCCCTTCAGCCAAGGGCATAAAGGAACAGTTACCCCTCCCCACCCCCCGGTTTCTTCTAGCTGTGGTGGGTGTTGGAGTTCCCTCTATAAGTAACGATTCTCTAGCTACTGCCATTCTTTTATTTACTAATAAGTAGTTGTATAGGTATTTAATGCTATTAATTTATGGTTTATACAGTTTCCTGGAGGTTTAAGCATAATGCAGAAATCTCTAGGTTTCAAATGGTGTTTTCCTTTCAGGGGGAGTTATTCCTGCTAGTAACAGACAGCCTTATTGCTCACTTTGCCTCAGGAAGAACATTTGAAAGAATAGTGTTTATTTTGTTTTCCTGAAATAAAAAGTGAATGGAGCTTCAGTTCAAGGAGCATCTTTTCAAGGAAGCTATCAGATCCTTCTCTGCCCTAGGAGATTCTGCTCCAAAAATTAATAAAGAGTCAGGGGAGAAGCACTCTGAGGTACTTTGGGTTAGGGTTTAGGGCAGAAGAGGGGAAAGGGACCTATTGGTGGGAGTCTACTATAGACCCCCTACCCAGGCAGAAGAGCTTGACCAGGAATTCTTGGGTCAGCTCACTGAGGTAGTAAAAGCTAGGGAT
>NW_017729025.1:125375175-125387502 GCF_001723915.1 Gavialis gangeticus
GGACCTGAACCTGTTCAGCCTTCAAAAGAGAAGGCTGAGGGGGGATCTTGTGGCCTGTTATAAACTGGTTAGGGGGGATCAGCAGGCGCTGGGGGAGTCCCTGTTCCCCCGAGCGCCGCAAGGAGTGACCAGGAACAATGGTCACAAGCTGGCGGAGGGAAGGTTTAAGTTGGACATCAGGAGGCGCTACTTCACGGTCAGGGCGGCTAGGGTCTGGAACCAGCTTCCATGTGAGGTGGTGCAGGCTCCCACCCTGGGGGTTTTTAAGAGGAGGTTGGATGACCACCTTATTGGGGTCATTTGACCCCAGTGCTCTTCCTGCCATGGCAGGGGGTCGGACTAGATGATCTGCTCAGGTCCCTTCCAACCCTAGAAACTATGAAACTATAAAAAAGACTCAAGGCTTTTCCACCAGAAATATTCCCGCTACTACTGCAGCTACTTCAAAGCAAGTCCTCTAAAGAGAAGAGAGAGATCTTCTAGTTTTAGCATGCTGATCATCAAATATAGTGAAAAGCCCAGTTGAAAATAAGATGGAAAACATTCTTATACTCTCCTAAACTAAGAAATCCTTTTTATATCTCCAAAAAGAAGGGCCTCAAGTCCTTTGGCACTGACTCAGGAATGCAGAATAAGAGCCACTATTCCCATCCCCATTTGAGGCATTTCAGGCAACTCCAGATGCTGAGTTCTGTTGTGACGTCCTCCAATTACTCAGAGACCACTGATACCACAGGGATTCTAACATTTCTTTGAAGATCCCTCTCCTGGATCCACCATGGTAGCATCTGTAAATAAATATTCCAGGCAGCTTCAGAATCAGAGGAACTTGTATCTATGTGGGCACAAGTCTTGCTATTTCATATTTTATACGTAAGGCTTGCTATTTTGGATGTCATATATTGCTATTTCAGATTACTGTTTCAGGTTTCATATATAAGGCTTTAATGGCAAATATCCATATTTGGAGTTCCATTTCAAAACTATCAGGTAAGCTGCCTGAGTAATACAGGAGCCTATTCTAAGCCACTGAAGGACACCTGACTGCAAAAATCTCTTTACAGCTTGCTAAAGGTGATGGTGATACAGCTTTCAACTTTATGCCTACTCTGGTGACCATGTGCCTGTCCTTCTGGTTTCAGATGTCAAGAGTTCCTACAGGAGTACAAAACACAGTTTGAACAATTTGCCCTTTTTTCTGAAAAGATGCACTATGTACCAGGGACACTAAAGGACACCAGAGCTACTATTTGCTTTCTAACAGTTTGCACACCAGCATCAAAGAAGAGAATTTTGTGGTGGCACAAATGCCAAGCAAACAAACATCCATATTCATTGTCATGCCATAAATGCCCAACATGTTTTGTGGCAGGCATCTTTTTGCTCTATGGCACAAGAGGATAGGCAGCCCAGAGCTGCTCAGGATGTCCAGCTGCCCCAGGCAGGCTTCCCCATGGTTTGAGGGGCTTTATCCTTCTCAACGCAGGAATTCCTGGGCAGAATCATACCTCTCAAGACCTAGGAGGAATTGCCCAGTTTTCCCCCTTCCCAAAGTGCACCTTGGAGATTCCTCACTTAGAGAAATGCCTCGAGGCATCTCCGAAACATGCTTCTGTATGTTGGGAAAGCTGGGATTCGCTACTTACAGGGGAGTGCCCCAGAGCTTATCTGGAGTATGTCTCTACAAGTGGGAAACCTCAGCCTTCCTCTCCTACAGAGAAATGTCCCAGGAAATCTCCAAGGTATGTCTCGGTAAGCAGGGAACATGTCGCCCATTGTCCTGCAGGATCAGGCCCCTGTCCAATGTGGGACAAAAGGTAATGCAATGTATGTGTTGTGCAAATGACGTGGATCAGCTGTGGCAGGGCACATCCCACAACAACTGATCCACTTCATCTGGTGAAGTCTGTTTATGCCTTATTATCACCTTTGTCCCGGCCACAGATTTTAAGCATTTGTGGCGCAACAAGGGGTATGAAAATAAGCGAGAGTCCAATTCTGTGATTTTATGCATTCCTCAAGTGTCAGGGGAACTCCTATAGGTATTTTTATCCATTTTATTAATTCCAGAGTACCTAATTATTATGTACTGCAGGAAGAGCGCAGAAGAGAAAGCACTACAAAAGCTTTGGCCACTGTCATTGCAGGGAACCTGTTAAGTAAAATATGTTCAAACGATCCTAGGAAGTGGACTGTACCCCCACGCTATAGAGGTGCCTCAGCATTCCAGAACTTGATTCGTCCAATGATTAGAAATGTTCTTCTAATTTCACATCTAAATTTTTCTGGTCATTTTGCACCCATAATAATATTGCCCTTTATCTTAAATAGCATTTTTGCTTCTGGGATAGCCACCTCCAGGATGTATTTATGAAAAGTAAGCATATTCCCTCTCAACTTTCATTTTACTAAGCTAAATAAGCCAAGCTCTTTTTAAATTTCTCCATTCCCTGAAATATCCTAGTAGCATTTCTTTGAACCTGTTTCATTTTAAATTAATCTTGTCATAGAATTGAACACAGAATCCTAAATGGGGTCTTACCCATGTCTTGGTGATTCCTGGTCTCTGCTAAAAATACTGCACAATATACACTCAAGAATTGTATTAGTTTTCTTTCACGGCCACATAACACTGGCAGCTGATATTTATCTTGCAGCCAATCTAGTCCCTCTTTTCCTTTTCTGCCTCCGATCTATTAGCCCCCATCTCAGGGAGAAGTGTCACCTGCTTTGCCACAAAAAGCAATTCTTGCCCAGCAAGGTGTTATTGATGTAATTTTGTCTTAGTTGGACACCCGGTCTTCAATATTGGAGATCTGATACAAGCGTAGCACAAGGCTGAAAAATGTGGGGAAACACTTTTTCTTGGAACTTGATGACTCATCAGAATCCAAGCATTTAACTCAGTTGGTCTGATTTCTGTGAAGTTCCAGCTGTGCCTGCCTAGTTTCATGCCAGCTTACCCTGCCAGAAACTTAGGAACCCTAGAAGCAGTTCATGCATCCAGGATCAGTAGCACAGAGATGGTCCACCATTTCTTTTAATAGATAAGACAAATAGCATTGTCCCAAATAAGAATATAACAACCTTGGAAATATCAGAATCTTCCATGAAATAGTTCATCAGAATTTGAATATTTCACAGATAGATTCTGACCTTCCCCACTCCCCTTCCACCCTCCATAAAGATTGAGGGTTTGGGAAATAACCAGGAGTATACAGAGCTGTAGCAAACAGCTGCATGGAGCTGTTGAGATGTTCTAGTTGTGTAATGTAGCTTTTATTTCAGAGGACATTGCTTCTTCAGACCCTAGCTGTGTTCCAACTGATTAGAGAAGTGGCATCCTTTGAAATAAAAGCCACAGCAAACACCTGAGTGACTTACACTTAATTCAGTAACCTACTGTGAATTAAGAGGGTTGTGAACCACCCATATACAAAAGATCTCAGTTCTACTATATTGCCTTTTCCTCTTCTTCTAGATACAAGTAGGTGACTGTGCTCTCTGTCTTGGTAGTTATTTATATTTACACAAGCCTAAGGAACAGATGCTCCTGTATTAATAAAGAAAATCTGTTAGTCAACACAGAGAAGTTTGGTGTAAATAAATACGTTTAAAATTATTTGCCATTTCTCACTGGGAAAAAGTGTCATATATCAGTCTCTGGAAAAAATATATTTTCTTTTAAAAAAAAATTACTGATGTTTGCCAAAGGCTGGTTGTCAATAAGTATTTGAGTTAGAATCATAGAAAATTAAGGTTGGAAGGGACTTTGGGAGTTCCTGTAGTCCAACCACCTACTCAGAGCAGGTCCATCCCCAAATAGATCATTCCAGACAGGGCTTTGTTAAGCCAGGCCTTAAAAACCTCCAAGGGTGGAGATTCTGCCACTTCTCTGGGTAACCTGTTCCTGTGCTTCACCACCCTCCTAGTGAGAAAGTTTTTCCTAATATCCAACCTAAACTTCACTTGCTGCAACTTGAGACCATTGCTCCTTGTTCTGGCATCTGCCACCACTGAGAACAGTTTAGCTCCATCTTCTTTGGGACCACCCTTCAGGTAGTTAAAGGCAGCTATCAAATCCCACCTCAGTCTTCTCTTCTGCAGACTAAATAAGCCCAGTTCCGTCAGCCTCTTCTCAGAATTCATGTGCCCCAGCCCCTAACCATCTTCATTGCCCTCCGCTGGATTCTCTCCAACTTGCCCACATCCTTTCTGTAGTGGGGGGCCCAAAACTGGACACTACTCCAGATGTTGCTGCAGTCATGCACAATGGAGGGGAACCAATGCAGAACAGAGGGGAAAAGAGTTGTTTAGACTTATCCCAGAAAGTAATGAGATACTACAGTATTTACATAATATTATCTCATAGTTAGATGGCAGTGCACTCACTTCCCCTCCTGTTACATACAGCCTATTATAGAGGGTTCTTGTTTTTAAGATATTGTTCATATACTTGTGGGTGAGGGTTTGAAGTGGCAATTTTGGGGCTTCCTTTGGTTAATGATTGCTTGTGAGTGCAGGGAATTGAATTCAGTGGTCAGGAGGCCTCTTCCATTCCTATGTTCCTACTATATAAAGAGATCCCTGCTTTAAAGAACTAATTAATACTTACTTTTATGGCCACAAGAAGTAAACATCCGTTTTATCCTTGTATTACATTGTGCAAGGTGACTTAGATTCTGTTTTGTCTAGTGACTCTCTATAGACGTGGTATTTATTTTCTTTGGAAATGGAGAAAGGAAGAACTGGATTGCAAGCAAATATTTTTAAAGGGAATCTGATAGAACGAGAGGAAGCGGGGCTGAGCATATGAATAAGTCATCGTGAAAGCAATTCAGGTGCTTCTTTTGTACTCAGATAGCTTTATTTGTGTAATTTGAGCATTAGATACAACTTTTGCATATATTATTTCCTGAATGTTATTGAAAAGGATTGTTCTGAATAAACTTATTTAAATTATTGATAGAGACAGCTAGTATATTTTAGAATATGCTTTAAAAATAAATTGTAAGCTGAAAATGACAGCAAAAACATGTTCAGTGCTTCTAATAATTTCATTTGCTTCATTCTTTTTTAAAATGTTGAGGCACAACTATAAAATCATAAAACTATGTTCTTAAATTAAGTATTACTATTTAGATATCAAGAAAGTGAGATTTTTTCAACTTATTTCAACAGAAACCTAGTAAACAACAACCTCATTTCCAGCACAGGCTTTCCCAAATTTGTTTATCTGTATATAGGTTATAATTTAAGGGACAGGCAAAGCCAAATGATATAGAATGGTTACCTAAGACCTACCTGTTCCTCTCCATTTGGGATTTTGGGAATCAGGGTGGTATGGAATGATCTAATTTACTTAATTCAATTGTCAGTCATTCTGGTTGGATAATACAGTGTTGCTGAACTCTCTTGCTCAGTGGAGCACCTAGTTTATCTGCCGCAATTCTTCTTGGTGTTTACTTGTTTTAGTGATCCCTAGTAATTTAGGGTAATAGGACTGCAAGGGTCTCTGCAGGAAAAAAAGACAAAAAAAACACCTTAAATACTACAAAAACCTCTTATTTCAAGTCTTCACACCTTCTCTTTCCCAGTCCTCTCAATAGACCCCACTTGTTATATCCCATGTTTACTATTTTGAGATAGAATAGGTTCAACTATGACTCTTCCCCAATGTGAAATTCGCAACAGGTTGAATCATCCTCACTGCTCTTGTTTTCTCCGTATCTCTCATCTCGTATCTCTAGAAAAGCCATAATGCCATATGGCCCAATCTGTCAAAGTTCTGTTTTGCATTTACATCTGTGGAAATCAGTGGGAGATGAGAGGCTCAGAACCTCTGACTTTCAGCTGAGTAGAGCCTACAGGCAGGATAAGTTTAACTGTTTCCTGTTTAACAGCGTTTTTGCTGCTTTCTTTCTTAACTTGGTATCCACTCATTTGGTTGATTTGTCCTTCATTCTGTAGGATCTATAGTCATTGCAGATGACATAGCCCATGTAACATATCCTAGTAAATTAAATAACTGCAAGGTAATATAAGATTAAGAGCAGAGACATGTAATAATTTTATCAGTATCAAAGACACAAATATAAGCTGTTATGATGTAATTGTTACGTCTTCATGTAACACTGCAGCTATAATGATGCAAGGGTTGCAACTTTAACCCTGTTTCATTCAGTGAGTTAGCTAACTTCTAATGTCTGCAGAATCCTATAGTGAAGTACAGGTAGTTAGGTTCACACATCAGCTGGTACCATTCAAGTGGCAGCTCTCCTGTCTCCCATTTAAAGCAGTCAGAAAGTATATTTGTCTATACTCGGACATCTCTGAGTATGTGGATTTGGAATCACTGTTAGTTGAGAAGACCTAGTTTTTATAGATATCTGCCAATTGTTTTAAATTAAATCATCCCATCTGTTCAACCAACAGGACGAAAAACTGGAAATACAAATTAAAGTTAACCTAGAAGTGATTTAATGAAGTTAATTTAGTACGGAGTAGTGACAAGCAAATAGAAGTGTTTTGTTCTCACTCCAAATACATAAAAATCACTCTCAGGCATCATTGAAATATCAGACATATGTATAATATGTTATTCATCTCAGGTTAAATTTGTCCAGTCAAGGATCATTTACCTCAGTAACCCACAGTCTCTCTAATCCGATTGCCTCTTTGATATCTCCACCTGGAAATCAGGCTGTCATTTATAACTGAACTTTACAAAACCTGACTTGTGCAGATTTCTTTCCTTCACAGCACATGTATCTTTCATTTATCCAGTGATGCATTGAAAGTTCTGGAAAGGTGTGCTGTACTCTGAAATAAATTATAATCACTATTTTCCCTATCTGCCAGCCTGATAACCTCACTCATGTTTTCTGCCTTCCTGCATTCATTCTCTCATCAAATCCCACTTATTTATCTACCTTTAGTCTCTAAAATCCATCTTTTCCTCTCCAGCTCTACTTTACCACTCTCTGGGTGCATCTACCCAAGACTTTACTGCAGAGTAGTCTGAGTATCTCCACAGTAAATGACGTGCATCTACATGTGCAACCCTATTAGACTGGAGTAAACTGATTAACTCTGAAGCAGGATAGTACTTGTAAATACAGCATGCCTCTCCACAGCATGTCGAGCGGCGGGGAGCAGCCCCAGGCTAGCAGGCTGACCCCTGGGGCCCTGTGCCAGCTGGAGCTGCTCCAACCTGACTCAACGTGCTACAGTCATGGGTGCACGTTCAAACAGTACACCCAGGAGCAATAAACTCTGAGGTTTGTTGCTTCACGTTAATTGCATGTGTAGTAATGCCCTTTTGGTAGCTTCTCACCTATGCTAATGCAGCCTCCTTTTCTTTTAGCCTCCCAGGGTTTCATTGCATCTCTCATCTCTTCCTCTTTTATCTCCATCTGCTACCTCTGACAAATTTGTATACAGTCTTGGTATTAAAATCAGTTTCCTGTCTTATTGTTCCAGCTTGCCACTCCTTTTGTTCCTTTCACTGAATCCTTAAATTTGGGTTTGCTACTTTTCTGCACTATATTTGTGCTTCTTTTCCCATCTTCAGTAACCCATGGTATTCTTTCCGGCTTACATGTCTGCTTTCATCTGTAATTCCTGCTGCCTGTTTTTCTCCCAAGACTTATTCCATATGCTCCTTTTGTGTTTTTTTATCACTCTTGGCTTCCCATTTTCTTCTGTGTTGATTCTTAGTTAAAATGCCAATCCATTCTTTAGCTCCAGCCAATATACCTTTCTTCATTCAACGCCTCATCACAACTCATTTTTTTTCATAAACATTTTAATAATAAGATGATTGGAAAATAAACTAGATTGTTATGAGATTAGACCTGTGTGTCTTATACATCTGAATTGTATTTGACTGACTTTAAACTTTTAACTGTATTATCTTTGACTCAAACCTTTGAGAGGTCTCCATGACATGAGCTATTTGTCTTTTGGTAATTTTTGTTCTGTTTTGCATTACCTGCATAAAAAGAATCAATAAAATCACTGACAGAAAGATCTAATCTAACATTCTGTATATGAATACAATATTACCAGGGCAATAAGTATTAGAAATCCTGTTTTTAAGTGTATTTGTCTTTGACTTCAACAACCTGTATTCTGTGTTTATATTACCCATGAAATCAGACAGAGTCACCCTGATTTGCCACTTCCAAAACAGTCTGGCATTTTTAATTGTTTTGTTTGAATTGTGCTGATGTGGTTACCCAGTACTGCAGGCACTCTAGTTCTCCTTGACTTTAATGTAAAACACCTTTATCCCTCTATACAGAATGAAACAATTAAAAGACCTTGTCAGAGCTATCTAATATAGCTGCAGATAAACAAATATATAAGTATGCTTGCATATGCATGTGTACAGTAACACATTTGTTAATCTACCAGGATCATGTACATATTTGCCCATAGAACATGCAATATACTGGAAAGAGATCTTCAACATTTTCAAGTACATATTCAATATAAAGTTTCCAAAAACCTAAATTTGCATGGCTTACAATAATGCAAATTGTGGTCCTGTTTTCAATTTTAAATGTTCAGTACTTCATCCTAGCAGCTATTCATAATTAGTAAAATAAATAAAAATAAAAAGTTAATACACATTGAATTAATTTTTGTATTGTATGTGCAAAAGTATTTTGAGTAGTCTTAGCTTATAGGCTGACATACCATTCTGAATTTTGAATGTGTAATTATTTAACTGTTCACCAACTAATTACTGCCATAGCAACCTCATAAATCCTACAATATAGTGTCTGTACAGGTTCTAGGCAAAACTGTATATTCAAAGTAAAATTAATCTAAACATTTTATTTAAAAGTTTAGAAAACAAATAAGATGAGTTAAGCTTTTTTATTAATTTAGAGGTGGTCTTCACTTAGTGTATTATATCATTAAAAAAATTTCACCTCTGTACACATTTTTTGAATTACAGCCCTTATGCAGTAGTAATTGCTTTGTTTTTAATATTCCTTTGAGATATAAAATGTTTTCTCAAAGTCTAGAAGCTGAACTGTGAGTCTCAACAGCAAAGAGAGAGTTTTGAAATTGAGTAGGAATGCATAAGGAATAATCTCTGGCATTTTACAATTTTCAACACAAAGAAGGGATTTTGTTCTTTTTGTACCTTGTATATTTCATTAGCATGCAATGGCAGAATAATTAAGATGTCTTGCTTCTTGGCAAGAAACATTAGTTTGAGCCCTTCTTCCAGTCAGCTGAGCTATATATGGGTACCAGGTCATTTGGCGAGTGAGGTCAAAGACAGTTGTATATGACAATGGAAAGAGTTCAGCACAGAGCAACAAAAATGATTAGGAGCTTGGGAGGCAAGACTTATGAGAAAAGGTTGAAAGAATTAGGGGGGATTTGATGACAGTCTTCAAATACCTGAAGGTCAATTACAGAGACAGCAGAGACGGCCTTTTCTCTGTGGCCATAGGACATAACTAGGAACAATGGCTTCAAGCTTCAGTGGAGAAACTTTAGTAGGAGATTAAGAGGAACTTTCTGACTATGACAGTGGTCAGACATTGGAACAGGCTATCTAGACAAATTGTGGCATCTTCATCCTTGGAAGTTTTCAAGAGTAAATTAGACAGACACTCGACGAGGGTGGTTTAGTCAGGGATGATTCTGCCTTGAGCAGGCTGAACTAGATGACCTCATGAGTTGCCTTCCTATGATCCTATGATGCTTGTCATATAACTTCCTTGTGTACTATTGACTACAAAAAGTCCATGACTTAATCACACTAACTCACTGGGCTATTAGATTTTGGCAAACTTTTATTCTTTTATGTACCATGTTAAATTTCCCAATAGTCAGATTCATACGAGGGCTCTGTGCTCTGGATATTACCTAGAGCAAGAATTAAGTTTAAAATATTTTACGTGAAAATTAACTCTGTTTCATCTGCAGATGAAGCAGGATTCATCCTACTTCTTGTTTTCTCCAAGGACATCAGATTGCTCATACTAGCACAAATACCTTCTGATCTCTGAATACTGATTTGGAGTATTGGTACATAGTTGTAGTTGCTCACTGCATATCTGTACCTCCTCTGTCCTCAGTTTGCTTGATTTTTGTGAAGATACTATCATAACATGAAATAATCTTTCGTAACATGAAATCTATCAAAACATAACATGAAATAATCTATCATAATATAACATGAAATCTATTTATTCTATCCTCTGTTCTAGAGGGAGCCTTAAATTACAAGTACAATTTTAAAATTATAAATAGATGTTTTCCCATGTTTGTGAAGTATGGATAGTATTTTAAAAACCCTGTTTTAAAGGTCCTCAAGGAAAAGAATCTTCTACATTTGCCATAACTGCATTCTATGATCATTTTCTGGTAGATAACTTTTATCTTAAGCTTCATGATCATCAGCTAGGTTTGTAAATTGCTGAACAATTTATCACGGAGGGCTATAAAATAGACTACTTGGTTGTACCTTCAAAAAAATTATGTTGTATAGATTTTTTAGTAGTGTCACAAATTGTTTTACCCTCTCTTCTTGTCATTAGTAATATGAATTCTAGCGGCAAAAGGAACTATGTAGATCTAGAGCTGCGTATTTTCCATCTGCTTCCTAGGATGTACAATTGTTGCAAGTCCACATGTTGAAAAATGGCAAGAGTACAATTTATTATAAAGATAACAAAATATTTAATTCCATCATTTCTGTTACATCCCTACTCCTACATATCTACATAATGAGTTCTCCTTTTTGTCTCAGTATAGTATTGGAAACCCTTCCTTTTTTGTCTTTCCCTAATGCAATCCTGGGATGGGTCTGTCATAGAAGTAAATGATTCTTGAACATGTTTGGCATCTATGTTTTGGACCAGATTTTCAAAAGTTCATAAAAAATTGTGTATACTTTTAAAAAGTGTTCAGTGTAGTAGTTCCAAAACCCCCTGAAAATAGAAAAGGCTGGATGCTGAGCAGTTGTGAAAATATGGCCACTTCCTTTTCAGTATCTAAATGGGAATAGTAGGTACTGAGCTCTTCTGAAAATAAGGCCCGAGAATTTGCCTCATAAAACTTTAAATTATCAAATAATATGCAGTATGGGCAGCTGTTGAAAATGGCTGTAACTGCATTCCTGAGCCCTTTGTACAGACCACTGATCCATTGACAACGATGTACATAAAAATACATTACTAAAAATGCAGCTCCTTCCAGGCATGTATAGATCTTTTACTTCTTAAAAACTTAAAATTGTTTGCTTAGAACATTAATACAACAACAAATTCTGTGTATTATTTAAAAATAACAATGACCCCTTTGTCCAAAGTCTCAATATAATGTGAAAATTGGATATGAGGAAAATTTACTCATCAGTGGGCATGTCTACACAAGATGATTTACTGCACAGTAGAGCTAACTGCTGTGGGAGTTCCCTGATTCTGGGGCTGAGGAACATTGTCCCCACCCGGGCTCCACCACCGGAGCCCACCCCGACAGCAGGCAGCTCCCGCGGACAGGGAGCAAACTCCCAGCCCCCACCAATAGACAGCAGTCTCCTGGTCCCATGCTCCCTGCCAGAGACTGCTGTCAGGAGCAGCAAATCTGCTGCTGAATCCTGGCATGTGTAGATACCTGCCGGGGGTGGGTTTACTCAAAAGTAATTTACTCTAGAGCAGGGGTGGGCTAGAGGGCCACTTAATGAGTTTTGGTGAGCTCTTGAGGGCCGCAAGGGTAGCCCCACCCCTCGACAGGTGCCCTGCCCTCTGGTTGCCATCTTGGCCTCAGAAGTGCTGCCCCTAACCCTTGACCTTTGCCACTGGAAGTCTCTCCCTGTTCCCCAGGAAATAATTTTTTTGGGAGGGGAGAGTTCCCATCTTGGAACCAGAAAAAAGCCAAATCGTATACTAAAAGTCAAAAACCTACTATAACATATTTTAATGTTATTACAAAAAATATTTTTGTCATGATTTGTGTTTGCATAGTGTATATAGAGATGATTGCATAATAAGTCCAAAAATAAAGTCTTACTCTTGTATATTTTGTGGGGAGTGTGATGTGAGTGAGTGAGTGTGTGTGTGCGCGCGCACGCACGCACGTGCATGGAGGGGTGTGGCAGGTGTGTGTGTCGGGGGGGCTAGTGAGGGGGTGCTCCTGCTTGTGTGGAGGGGCATAGGGTATGTTGGGGGGGCATATATGTTGGGGGTTGTGGGGACAAAGTGTGGGCGTGTGGGATTTATGGGGTGTGAGGGAAGATAGGAGGATGTGGGGACTCCCCATACACTTCCCGCCTGCCCCATGGCATACAGCCCCCAC
>NW_017729025.1:125392502-125394138 GCF_001723915.1 Gavialis gangeticus
GGGGACTCCCCATACACTTCCCGCCTGCCCCATGGCATACAGCCCCCACCGCTGGCAGCAGCATCAGGTGGAGGGGGGGTCAGGGTGCTCATGGCCCATGCAGGCAGTGCTGCCCAGCAGCACATGGCTCTGACCAGCACTGCACATGGCAGCAAAGAATCCAACCAGGCTAGCCTGCCTATCTCACACGGAGATCCTTGCAGTACATGTGCAGCCCCAGGCACTCGTGCACCACCGGGGAGAAGCTTTGGCCAGAGTCGTGCACCAGCAGGTTGTAGTACCTGCGTGGGCCAGGAATGCACCGAGCACCTTCCACCTGCTGCTGCTTCTGCCACCAGCAGAGGGGACTGTGCACTTTTGGGGGGAGTGTGTAGGGAGTCCCCAAAACCCCCCACCCTCCCTCACACCCTGCCCACCCAAGGTCTGCATTCCTGATGCTCTCCTGGGCGTGAGCTCCGTAGTCCCGCCAGCCTCAGCCCCATGCTCTGCGCTCCTGCCCAGCTGCAGCTCCCCACCCCACATTGTGGGCTCCCCCCCACTCCTACCACCTGTCTGCCTGCTGTCCGGAGAGAATGCTACGGCCGGAAGATGAGGAGGAGCCATTGGATGCTGGGAAAGCTGAGCAGGACACCCAGCAACTGAAGCAGTAGCAGCAGTAACCCTGCCCAGAAGCTGTGCGCTGGCTGGACTGGGCCCTTCTGCACGCAAGGGTGGGAACAATGCACTTGGGCTGAGCAGGGAACAATTAGTTGGTGGGTGCCCACAGGCTAGATGAAATTGCCTTGTGGGCCAGATGTGGCCCACAGGCCATATTTTGTCCACCCCTGCTCTAAAGTAAACCCACCCCGCACCATTTGCGCATGTAGGCGTGCCCACCATCACTAATATCAGAGGTATTTTAAGTGCTGAGAATTATAATAATGTAACTTCATTAAAAACACAGAGATTTTCATTCTGCTAAAAAAAAAAAAATCCTCCATATAACTTTGGTTACTGTTAAACTGTCTGTGTCAGGGGTCAGTAACATTTTGGGGCAGAATGCCAGAAACACCTACAACCTCAGTTTGTAAGATGTTGGTGTGCTGGGGTGTATGGTGGAGGGGCCCAATCCTGTTGTGGCAGCACAGCCCGGACCTCTTCCCTGAGGTGCGCATGCCAAGCAAAATGCCTTTGCATGCCATGTTCTGGCACTCATGCTGGGGGCTGCGTACCCCAGTCTATGTCAAAAAGAGTTGCATTCTCCTCATTTCTTTTACAAAAAGTACTCTGCAGTAATAAAAATGTGGAATTCTTCTCTGACTATTGCACTGACTAGTGTGGGGAGACTGTAGAAGAAAAGGCAATATTTAGCACTGTAACGTATATCCTCACAACATTTATTGCCTTGTGGCAACATTTAAGCTGTGTGGCATGCACAGTGCTCATGCCGCGCTGCCAGGCACACCTGCGTAGCCGCACACACCATGTATCTTTGGGCGCCATATTTCAAGAAGGTTGTTGATAGACTCAAGAGGGTTCAGAGGAGGGCCACTCATGTGGTTAGGGGCCTGGGAGGAGAGTCTGAGGGACCTGGACCTTTTCAGCCTCCACAAGAGACGGCTGAGAGGTGATCTTGTGGCTGCCTACAAATTCATTA
>NW_017729025.1:125394390-125401390 GCF_001723915.1 Gavialis gangeticus
AGGTCCCTTCCGACCCTTAATCTATGAATCTATGAAAAATCTATGAATCTGTTGAGGTCCCTTCCAGCCCTAGCATCTATGAATCTGTGAATGAATCTTAGAGGGAACGCTGCTTGTGGGTACCCTAAATTCACTGTTTCCCTTTAAAAGTTTAAGGGGCACATCTAAGGAAACAGTAGTTTCATGGTAGGAGTTATCCTGCCCACACATACTCCTGCTGATACTTCTTCCCACAAACTGTTTTATTTCCGTTATGTATTTCGATTTTGTTTCCGTTCATCTTACAGGGTTATTACAGTTCTTTATTCTTCAGTGACAGCTGGCAACAGGTGGAGTTGGCTCTTAATTTGTTAGTTTGGTTAAACACTCTGATTTCCAATTATATAACCAGGTTTTGTTTGCTGTATTGTTTCTTGGTGTAGTTGAATGCCATCCCTGGAAAGATGTGCATTGAGCTACTATTGAATAAATAGTTTGCCTTTGGCATTCACGAGGAAATTGTGTAGTTTTTGTTTCAAGGCTTTGACATGTCATCAAGTGTAAATCTTTTCTAATGCCCAAATCCCTCTTGATATCTGATGCCAATCAGTAGCTTTTCATCTTGAAAAAGGTAGTGAATAATTTGCCCTCTGGATATTGCATGCATACTATATATAGTATGAAGCAGAGGGGAATCCCATACCTATTTTTGAAATTTAAACAAATGTGTTAAACCAGTTTGCTTTCCCTGATACTGTAGGTAGTCTAGTATATTTTCTGTTTTAAATGGATATTGAATCAATGGGTAATTTGCATATATAAAATGTACAGAAAACAGTGCTGCAGTGTTTTATTTTGTGAAAAGCTAGTATGCTAAAATGTATGCGTGATATGTGTTGTTTTTAATACAAATCTTAAATTTTTCATCTGTTTCTACCCTGTTAGCTTCTTTTTAACTTCATGTTGCTTTTTGTTAATATTGTTAGAATTAACATTAGAAAAGCTCAGCTTTCCTTTATGGATAGAATCTCCGCTGCTATATTTAAACCTCAGAGGATTTCAGATGCAAAAAAAATCATGTGAATAGTTAACATTTATCTCTTTAAATCTGTGTGTGTAATTTCCACCCATTAGCCAGGCTAATACCTCCTGAAAATTTAGAACAAAATCTTTTAAAATATTTAAATCAGTTTATTTCTTCAGATGCTCATATTCAGGATATAATCGGGGGGGAAGTTTTAGTACAATTGTTCTTTTAATTCCTTTCCAATCTGGAATTTATCAAGATCTGCCAGAGATTTTCTTGCTTTTCAGGACTGATGTTGTAGCTATGATGGTCCAGGAGTTTTGCAAGAGGCAAGGATTTCTTAGGGTAATATTTTTTTGGACCAACTGCATAGCTGGGATAGAGTTGCACACGTTTTCGAATGCAAAGCATTCCTCTTCAGGTGTGAGGAGTAAAAGCTAGTATAGCATAGTAAAAAAACAGTTGGAAGTGGGGGAGGAAATTGCCAGGGACAGCAAATAAACAATGAGTAGAACAAAAAAAAGCTGATTAATGAGAAAATCAAGGCCTATCAAAAGAGAGGAGGGTCATTCTGACCTTTCATGTGTGGAAAGAATGTGGGAACCAGGTAGGTTATAATGTGCCATACAGCCAACATCAGTGTTAAGTCCTTGGTTCATAGTGTCCAGCCATTTTACATATTTTTTCCCCCAGTTCACCTTTTAAATTTGTTAGGTAGATTTCCCTTGAGCACAAGAATAGTGAGGTCGGAGAGGGAATGATTATTCTGTGAGTAATGTGCTCCTAATGGCGTGTGTTATATTCAGTTCTGTATATTTTTTGCGTGAATGTTTACTCTGGTTCGTGGTTGCTGTTAAGTTTCACTCATATAGTTGCCATGAGGGCATTTGGTGCATTGGATCAGATGTATCACATTTGGGAGAAAGTATGTATAAGAACCATGGATTCTGATGGGTTCATTCTTGGGGGTGTTGACTGTAGTCACTATGGAAATGTGTTAACAAGTTAAGCATTTCTTCCTAAAGCAAGACTTGTGTCCCACTTGACAGGGAGTTTGCTTCTGATGATGAGTTGGGCAAGATTAGGAGGCTGTTTGAAAGCCAGGAACAGAAAGCCTTGGGACCATTTCTTTCAAAGTCTGATCTTTTTTGAGTATATGCTGTAGTTGTTTGATGATTCTTCTGACTGGTTCTAGTGTGGGGTGATAGGTGACCACCAGGTCACAGAGGGGTTTCTTATTGTATTCAGATAGGTTACTCCAAACTGCAGGTTATTTGGATAGCTCTTTCATGATCTGTTTTTCTACTTGAGTGTCCTTGTTACATAAAGGCAGATTTTAGGTTAGCCAGGTAGGTATCATGAGTGTTCTTTTCAGAAGAGATGTGGTGGTATCTGGGGGCCTGACTGCAGATTACAGCCTTTATGGTGTAGTTGGGGTGATTAATAACTTTAAGAACAGAATAAACTATTTTGCTCAAATAGTCTGACCTCCTTTTCTCTTATAATTTGTACTAATGGGTGAGACCTTTCACGCAGAGTTACTCAAAGCAGTTTACATACTTTAATTAATCTACAAGATAGGTATTTTATTTTATTTGCATTACAAATGTGTAATCTTAAGGAGAGGCTGAGTTGGCTATTGTAATGCAGTGACTCAATAGTAGGATATGGAATAGAAATTAAGATTAAATCTTTGCTTTAATAAATAAATTGCTATATACTTTAGTATCTGATTCACCAACCTATGACAATTATAATATGATAACTGAAAATACAGTTACATTAAGTGATATACCTCTACTTGTGTTATTTACTGTTTATTATTTAACTTTTATGAAATGTTATTTTAAACTATGAAAAATAATTCAAAGTAAAATAAATTTATTCTAAATCACTTATCTTAATCATGGCTTTTAATTTCCATTCTAAATTCTTCATAAGCTGATGAATCATATAGCTACTTTAGTTAGTGCTGTTCACCATAAACCTCAAACTTGCAAGTTTTTACAGGTTTTTGTATATAGTATTGGATGTACATTAATGAACTGTAGTATCAAAAGTGATGCAGTTAGATGCATCACCTATTCAGTACCATCATCCCATTCAGGACCATAAGGGACTTTTTCAATGTTTAGTGACTATTCTGTCAGAGCAGGGAATTCAACCTTTTTTCCCCCTGAATTCTCTTTTTCTGAAGATAATTGATAAATCAGAAAGCCAAAGAACAAAGATGAGTGGGTGACTGATGAGTTAGTGGAGCCCTGACTCAATGAAGAGTTAGTGGGTTGAGGATGATTACGGACTAAGTGGGGAGAACAAATGGTGATAAGTGAGAGTATTTATGACTCAGAAAGCTAAATTAGGAGTGAATGGTACAATGGCGACATGTACCTATGAAATGCAGATGAATAGAGAGAGTATGTGTATGTGCACATGCACACACATGTGCACGTGTGTGTGCATACATGTCCGCACGTGTGTGCTCATAGAGAGAGAATATCTAAGTTATTAATATGGTTATATGTGTGTGGAGTAAGAAGGAGATTGTACATAAGAGTGTTTAAAAGAATGAGCTAGTCGTGTTGTGTCTGGGCTGGCAAGTTTTGTTACTTTTGCAAGTTAGGATTAATTAGATGTGTGAGCAGTTTTCAATTTTGAGCTCATTTGAAATCATTTTTAAAGGCAAGAATTACTGTTTATGTTAAACTTAATTTTAAAAGTTTCAGCACTAAATAGACATGTTTCCCCTCTGGTTATCGGTGTTAGGTAAGGGAAAAAGGCAAGTTTTCAGGAGTGTTTAGCTTACATCTAAAATTTAGCAAGTTAGATAACTAAATTGAACGCTATTCTTTTGATAGAGGACATAAATGTTTTGTTTGGATTCTTTCAATTTCCATCTAAAACAGCATATGAAGAGGACATATGCTATAGTAACCCATGGTTTCTAGGAACAGTGCTCTGCTTCTAAAACAGTTATAGAGAATGGTTGCTGGGCAATCAACAGCACAGTAAACTGAGATTCTTAGGCTTTCACATACTTATCCTGATTAATGATTTAGCCAGTCATAAAATACAGGGTGGGTATTTGTGGTTTGAACAGAATGCATAATACTTTTCAGGGAAAGTATAAAATGTATCCGGTCCTATAAGTTTGTATTCTATGGCTGCATCCACACATGCAGGCATGTGCAGTTTGTGGCACCACAAACCACATGCGTTGCATGTTAAACCATGCACAGGGCTGCTAATTTGCAGCACAGGGTTATCTTTTGTTACTGGGATTTCCCAAGAGCAAAAAAAAGACCTGGAAAGAAAGGTAGCACAAAGCACACCAAAATAGCATGTGCCGGGACAAATGTAGAGACAGGGGAGCAGGCAGCCGTGGTCTGCCTGCTCCCCTGTCTCCATGTGCCACTTTCTGGCTGGCTGGGGTGCAGGGTGCCTCAGTGTTGGGGGGCTGCCTGCTGGCTAGACCTGTACTGAGCTGTTCTGTGCCCCAAATTTGTGTTGCTGCAAGCACACAACCCTGTTCATGTGGATGCGGCCTATCATCTATCTTGTAAGTGGTTTAAAACATCAAAACAGTTTACAAATTATTTAAAATTAAAAGTTTTAAAACAGAGATAGATGAAAGGCAGAAATGGTACTAATATATGCAAAAGATATGAGCCAGTAGCAGTAGTTCTTCAATACCTACAAGTCGGTTTTAACATTAAGATTAATGCATAAACTGGTGTGTTATATTTGTAAGAATTTTGCAACTGTCTGATGGTTTCTTTTGTTAACTTATGGATATTTGGAAGGGAAAGTGGGGAAGAAATACCTGTTTCTCATTTCTTATTTCCCAGCCTTCCACAACATGAGTGGCCAAATATGTAAAGAATCATAACATCTTGCTCCAATAGGAAAATGTTGAGCAATTTCATTCAATTCTAACCAATACAAAGCTTATGCATAAAATACTAGAAAAATGCCAAGGTAATTTCTTCAGTCTTCCATCTGAAGAAAAGTTGAAACAAATATGTAAAATTGTTTTTAATGAGTTAGTTCAAATGCATTGAAGAATAGCTTAATAGAAGCTAAAATATATGAAACACATGAAAATTGCCTTCAACATGTCTTTGTAAATTCTCAGACAAAAGTATGAAAGTGACGTTCATTCATAGTGTCAGAAGAACGTTATTTCTATGCTTTGGCTCTGTGGTTTAACACATGTACTAACCTCTTTATGATTTGTTCTTTCTTACGGCTATTTCAAATGTAATCTATTTATGGGGTCATATTATATATTAAAATACAGTTTTCTTGACATGTAGCATATGTTCAGAGAATGGTAAAATGCCCCTTCTTTGGGTATGTAGGACCTAAAATATTGGAAATCATGTTATTTCAAAATATATTAATACTTCCAATGTTACTTATTTTTTTTTGTTCTTTTTTATTTGGGACTAGAAATTAACTTTATTGATACATTATCTTAATGCAGATTTCATTAATGATTTTGCAGGGGTCCTGAATCTATGCGATGCAAAGTAATTGAGGTAGAGACTTTTCCTGGCTTTGAAAAGCAAGATGTAGGCTATTCAGTTTAACCTCTTATTTCTTATAAAATCAAGTAATTAGACAAAGG
This sequence comes from Gavialis gangeticus, assembly GCF_001723915.1. Taxonomy (NCBI): domain Eukaryota; kingdom Metazoa; phylum Chordata; order Crocodylia; family Gavialidae; genus Gavialis; species Gavialis gangeticus. The sequence goes on from NW_017729025.1 coordinate 125,400,027, forward strand.
CCTTGTTAGTTTCACTGTTTTTGCTTTTGTAGTGAGATAAGCAATAAAGTTTGTCACTAATTCATTATAGAGTTTTAAGGATGACTCAACTCTTTCTAATGAAGAGGGCAAGCGTGCATTGGGAGATAACATGTTCATTTGTCAAATATGTACCAGAACTAGGGCGTGGATGATGATGATGATAATACTGCTGTTTTTGATCTATGGGGACACACAAGTTCATTTTGTTACTGTAGTAGTGAGGAAGCTTTTCTCTTTGCTTCTTGAGGATTGGGGTTTTTTTAATAGTAACAGTGAAAACCTACATGTAGCATGGTAAAGGAAGATGGTAAAATTTTGGCTACCCTGAAATTCCATTTTAAAGACAGATTTTGAAGTATCCTGGAAGTAAATTTAGAAATAACTTGAAACCATGTTCTTTACATGGTTTAATTTAGACTTTCATTTTAAAGTGAGGTTTTCCTGTTAATTACCTGCACCGTATTTTGTTGTGACCCCTTTAACCAGTGTCGTTAGCTAAATTGGGGGGTTTTGCAGGTTGTTTCAGTTAGAATGAACTGTTGGTGATATAGCAGGAATGAAACGAGAGGCAGTCCCAATCCCCATTTCTGATCAGTACGTAACTCAAAGGCTTCCTCTCCCACTTTTCTTAGTACCAACATTCCCTATACTTATTCTGAATGTCTGAATGTAATTGTTTGTCTATACCTACTCCATAAGCCACTCAGGCAATGCAGGTACATTTTGTAAGCCATCATTGTAAATTGCAACATGCCTTGGGCTGTGAAATCTGAGGTTCTTTGGATCAACGTCAGTCTGCTAACACCCAGTTTTAAGAACCAGTATGAAAAACTGAATTGAACCTGTTACAGGAGTCAATCCAGAGCATCATTTATCAGTGTAATGGATTAGAGCCCTTTAATGTATTGTCATTCAGTTTTCTATAGTCAGTCTTTTTTTTTTTTTAATCAGAACATAGAAGTGAAGTCCGGTGATGCCTTCTGATACATTTCCTCAAGGCCTTTTCCCTTTTGGTGACTGGTAAAGTGTGAGGGGTTTTCTGTTTCCCATGAAAAAATGGAAAAAAACGTGGATTTCCCCTTTTATCTGAGGAAAACGTGGATTTTTCATTTTAATGGAGAAACATGTGGATTTTGCACTTTTGCAAAGAGCTTTCTGTAGGCTGGCAAAGTTCCAGCCTGCAAGGGGCTGGGGGGAGTGGAAGGGAGGCGGTCAGGCAGGGGGCACCGTGGCTATATATGGGGGAGAATTGAGGCACCCATAGGGAGGGAAGGAGTTGGGCTGGGGCTTCGGGCTGTGGCTGTGTTCCTCAGCCGGGCATTACATAGGGCTTGGGGCACAAG
>NW_017729025.1:125406390-125416797 GCF_001723915.1 Gavialis gangeticus
AGTTCCAGCCTGCAAGGGGCTGGGGGGAGTGGAAGGGAGGCGGTCAGGCAGGGGGCACCGTGGCTATATATGGGGGAGAATTGAGGCACCCATAGGGAGGGAAGGAGTTGGGCTGGGGCTTCGGGCTGTGGCTGTGTTCCTCAGCCGGGCATTACATAGGGCTTGGGGCACAAGGTCAGATTGCACAGCTGCAGGGCCCCAGCAGGGAGTGGGATGGAGCTGCAGGAGGCTTGTCTGGGAGGGTGGGAGCTGGCTCCTCGCAGCTGTGCACGCACCTGGGTGGAGTAAGGGGGATCCGCATCCCCTGGACCTGTACATGTGGCAGAGGTGGGTTGAGGCTGCCCTGTATGGGCTTAGGGCTCCTTGTCCTGCTGCCCTCCCCCAGGGCTTCTGCAGCCCAACGGATGGGACCTAGCATGGCAGAGCAGAACAGGCCTGGGAAGGAAAGCGCCTTGCTGCTGCAAGCCACGCACTGCCCTGGTGAGGCATCCGCTGCCCACCCAGCAACAGCAGGGGCAGCAGCACAGGGTTGTGACCCTCGCTGTTGTGGGGTGGGCGGGGGGGCGCATCACCAGGCCAGTGCAGAGCTTGCAGAGCTTTCCCCCAGCCCCACACTGCCTGGCACACCAGGTCCCACCCACTGGGCTGCGGAGGTCCAGGGGAAAGGCAGCAGGATGGAGAGCCAGAGCCTGCTGCAGGGAGCCTGCCCCACACACAGATCTAGGGGGCACAGGTGCACCCTGCTCCCCTGTAGGAGTGTGTCCAGTGGTGGGGAGCTGGACCCCTCCCCCTGAGCCTGCAGCAGGCAGCCCGCACCTGCCCTTCAACAGGCTCCAATTCAGCTGTGCTGCCCGTGGGTGGGGGGCAGCTAGGCTCTGCGCTCCAGTCTGCTGTAGCAACTGCAGCAGCTGCCACCTCCTGCAGGCAGCAGCTGGGGATCAGGAGCTGCTGTAGGGGCCAAGGGGCTGCGAGCCCCATAGCCCTGGAATCTGGAGGCCCCCTCTGGCAGGGCTGAGGGGTCAGGGGGCTGTGGGTATGGGGCAAGGGACACCAATAGGGCCAGGGGCCTGGCAGAGTGAGTAAGGGGCACTAGCAGGGTCAGGGGGCTTTGGGGGGAGAGTAAGGGGCACCAGCAGGACCAGGGGGAGCTATGTGAGGGGGTGAGGGGCACCAACAGGGCTGGGGTGCTGTGGGAGGGGGGGTGAGGTGCACGAGCAAGGACCAGGGTGACTACATGGAGGGAGTCAGGGGCACCAGCAAGACTGAGGGAGCTGTGGGTGGGGAGTGAGGGGCCTGGATCTGTGTTCTGTGAGCTAAGGGGGCAGGGGGAGCTCTGATTTTCCATGATTAAAAAAAACCCTAAATCAAATACCAAAATTTATGGGTATTTCAAATGTGTTTTGTTATTGATTGGGGCACTGGTAGTCTTCTAAATTGCTTTAAAATTGCAAATATATCAGTAAAAGATTGTGTTCTATTGCTGTGTATGTGTGTGTATAGATAGATAGATAGATATCTGTATATAGTAGCATTTCATATTAATTGCAGATGTTGGGGTTTTACTCAGAGAATTTGCAGGTTTTTATCAGGGAAAACTAGGATCCCTGGTGATTATATGTGGGGTCTATTTACCCTGGAACAACCTTCTGCCAGTCCTCTGCAGTAGTCTTTGTTGGATTGGAAGAACACCTCATAATTCTGAAATGGAAAGCATCATATGGGTACATCAAAAAAGTAAATGAAGGTATAAGTGTACTATGCTAGCTTGACCTTGCTGGCACAAAAACAACAGCAATGAAAAATGGCAGCACAAACTGTACAAGCTTGTCAATATGCCACCCTGGTTACATACCTTTTTTTTGCGTGTTTGTTTAATAACGTATGTTTTAGTCTGTGACTGCTTTTCCCATGCGTTTCCCAAAGCCTATTACATATTCAGTAGCCAAACTTATTATTGTTTAGCTGTCCTGAATAAAACAAAAATGGCGGGGCTGATCTTTGTACTTCTGAGCTTTTCCCATTCAGCTTGATATTCCCCTATTTCCTAAAGTAGGTGAGGGACTTTTCTTAGGTATTTGTGGTACCAACTGACCTTAAATTTAAAATAGTCTGTCTTTTTGTGGCCAGTGTTCTCATAGTACCAGTATTACGCTGCAACGATTTACACTTTAGTCCCCTACTCAAGACAAGATCATCCCTGACAAAACCATCCCATGTTTGGTTAATAACTCTTATGTTTGAGGCTCCATGTTTGAGGCTGTTTTTCATGTGCATTTTACAAAGCATTAGTGCTAATTTTCTTTGATTTACAAACATAAGCAATCACTTTTCCCAAGCATTCAGAAATGTCACAAACCAGATTAGAATCCCCTTCTCCATTATAGATGTTAGACACAGCTTTATATAGGGTTCCATAATAATCAGCTTTCATCTACAATATTAAGCAGTATTTCCTTTTTGGATGTACCACTAGAAAAAATATTCAAGATTTTGGAAAAATATCGCAGTCTCTCACAATAAGTTTGGTCTCCTTTCTCTGGTCCTGAGCTATCAGTCTTGTGTTTGGCTGAAAATCTTTAAGACGGTCCATTACTAATTTATCCAGGAAGTTCCCCCCATTATCTGGATACGCAAGGAACAGGCATCTCTTCATACCTTTTGCCAGTTCAGATGGAGTCTCTTCTTTCTCCTTCCTTCTAGTTTTCATGTATGCCCTGACCAGCTGAGATTTGTAGCTAGACATTCAAGATTTTATCTGTCTCTGCCTGAAGATTATCTCTGCTCTTTCTGGGAAACTTCCAGATGTTGCTTTAATTCCTTGTGCAAAGTCTGCAGCTCTTGTTTCAAGTTTTAATTACTTTTGGCGATCTTTGATTTCCTCAGGCTTTGCCAGCATTTGTTCTACCTTGGTTCAGTTGAAATACCAGTTCAGACTCTCTCCTTGGAAACTAAATTCCAAACCTCCTGAGATACAGTACGACCTGTAAGTGGTCACCCAAATACAGCGTGTAGGCTGCTCCAGTTACGAGGAACAGCTGATGATGGAGGAAAGAGTTGCTTTACAGTCTTGTTTGTCATCAGTTTCTCCTTCTAACTGGAACAAGACTTCAAATATAGCAAATTGCAGGAAATGAAATGGGGCAAAATTATTAAGTGAATACATTATTTTAAAAAATAAATATCACTTGTTGTGAGAAATAACAGAAGTTTAACAAGGTTATTTACATTTGAAGTTTTCATTTTTGTATCCCAAGTAAATTGCACAGAGATCAATTACGCTTATCTTCAGCAATTCAGAGTGAAAAGCGTAGTAGGTGTTCAACAGTGTTTCATACTATCTTCAGAATTCCTTCTCTTCCCTACTTTAGGAGTACAGACTTTCGTTAGCGGATGCAGACCAAAATGCAGCTCCCCCCTGTAACTCAGAACACTTTGCAGGAAGTGTTCTGAGTTACAACAATCCCCCAGACCAAGCAGAAGTTCACTGTTGGTTCTAGGGGGAAGAGGAATCTAGCTGCTGGCTGGGAGCCTTCAGCCAGTTTCCCCTAACAACAGCCCCTCCTCCCTGCCAGCCCATGCTGTTTTCAGAATGGGAAACAGGAAAGGGGAAAGAAAGCAGAAGGAGCTCATTCTAGGGGTTCCCCAGATAGTGTTGGAGGGTTGGGTGGGTGAATTGGAGCCCCCCACCACCTTGGGGGGGGAGGGCTCCAATTCACCTACCCTCCAGCAGAGGCTGAAAAAATCCCAGACTGAACTCCCTCTGCTCCCTTTCTCTGCTCCCATTGTGAAAACAGCAACAGACGGGGAGGCAGTGCAGACAAAAGTTACAGAAGAAGCTAGGTTTTGAAACGTCTTCATCTGAACTCTCATGCAATGAGGGTTCAGATTTTCACCCAATCAGCCATTTTTGAAGCGGTCTGCAGCTGTGCACTTGTGTTTGGTCACAGCTATAGTATAGACCACTTTCTGTGGCCAGATCAGACGAAAGCTGTCACTTCTGTCTGTACCTAGTGTTTTGCTATGGATGTTTGAAGGCTTTCTCAACCAGCCTGAATAGGTGGCCTGCTCCACAATCATTTGTCAGTTCCCACCTCCCCTGAAAAGCTGACTGCTTCTTCAGCTATAAGTTGCATTTGTATTCACATCAAGGGAGTTCTTTCCTTGATCTCTGCTCCAGGAATATTTCTCTCTTCCCTGCTGCTTCCCAGGATGAGGTACAGACCTGGTTCCAGTAAAAGAAATTTCTAATTAAAAAGTTTGGCTGGGTGAGAAGAGAGTAAAATGGATTTAAGTACTTTCCTAAGAGTTATGCAACTTTTTCCCATTTCTTTTTCAATATGCAGTGTATATGGCATGCATTTAACAGCTACATTTTTTAACTTAAATGGATTGGGAATTAACATGAGTTGAACAATTTAGTCCTCATATTTAGATAAATATGTATTTTTGTCTTAATACGTACCCTTGCTCTCAGACTCTTACTCAATCAGAGCTATGGAAATAAATATTAATAAAACACATTTTTGATCAATAATGTTGGAAAAGTAACCCCTGCTTTTCAGTATTAAATGAAAGACACTCCTTCCTATGTTTCTTTTGCAGTTTATTACTATCCGTACTACTTTTGTAAAATATAATGGTCATTTATACGTTTGTGCTACTGTGAAGTTACATTTTGGGGGTCTGGTTTGAAAAGGATGTAGACAGTATTCTCAAGTGGCTTGAATATTATTTTTACATTAATCATAACATTTAATTAAGAAAAATGTTGCATTTAACATTTCTGAATAGAGATTAATACAATACTGCCTATTATAAAGTTGTCTTCTAATTTGTATTTGTATGAAAATTTTGTGAAAAGGTATCCTATTTCTCCAAATGAAGAACACAGTGGGTGCATCTACATGTGCATTTAGGGTGACGTGATTAACTCCAGCGCAGCTCGCACCAGAGTCAGCTACTCCCAGGCACAACATTTACACATGTGCCTGGAACCGCAGCACATTGAGGTGGGGCAGAGCAGCCCCAAGCTGGCAGAGGGTCTGGGGGTCAGCCCCAGGCTCCAGGTGTTGACATCAGGTGGTGAAGGGGCTGGCTGGGGCACAAGGGTGCTATAGTGCAAGGCTAGCCGGCAGGCAGCCCCCGGACTGTAGCACCCTTGTGCCTCAGCCAGCCCCTGTCAGTCTGCATGTGGGTTTGAGTGCATGTAATTACTCTGCCATCATACAGTACTGTCCCTGACAGTGCCATCCTACAGTGGAGTTAATTAATTTACTGCACCCTAATATTGGTGTGCATATAGACTGTGATGCTTTACTGCAGAGCTAATTAGTCAACTACAGTACATACAGATGCATCCAGTTAGATGAAGTTTAAACCATATTACCTCATTACAAATTATTTCTACCAATATCAATATAGTTTATAGTCTTAGAGATAAATAAGTCTTCAACAGTCGAATATATAAAAGAGCATATTCTGCACCTCTGTACTAGTACCAGAGAGGAACAAGAAAAAGAAGTATTTTTGGTGTTGTACCTAGGCTTCCAATGTAAGCTTGCAGCATCTTTTCTACCTTAATGATTGAAACTCAGAGCAGTACTACTAAATCATGTTATTAGTGTCTGTTGTTTGGTCTCCTTTTGTCAGTACATCTGGAGCAAAGAGAGAGGAAACCTAACCAAATAAATTGCTCACCTGCAAAGCACTATATTCACCACCTTTGGATTGTCACTCAAACTGAGGATAAAACTATAACAAATCATAGAATCATAGAAGTAGGGTTGGAAGGGACTTTGTAGATCTTCAAGTCCAACCCCCTGCCTGGGCAGGAGAAAAACTGAGCTCAAATGACTTCAGCCAGGTAGGCATCAAGCCTTTTCTTAAAGACCCCCAGGGTAGGAGCCAGGACCACTTCCCTTGGAAGTTGGTTCCAGATCGCTGATAAAGAGATTGAACAGCATGGGCCCAAGGACCGAGCCCTGGGGGACTCCGCTGCCCACTTCTCCCCAGGTCAAATATGACCTGTCCACGACCACCCTCTGAGTACAACCCTTCAGCCAATCTGCAGTCCATCTGACGGTGTAGGCATCAATGCCACAGTCGCCTAGTTTTTTAATGAGGATGGGGTGGGAGACGGTGTCAAAGGCCTTGCTGAAGTGCAGAAAGACTACGTCCATGGCGACACCTGCTTCCAATGCTTTTGTGACCTGATCATAAAAGACAATCAGGTTGGTCTGACATAACCTGCCCCTAATGAAACCGTGCTGGTTGCCCTTGAGCATCACCTCTGAAGCCGGCCCATCACAGATGTGCTCCTTGATGATCTTCTCAAAGAGTTTCCCTAGGATTGAGGTAAGACTGACGGGCCTATAGTTGCCCAGGTCCTCCCTTTTTTAAAGTTGGGGACCATGTTGGCTATCTTCCAGTCATCTGGCACCTGGCCTGAGCATCATGAGCGCTCGTAAAGCCATGCCAAAGGCCCTGCAATAACCCCTGCTAGCTCCCTCAACACCCTGAGGTGGAGAGCATCTGGACCTGCTGATTTGAACACGTCCAGCCCCTCCAGAAGCTCTCTAATCCGGTCCTTGGAGTCTTGCACCCATTGATTGCTTGAGTTAGAGATTCAGCAGAGATATATGTGCATGATACAGACCACAAGGAAGCAATTGGTTTCACAGTTTACTCTTGTACTGTAAAGAAAGTTTTCTGAAACTCTTTTCCAGTAAGTCAGATTAAGTTGATACTGGTCTTAGCCTTATATGATAGGAGGCCCCATATATATCTTTAAACAATATGGAGCCCCATCATTTGGAACATATAAAACTCAACTAGACAAAACATTGACTATGATATTGTGGGGAGCAATACTGTATTGATAGAGAGGGACTAAAATTATCTCATAAAGCTTTCCTTGGCTCTAAATTATATGATTGTATGATATACATTAATAAAGGTCAAATGAATAAAACAGCCTCCTTTAGTTTTTATTTTTCATTCATTGGGTGATGCTTATGCTTCCTTATACACAATCCAGAATTCTTGGCTTCATTTATTCCATGTGAATTTTCCCATTCCTTGCGTTTTTTCTGATATTTTTTGTTAGATCATACCGCCTTTGTTATAGTGAAAAAAGTCATTTTACAGAGATGGAATCCAGCCAACTGGCTGGACTCCAGTGTTCATTCCTACCAGTCAGCCAGGTTTTGTATTCCATGAAATAATTCTGCTCTCTATGTTCTAATTTCTTTTAGTACAATCCTAAGGGTGATTCTTTTATTTTTCCTAAGGGACTTTGAGTTTCCTTTTTTTTAAGGATACTTCAGGTTCCCTAGAAAGAAAAGAAGTCTGTAGATGAATGTACCAAGACTTTAGCTGCCAGCCCACCACACAGAACAGATCTACTCTGGATTCTCTGCCAGTTTCCACCTCCAGTTATTTTATCCAAAATGCAGTACTTCCTCATTTCTGCATTTCTATTTCTAGATTATCAGCTGGACATAGAAGTTAGCAACTAGCAGTAGAAGGAAGTATATTATATCAAAAGAACTAGGAAGAGACATTTATTAGCAAATTAGACTAGTCAGGGCTCCTTGCATACAAGATTCCCCAACTTCAGCCCTCCTTGTACCCACTGACAGACATTTCAGTGCCATGCCTTGCAAGGTTCTTAAGAAGTCCTTAGGAACTGCTTACTCCATCATACATTAAAACCTGGATATTAGCCAATATTCTAGGGATTAAAGTATGAAATGCTTCCAATTTTCTGAAAAAAATTGTTTTTAAAAATGAATGTCCTGTTTATTCAGGATAGCATACACCTAACTATTATCGCTAACTAATGTAATTTGAAATGTAATGTAATTTTAACAGAAAAACATGACAATGATACATACAGTTTGACTTAAATTCAGATTTCAGGTGTCAAATCAACTGAAAAAGACTACAAAAAAGTAAATCCAGTTGCATGAATTAGGAAAGAATGTCAAAATAAAAAATATATAAGGAAAGGAAAACAATTAAAATAAGAACATGCAAGTTATGGTAAGTTTGTCTAAGGATTCACGTGTTTTCAGTAGAGACAATGGTGGATGGGGATTAAAGATAGCAAGAGACAGTCCAGAAGTAAAGGGTAAGAATTTGTATTTTATACACTTGAAATATAAGTACAGTCTGCAGGATAAGATAACGTGACCTGTAGATCAGTTTTTTGTCTTATTGCATGCTTATTTATGTAATAAAGTATGACAAGGAAATTGATGTCTTGTGGTTGAATGAAAGAAAAAGGAAGCCTGAAAATTTCAAGTTGAATTTGCTTTTTTAAATTCTTAATGTACCTCTTCACTAGTTCAGGTCTTTTCTTCTTCCATGGTTCTAATTTGTTATTAAATATTGTTATTATGACTGTGGAGACCTGAACAAATGACCATTAATATTATATGTTGTTCCCAAGCACAGTAATTGTGGATATATACCACCACATATTTGATACTAGAATTTATTCTTTGTTTAGTTCAAATAATGTACTCCAATAATACTGAGTTTGAGAATATACTGGGAGTCTAAATCTATGAATCAATCCTCAGCTGGCTTTAACCTACATTTTATTATAGCAATAGTGTACATGCATTAAACCAGGAGTGCCCAATCTTTGGCATGGCTTCCACAAGTAGCATGGGCAGCTTCCGTGTGTGGTACATAACAGACTGGGGAGGGAGCAGGCAGCACATCAACAGGTAGGGCAGGAAGCAGAAAGTAAAGTGACAGATCAAGTAGGGAATGCCAAGTAGGAAGCAGAAAGCAGAGCAGCAGTTCAATCAGGGAGCACAGGAAAGGGAGGAGAAAGCTGAGCATCAAAGCAGGCTGGGAAAAAGGATCTGAGTGGTATTTGGGGAGGGTGCAGGGATAATTTGCGGCATCCCTACCAAAAATGTTGGCCTCCCCTGCATTAAACTATATTTGTATGCTAACTTGCATTGGAAAATAATACCGCAAATATTGACTGAGGATTTTCTGAACAACTAAGCTAGGGACAGACATTACACATAAACCAGTTTAAGTGATCAGAAACTGGTTTAAACCTGTAACAGAACAGATGTTTAGTGAGCATAAATCAGTTTGAAAATGTCTGAAACTGGTTTGAGATAAACCTGGTTGAATGTAGTATCAGATTTAACTGATTTGGGTCAAACCAGTTTATACAATGTCTGCCTCAGACTACTTGCTGATTTAAGTTAAATCAGAACCCCCCCCCACCCCCCAGCATCCTAGCATGCTCTCTGGGCTGGACAGGGCTCTCTGCTCCACACCAGGGCCTAGCCGCACCCCCCTCAGTTTAGCCCTGTGGAAGGGGAGGGCTGCTGTAGCATCCCCTGGCTTCTAGCCTGAGCCACTACAGGCATGTGCCTGCATGTCTGGGATGTCTGTGCAGTTACTAAGTGATTTAGCCTAACCGGATTAGACTAACCTGCAAAAATTGAATCAATTCAGGCTCAGGATTTTTTAATGTCTCTCCCTAGCCCCAGTGTAACTAGGCTTCCATTCAGGTAGAATGGAAAATATGTTCCAAATTTTGGGGGTTAATGTACAATGGTATTATTGACTTTTCCAGTTTGATAGTCAGCACTAATGTCACACTGTGAGGTTTTATGAGGTTATAATTTGTCATGCAATTACCAAGTGATACCATACTTATGCTAGTAGCAACAGTAATAGCCAGTATTTGTGGACTAGAATGTACCTTCCAGAATATATTTGTTCTATCTGGGTTTCTTGAAGGAGCAAACTGTTAGGTACAGTAAAAATAATAGAGAGAGTGGTACTACAAACTTAGACTGAAGACTCAGTTAACCAGTTAACTAAGGGAAGCATGTTCTTATTTTGTTGCTGTATATGCAAGTTTCCTGCCTGCATGGTAACCCTTCAGGGACATGCATTTCTGTACTGTACTTATTAGTGGAAAGTTGAATCTTGCAAAAAAACCCAGTTGTAATTTCACCAAATGTATATGGCTAAAATTGGATCTACAAGAAATCCAAAACTCAGAAAGAGAGAAAAAAGAAAACCTTCACAGCATAACAAATGCACGTAGTAATATAAAAATATGATGTTACATATAACATCACTGGTGAAATGAATATTATTATTATCGAGAAAATTATTCTGGCACACATCCAGGAGGGGCCAGCAGGGAGCTGAATGCTCAGGGGCAACCAGCACGGGTTCATCAGCAGCAGGTCCTGTCAGACCAACCTGGTGGCCTTTTACGACCAGGTCACTAAATCATTGGATGCAGGGGTGGCAGTGGATATAGTTTTCCTAGACTTCAGGAAGGCTTTTGATACTGTCTCTCACCCCATTCTCATTAGGAAGCTGGGGGACTGTGGCGTAGACACCCATACAGTCCAA
>NW_017729025.1:125417338-125424838 GCF_001723915.1 Gavialis gangeticus
GGTCACAAGCTGGCGGAGGGAAGGTTTAAGTTGGACATCAGGAGGCGCTACTTCACGGTCAGGGCGGCTAGGGTCTGGAACCAGCTTCCATGTGAGGTGGTGCAGGCTCCCACCCTGGGGGTTTTTAAGAGGAGGTTGGATGACCACCTTATTGGGGTCATTTGACCCCAGTGCTCTTCCTGCCATGGCAGGGGGTTGGACTAGATGATCTGCTCAGGTCCCTTCCAACCCTAGAAACTATGAAACTATGAATACATATATTATTAGGTTATGTAGGTCTTTAGAATTTCTAATTTGTAACATAGAAAATGAATGCAGCCCCTAAAATATATTGTGCTGTGGTTATTTCTCATCAAGATTCAATATGACAAAATAATTTAATTGGCCAATAAATATCTGTCATTGGAAGTTGACAACCTAGAAAGTAGTCTGCTTTAGCATTTTTATCCAGCGTAAGTTCTGTCAAGTAGTATGTGTCATTACGTGTTGTGCACAACCTCACCTTATACTGGAGCCCTTTAGATGAAATTATTTTAGCTTTGGTTCTCAGTGGGTGTGTCTACACAAGACACTACTGCCCATTTGTTACTGCACATTTATTTAGAGCTTGTATTTATTTAGTACCTGTACTAGGAAGTACTAAATAAATGCACAGTAACAGGAGTTACTGCGTAGTAGCACCAGCAAACACCTTTTTGGTGACAATACTGCGTGGAAGCTTAATACTGTGCAGTAGCATATTAGCACTATCTGTGCTGTTACGCACTACTCATTATTTTTCGGCTGCTCCTTAGTCAGCATCTTGTGTAAATACACCCATTCTGGTATTAATGATATGCTGAGAAAAAGGGTGGAACTTCTTAGTAAAATCTTAACATTTAAAGGTCTCAAATATTAACCACTGGGCGCATCTACATGAGCTGTTAAGTGCACAGTTAACTAATTAACTGCGCAGTAAACATCTCAGTGTCTACACATGCATTCCTATTAGGCTGGAGTAAACTAATTTACTCCACAGCAGGATAGTACTTGTACTTATTTACAAGTACTATCCTGCTACAGAGTAAAAAACTCTGCAGCAGCACATGTGTAGACACTGCCCTGGCTGGCTGGGGCACGAGGGTGCTTCAGTGCAGCAGCTGCCTGCTGGCTAGCCCCACACTAAAGAACCCTTGTGCCCCAGCCAGCCCCTCCACAGCACATTGAGCTGGTAGGAGCAGCCCCAGGCTGGCAGGCTGACCCCCAGAGCTCCCTGCCAGGGCTGCTCTGCTTCAGATGAATGTGCTGTGATCCCAGGCACATGTGTAGACGTGTGCCCAGAAGCAATAAACTCTGGGCTGATAAGCTCTGGAGTTTATTGCTCCACATTAATAGGCACATGTAGTTGCACCAACCATGTCATATTATGTAACATTTCAAGCTGTCAAACTTATTCTCGATATCTTGTGTGATATGCTTAAGACTTACAGTCATCCAAAGTTGTTTAATAGAAATTCATTAAAAGTGTTTAATGAGGCGCTTCTTTGAATTAATTACTGTAACTAGAATCCAACTTTTATAACAGACTAGTATAGAAAATATTATCAAAAAGTATATCAATATTAATAAAAGCTATATTGTATTAATTTAGGTAATATTTTTTCAAAAAAATCTCAATTTGCACAGCAAGATATAGAGCAATGTAAGAAACATGATTTTTACTTGCTGTGTGAACAGAGCAAGGTTGAGTGTGCATTTTACTGACTCTGAGGGGAAATTAAACAATTACCTGTTCATCTTGAATGAACATAGTTACATATTTCATGACTGAAGTTAGAAACATATCACTTCTCCAAAAGTAAGTGTTGTTATAATAATCTCCGTTGTTAAATCTAAGATTCCTTCTCAGCCCATGGGTGGTGGGAACTCCCCTAGGTAATATTTAAAGCAATAAGCCCTGACTCTGTCTTTTCCTTTCTTGTTTGTGTTTCTTAAAGAAGTAACTTTAACTTTTTAAGGCACACTCTACAGCAGCAAGGTTTAATGTTGAATATGTTTTCATTATATTTTGCAGTCTCTCGGTGCTCACTTAATGTGAAGTTTATATATGTGAGTGGAGTTGTCTTCAATTCACAGGCTTCTGTTCAAAATACCCCAGCTTTGGCAGATGCATTTTTAAAATACGGAGTTCTGGAAAGAGATTCCTTCACATTTTTTTGTCCAAATTATCTTGTTTATTTTCAAATAAGTAATATAGTGATTTCAAGAAGTAGCCCGGATGCAGCTAGCAGATATCCCCCCTACTTACTTGTGGTGTCTTGGAGCAGACTATGACTTCTGGAGGTGACACATGCTCAAAGATATTACCTTGAGCAGTCTGGTGCTTGGGATTGTTCATCAGATTAGGAGTGCCTATAAATCTAACTTGAAGCTGTAGCAAAAATCATGAGAAAAAGATATCAAAGGAACTGGAGTTTGATACTACAGTAAGTAGTCTGTGACTCAGCACTAAAGCTAGCTCTTTGAAACTTTAGGAGTATAATGGTCTTTCCTCTCCCCATCATTCCTCCAAGTAAGTGTTGCTGGCTCTAGAGGGGAGAGAAAGTAGAAGGGAATGCAGCCAAGGGCAAAGAAAAGGAGGGGCTGATGCTGCCTTGTGTATCAGTACTCAGGCTTCTCTGTCACCCTCCCTGCTCCTGCTGCCAATCAGCCGTTACGCTGCCAAACTAAGCTAGAGCCTCCTATCAATAGAATCCTCTTCATCTGCATTCTGAGCAGTCAGGAGGCTGCCTGGACCATCTCCATGCCCACTCTGCTACCGTCTGCAGAGAATGTGTGGTTTAGCCCCGGGAAAGCAGTAGCTTTTCTTTCCTTCTTCCCCTTAGGGAATAGGTTTGGAGGAGAACAGCCTGGACAGAGAGATTAGCACAAGAACAGGAGTCCAGCATAATGGAGAAGACAACTATAGGTGGTGGGCTTGTAAAGAGGGGTTGGGAAAAAAAAAGAGATTAGTGAATGGGATCTTAGTGGGGCACCAGGGAATTAAATGAATGCGTGTTAGGGGGAGGGTAGAGAGAAATTAGGGGTTTGGGGATGAAAGAGGAAAGATTAGAAAGATATAGAGGATTGAGGGGCATGATAAATTAAGAAGTAGGGAGATTAGGTTAAGCAGCAGTGCAGCCAAATTCAGGTACTCAGAAATGGATAGTAAAGATTGAGACTTAAATGTATTAGTGATGAAACAAATAAATAAGAAAGATCTTGTTTGTGTAATTTTATGGAATAGTTAGTCAGTCCTCTAAAATAGTTTATAAAGGGATAATCCCGCCTTGAGCAGGGATTGGACTAGATGATTTCCTGTGCTCCCTTTCGGCCCACTTTTCAGAAATCAGGAAACAACCACAGCAGTGATTAGATGCTTTTCCCATTCTATGGCAAGAACCTTTCCTGTATTCTCCTTTGTAGTAGAAATCCTGATACATTTCAGACAACATTATTTCTCTAGATTTTTATTTACCACTGTAAAATTTAGTTTTTGCTCCTAATGGAGATGCTAACCTAATTTACTCTAGAAAACTGAGTGGTCCCTCATTAGCGATAGGATTAGGATCCTGAAAGGTGATATGAAAGCATCCTTTTCGTCATCTTCTTCCCCTGTGAAGTATAGTTGAGCTAATCAAGAAAATCTGACTGAAAGGTTTTATTCTTACTACCAATGACTTTAACTCATACAGTAGAGAAACTGGCTGGAGTAACAGAACACCACTACATCTTCTTTCAGTAGGATCAAGTGTTGCAAGTAGATGCATGGTAAATTTGTCCCAAAGTACTACAGCTTAATCAGATAATATTATGTCAGGGTTCTTCCCACATCCTTACTCCTGTTTCACATATAACTCCAAAAATTAGAACTGAAAAATGTCCTTGGCTTATATATGAAACAGTGTCCATCTAAGCTTGTTTTCACTTAACACCATGTTAATGATAGGATGTAAAAATAAATGATTCAGAGATCCATGTTTAAGTGGCTTTTTGGTTGCATGAGACAGGGCTTTCTCTAAACCCAGTCTCAATCTTTGGTAAAAACAGATAAATGTTAAGACAAGTTTAGTCACTTTTTGATCAGTTTGAGTTCATCTTCTTTTCATTGGGTTTATATGGCAGCGCCATTGAGTTCTCCACACTTCTTTCCCCAAATCTTTGTTGCTAGAATTTTGTCACATCACAAACTGAAGATTAATCTACAGTGACATACAGCTTCTCTCCAGGTTGACGGTGACCTGACATAGTCCTGTCATTTATTAGAAATTTAGGATGCCTCTAAAATTAGTTTTATAGTGTTGTGTGCGTTTCTGTATTAGGAGTTTTTTGTCACTTTCTCATAACTGCAGCTGTCCATGGATGAACTAATTGCATCTATTTGATTCTGTTACACAATACTGATTTTGTTTTCAAAGATAACAATGACATTGGATCCCCCCCTTACTCCTCCCTCTGTTCCCCACCCAGACTTTATGGACATTTTGTTCTGCCTCTCTGTTACTGTTCAACTTAGAGAAGCACAGCTTAAGCCATTTGGTATTTTAATGATCCTTCTCTTAATGACAACTTCCCTTCACGTGATGAAACCCACAGGAAAAAAGATTCAGGAAAATTGGAGTTGACCAGAGACCGCATGAAACTGACCTTAGAGAGTTTCAAAGCAATCATCCCCTCAGACGCAAACATTTTCAGTTGTATTCTGAGGGGGAAAGCAGCTAAGCCTTACAATTACAAAGATCTTGTGGATTCTGGGTACAAACAGATGTTGCCTTTGTGCCACCATAAACATTTTTATGGAAGCACAAGTTGTAAGTGAACAGAAGTCTTTGCTCCTTGTTGTGCCCCAAATGCCCAAAAGTGTTTTCATGACAATTCCTGGTAAGTTTGTTGTGCCTTGTCATGGAGAGAAATTCCCAAGGCCTTAATCTGCAAGCATAGAGCATAAAACCCCACAGTGTTCCCTTGCTTTTCAGGGTGAAATGTGTGCCCATGTAGGGAATTTCAGGGCACACATGTCATGTTTCAAAGCAAGCAACCACAGAGGGTTCCTTGGATTGGGGTCAGGTATACCCAGGGTCACTGTCCCACAGAGTTGGACCTCTGCCACTCCCAGGCCTGTGGGACAAAGGCCTTGGAGGATGTCTGTACCTGCAAATCAGTCAGATCAGCTGTGCTGAATTGCAGCCCAGCTAAAAACATCTGTCTGTAGCTTTTGAGACAAAAGTCCTTGTCCTACTTATAATCAATCCTACTTCACTTCTTTCTAGTAAGAAAGTTTCTTCAGGGTCCTGCTGCCACTGACTGAGTCCCTCTGTGCCTGTGCATTAGCACGTGCCAGTAATGCAGTGTTAGTTACTGGTGATTCAGTCAGTACTGACTCCTTATAGCAGTAGTCTCCAACCTTTTTAAGTGGGAGATCACCTTTTAAGTAAGAGATCAACCCCAAATGTACTGTGCATTGTTGCGTTCCCCCCGCCCATCAGGTAAGTCTGTGGGGAGGGAAAGGGGGTGCAGATCGAGGCAGAGGGAGAACAAATTATTTGGGGGCACGCCTCCCCAGCAGGTAAGTCCCACCTGGCCAGGGCCTCACTCAACTTACCCCTGCTCCTGCCTCTGCAGCACTGTCCCTCACCACAGGGCCTCAGTCTAGCCCCTGCCCCTTCCGTCCCCCACGGATTGACCTGCTGCGCCGGGGCGCGCACGTGCATACACGCAGGCACTCAGCTCCCCACCCTAGCCTTGGATTGACTCTTAGAGGCTCCAAGATCTACTGCAAGAAGCTCTGAGATCTACCAGTGGATTGAGATCCACTTGTTGGTGACCACTGCCTTATAGGCTACATGCTGTAATATTTGTCACCTCAACAAGGGATGATTCCTTGGTTCTTCTATTCCACCCCCTTCTACCCTGGACTCTCCTAACAGAATCCCAGAGTTCCAAAAGCAGAGCATTTTCCAAGAAAGGACGTATTCTTTTGAAGAGACATTCCTTCTCCTCACCCTTTTTACCTTCCTCACTCAGACTTACCTGCATTAAATTCTTTTTACTTATACTTACCACTTACACTTCCAGTTCCAGAGTTGGGCCCTCAGTTTTTTCTGTTGGAGATTTCTCTCAACTGTCACACATTGAAAGTCCAGATCCCCCAAATGGGAGCTTTATAATAAGTTTAACCTTTGTTAACAGGTATTGCAAATTTCATTTTTATTTTTAATGAAATATTGTCCCAACTTAACCTTTGTTTAGGTATAATGTACTACAAAAATATTCACTGATATATTATAAATTTGATCATATGTTTTGGATATATTATTTGGAGGACATTATATCATTAACATAATACCTCATGACAGGAAAATAAAGAATATGTTACAAAAATAGATACTGAATCTAATTAAAGGATAGACCAGACTTTGGTTATGTCATAGCCTTAGCAAAAAAATAACACAAAAACTCATTGTAAGATGTTTGAGCCGACTAGTTTTGGCACTAATGCTTAACAGGGCCGTATAGGAGACCTGGATCTGGTCTTGGGACTGTTGCCACCCAGGTCAGTAATTTGAAAAGTGGGGGAGGATGATCACCATCTGCTCTAAGTGACACCTACTGGCTAATTTACAGAACTCAGTTGGCATCAGTCATAGAGGAAGCTGCCAGCTTCTCAATCCAAGAGTAAGAGAAGTAGCTGTCAGATACAGACCTAGAGGTTGGGGCATAAAATAAGTAAGAGTAGATGTCCAGTAAACTGGAAAGTGAAACTTAGAATTTAGTTTGAATGGTCTTATAGATCAGATTTCGTAAGTAAGAGCCTATAACAAAAGCAGTCATGATGGTTGGGGAAAATTATCTACAGTTATTGGTTAAGATACACTGCTCTCTTACCATCACAATTTCTTATTTAATTGAAAGTAAATATAACACTGGGACAAAGTCCACATTTGTATATTTGAAGTAAACTCTTACGTATTCCATGCCAGTCCCTATCCAGATAGCTGGTTCTAGATGCTTTCCAAGCAAAATATCAATAAAAAAAAATTTTTTAAACAAATGAAGAAAGCATGTGCAAGGTATTGGGCAATTGAAAGAACAAACAAACAGCAGTCTTTTATTTCATAGGGGTTTGAATAACAACTTTAATGATTTTTAAATAAAATATATATTTGTTTTTATTAGGAGAATATACTGAAAACTGTTGTTTCTGCAGATAGCTTTTACTCACAGTACTTGAGATAACAGATCACCCAAGAATCTTTCCCTGGGTATGACTTACATAACAAGGCATTACTCTTAGTTTTGTGATGATTAATTTATTTTTAAATACTGTATCTCTGTTTCAACCATTCAATACAGTTTAGTACTTCAGTTCCCCAACCTGCATCCACTCTATCAGTTTCTAAAAGACTGATTTCTGTTTGCTAATCTTTACACAAACATGTTAACTTTCCTGCCACAATTTTTTTTATTTTGAAAGGGCCTAGA
>NW_017729025.1:125429838-125440420 GCF_001723915.1 Gavialis gangeticus
TCTAGCTATGTTCAAAATATTTTAATAGGGCATCTGATAAGGCTGCTTGGATATTCTGGTCTCATATATGTTTTCTGTTTATTTCTGAGATGAAATATTTAAATCCCATTTACAAGAAATAATTATACAGAGACTACCAAACATTATGCTTTCCTGACATTTCCCCCTCCCCCAGTCTGTTTTCATGCAATGGGTCAGAACCTACATCAGTCAAGAGTCTTTGGCTGAATAGCAGCAAGCTTCTAGATCTCAGAAATGAAGTGCTCTCTCTTCAAAAGTACCTTGCCTTTCTTGAGATGAAAACTTGAAGCAGGTTTTTCTAACTGGCTTCATTCATTCAGTATAGTCCACTGGATTGTTGACAGTTCTAAACAGTAGCAGTCTTTAAAGACCTTATTGCTTTAAAGAGACTTCTCATATCAGGGTAAAGAGAAATAAAATAGAAGCAATTGTGAGGTTAGAAATAGTTATCAATGCATCAGAATTACAACATTATAAACATTTAAAAGAAAATAACACTTAAAATACAGTTTCGTTTTCATACAAACTAGATTTCTCCTCTTGATCTCATCTATAGAAATCTATTTAGACATTTAAATACAGGGAAAACCCTGGGACAAATCATTAGCCTTTTTTGCCGGTTATTGTTAAAAGTTTACTTTAATCTGGGGGGAGGGGGTTGTTTTGTTTTTTTTAATTTGTTTGGGGGTTTTTGGCATTATAAACGGATTCCAATAACTCATATTTAATTAATTATTTTGAATTAGAATTTCCATTCCACTTAAATTGGTTTATCAATCAAGTCTTTTTATATATAAACTACTTTAAAACAAAGTTACAGTTTTGAATTAGCATGGCCTTTTACCCTTTATGAAGTAACACTTCTTTTGGTGTTTAATTGTTTTGCTCTACTAGTTTTGCCAAAGGGAATTCAGCATGACTGCTTGATAAGTGATGTGATTTTTACACCCAGGATTACATAAATTATATTGATCATTGATTTTTAAAATGTTATATAAGCTTTCAGAACTAAATAAATTGATCAATACACTGGGTATTAAATTACACTGCAGTGACTTCAAATCTAATATTATCTATCCTTCAGTTCCACTGAAAAGAGTTTTCTCACTGAAGGTTTAGATAGGCCATATAAATCATGTATTGATTCTCACTGAGCATGTGAGATGTTAAAATATGAATTATGTGATTTCTATAAATACTTGAGAGCTTTAGGAACAGAACTTTCTGCATAATAGCAATATTGAAAAGCAATGATTTTTATTGTAGGAAGGCAATGATAACAGGAATATTTATAACCTCTTATGTATGACATTTTCCTTAGTTTTGTATGTAAATATAGAAGTCATCCTTGATTGTATGAAATTTTTAGCTGTTGGTGAGCTGAGATATTCAAACTGAAAACATTTACATTTTCTCTTGCTTTATGATTTATTGTGCATTTATGAACAATAATACATTGAGAATATCAATAATAACCTGTTTTAAAAGATAACTCTAATGCTATATTTCTTATGCAGTATTTTTCATCTCTATAGCACATTAAGACATTAAGTTATGAAATAATTCTGTTTCTTTACGCATCAGAATCCTGCCAGGCAAGCTTCGAAAATACCTGTAGCAAAGAAGAACTTGTCCATGCCTGTGAAACCAAAATAAAATAAGATTAAAAGCTCCAGAAAATTAGTCTGCTTCAAAAAACTGTTAAATTGTTCCTATCCCTAGAGCTTTACAAATGTGCTAATTGTTGTATTCTGGTCATGTAAATATGTTTCTGCATAAAGTAAAGATGATTTCCTGTTACTAAAGAACTTGTAATGTTTTGGGGGAAGGGGGTTAGAGGGCTAAATAACATACTGTAATGAATCTTCCCTTTGGGCAGCACATGCTTCAGTTCTGAATGCCCAGAAATGCTTCACAGATGTGCTAGGCTGCCTAGCAATGGGAATTTACTAATTCTCTCCCATTTGAAAAAAGTAAATAGTTCTATTGAGCTGCTCCCAATATAAAACAACAGTACCCCTCATCTAACACTTACATTTAGTCCTATTAAAAATTCTTTCTTCATAATCAGGAACTTGCAAAACCTATAATGCTGATCTCCAGAAAAAGATTTATTCAGGGACATATTGTATGTGTGTTTTACATTGGCACTTGTACAATACAGTTCATACACTGTGTCTCAGTGCTTCCTAGGGCAATGAACTGCATACACTGGGGGATTATGTAGGTAGACATATTGGCCATTATGTTATTAAATTAACTCGTATACAACCATAAGCAAGTAAGTATGTATATGTAGGTCTGAATATATATAGTACATATGCATGTATATACCTCATTTCTGAAACTGGTTCTTGAGAAAAGTTGTGACCAAAAACTTGTCGTATATAAAACCAGAAAAAATCTGATGAGGCAGTGCTGGAGCAGTCTATTTCTGAATTATTGCCAGTATTTCAGAACTGCTTCTACTTTTATCCTTCATAAATAACCTACTTCTTCAAATATTGAGCTATTACACTGCAAATATTAAACAGGATAGGTAGGTTAAATATTATAAATCAAATTGGAACCTGTATACTTTGTCTGGATTATAGCAGTAGCTACCAACACTGTTAATGTTTGAGATCTCTTGATATTTCCATTACAAATGTCATTTTTCAGGATTGGTAATGCCAAGCTGTAATATTCACTTGCAACTAAAGTATGGCAACACACATCAGTTTTGGAGGGGAGGATTTTTGTGGAGAAGAAATTTGTTGAAATACATCTGAACAGTTTTAGTCATGGACCAAAAGCACTTTTGCCAGGTTGTTGTGCTTTCTCTGTGCTCCCCAGTTTAGGTTTCACTTTGGTTTTATACATCTATCTGTCTGAGTATTACTGTAGCTTAACAAAGCACCTACTTAAACTGAGGCACTGGCTTCTGTGCTCTTCTTTCCTTCATTTAATCTTTTCCTCACTCTTTACAAGTTAACACACTCCCCGCAGTGTGCCCATTTATTTTCATTTAGCTAATTCCTTCTAACAAAAAAAAATGGAAAAAAACTAAAAAATACACATACTCGTTGGCATTAACATGACAGTTGCAAACCAGAATGTGTGTGTTATACCTTCTTCCCCTTGCCATTTGTCTGTCTTATCTGCATAAGTTGTAAAGTCTTGAGGACAGGACGTTTCCTCTATAATTTATAGGGGTCTGCTCAACTCAAGGAGGCAGCTGGCTGATTTCATGGGGAGTTCATGGGGCTGGCCACCATTTCATGGGCTGATTGCAGTGCGCCCCCGGCCTCTGACTGGCCAAGGGGCCCTGGTAGTCCTGCCCTTCACCACTGATTGGTTATAAGGGCTGTCTGACATGCTGCCCTGCCCCTCACTGCTGATTCATGGAGAGGCATGGGGCTGCATGACAGGCAGTCCTCTCAGCAGTGAGAGGCGAGAGTGGCAGCCATCTTGGGCTCCCCTTCATTTGAGCAGGCTGCGCGGCTAGGCTGCAGTGCCATGATGACTGCTGGCTCCCTCTGGGGAGCCAGCATTTTATTTTCAGTAAGTTTGTTTTTTCCCCAAAGATTTCAGATTGCCCAATTTTGTGGGCAGTGCCAGATTTTCCAATTTCTGCAAAATCATGATTTTAGTAGGCTCCTAGTCATGTGTTTCAAGACAGCCTAGTGTAACATGGCTCTGATCGTAGTTGAAATAAATGGTGTACTGTTTACATTTATTCTTACACTGGGTTTTGGATCAGGCACTAAATAGGCAGCTGACATTTCTTCTAAGACACGGTTGTCCAACTTCTGAGAGGTATGTTGTGTGGAGCAGCACCCCTCCCCACCCCCACAACCACATTGGGCAGGTCCTTCTACTATACTGCACCAAAGCCCCTGCATCCCCTGCCCAGGCCACAGTCTTGCTTGGGGGAGAGAGGGGTAGGATGAGGAAGGAGGATATGGGGTGAGGGAACCTGGAGACCCAGGCAGCAGCAACAGGAAAGCAATTGAGGGAGTGGTACCCAGACTGGACAGCCCATTCTAAGCAATATTCAGATGGCATAAAACCAAAACAGTCAGTCCAAGTTTCTCCACAATGTAGGGGTATGCTCACAATAGGAAGGAATTTTAATTAGATTATAAAATACAGCCAGTACATGGCAGCATAAATGAGAGCAGCCTTGTCACTTTTCTAAATTTTGCTGATTACAGACCTATCTTTGATTTTCTCAAGGATGGGGGAGTGCAAATCTTTGTCACCTTTATTTGCCTCTCCTCTCTCCTCAGCTGTAGTCAAAGACACTGTTTAGATAACTGTCCACTGTTTCATTGCTGGTTACTTGAGGTGGTTGACTACTGTCAAAACAAGCAAACATCCACTTAGATTTTTTAAATGAATTACCTTCACTGTCTTAAATCTCTTTGAGGTTCATTTTCCACAAAACTGAGGTAATTAAATTTTATCAGTACAGATGGTTTCAGAAAGATTTACAAAATTGCATGAGCCAATGTTTGCAGAAAGCAACTTTTAAATTGTGACACAGGAATTCACACTTGAAGTACTTGCATACTCATTTAGTCTGAGAACAGAAACAACGCCATGTGGCTTATCTGACTAAGCCAACACAACTTGCATTGAATTGTTAAATGTTTTAGATATTAGCGTATCACTTCCCTAAAGCATGGACTCTGCAAAACTGCATTAAAGAGAAAGAGTAAATATTCAGAACTAATAATCAAGACTCAAAGAGTAAGTTTAGGTATAAAAGGGATTTTACTAAATTTACTGTGAAAAGAAATGTTTCCATGAATGTTTTCTAATTCCAATTGGGGATCCTTTTGGTCATTTCTTAAGCTTTCTTTTACAGTACTAGAACTTACACAAAAATGCTTCAACTTTAGAAAATGTAAGAAAAGTTTTGATATTAATATGGTAAATGTGTTCATTTTAACATGAGATGCTCATAATCATGAATACCTGTAGTTCAGTTATAATTGCCTAAAAAGTAAAAATAAAATTAGTAGTTGTGTAATCCCCCAAACTATATAATGCACTTCACTTTAAAATCCACTTAAAAACAAAACATTTACCAGCAAAACATTTAAAACAATACCATTCCCTAGGTTTTAGATAATACATTCAACAATATAACTTTAAAAAATAGAAATAGAGTGTGGACCTGAGAGTAACATGGTTGCTCCCTGACTTACTTTAAATATTAATAACATTGTGATGTGGACAGGATCACAGCAGTTGAGTTTAAAAATAGGTCTCTTCAGACATTTAATCCTATAAGGGCATGGTTTGATGAGGTCTGCACAACATTTCATTACATATAATTAGGTCTGGTGTTAGCTGTGTTCTAGCTCCGTCTTAGGATTTAATGAATAATTTCAGACCAAATAGGGCCTCAATATGATAGCCTGACCCTTTTATATCACTAAAGTGAGAGTTTGGAACTGTTTCCACAATAATGTGAAGACCTTACTTTTCTGTCATTTAAAAGTAAGCTCAAATTAGATATTAAGTTTCTCAGTCAGTATGGCATTAGCAAAGATTTACATTTTATTTAGCATGACATTATGGGCATTTTTACACATGCTCCAGGGGTGGAGGAGCACACTTTAATTAGAGCCGCTCTGAGAGCCGCTCTAATTAAAGTGCTGCAGCATCACGTGTATTAAGATCCCCGCGCTGATACACGGGACACTGATACACAAAACACGGAGGCTGACTTGAACATAGTAATTACCATGTTCCAACAGACTCAATGCTCTGCTGCACTGTAATTACAGTGTGTTGGAGCAGCCCCACAGCATGTCTACAGGCACCATATAAGATCTATATGCAAGTTGTTAAAATTCTTATATTCACATAAATGTTATCATATTTCTTAGCGGCCCTTATCTCATAAAAATATAACAAAACTCTCCATAATGTGCAAATGCAATGTATTCTAAGTGTACGTGAAAAATTTGGCCCAAACAACAAATAGCCAGTTTGACAGCAACCTCTGTACTACATCTTTTATGAAAATTGCTTTCTCCCCTAAAGAAATAGCAATTTTTTAACTGCATATTGGCTGTATTTGTACTAACTAAAAAAATTATAATACAATTTGAAAAAAAAACCAGATACCTCTATTGTATTTGCTGAGAGAGGTGGACCTGGAGGCAAGTCAATAAATACAAGTTTTTGTCCAATAAAATATGCTCCTGAGATGCGTAGCTTATTATGAAATTTTTGTCCATTTTACAGCTATAGCAATTAGAAATGCAAAATACAACACATGGGACATCTTGCAAAGTTGTTCATTCAAGAGCACTTTCACCACACAAACAAAGATCACACGAGAGCCTTTAAGCTGTGGCTAAAGGCATAGCAGAACATCAGTAGCATAATATAGCCAAAATCTGGAATGGTCCGTTTCATTTAATTGAAGGTATGCCAAATGTTACTTATTGGCACAGTCTCCACCCTAAAATGTTTCCAAATGCAATATACTGCATTGAATTGCTGTACTACATGTATTTTATCAGGATATAGAGAATATTGAGCAAACTATTTATTTATTTTTATTAATTTATTTATATTATTCATATGCTGACCTTCCCAAGAAAGGCTCAAGGCAACTTACAGCAAGAGAAACACAAACAGAACCTAGCATCATTTTGTTATGAAAAATATTGATTAAAAAGGAATTGAAGGGTTAGTTGGTTTTTTAGACTATTTAGATAAGTAATCTAGAGATGTTGCATCAAAACCACAGAGCAAAGGTTTAAAAATTAGATGGGGCATGTGTATTATTATAATGCAAGGAGAAACATTATTTTTTAGGACATACTAAGTAGGTGGAATGAAAGCCAACTAAGGTATTGGAATCAAGGAATATGAATGTATCTAATGAAAAACTGGGTGCCATATGGGGTTTAATATGTTTAACATGTGATGATGTTATGCCTAAAAGAGCCAGCTTCTGTCTGGAGTTAAGGATATGTCCTCTGTGTATGTCATGATCGTGATCTTTTCTTTTGATTGAATCTATGTATTTTTGGATGGAAATATTTAGTGTTTTGTTTCTGTAAGAAGTACAGGATTTACATTTTCATATTAAATTTCAGATGTTTTGAACTGTCTTTATGTGTATAAGTTACCACCATACAGCTCAAAACATGAAAGGACTGTAACCTGCTTCTATATGAGCAGTTTTACATTTTTGATCTTTTATATTTTACATGCTTTCGTCAGACCAGAGTGTTTCCAACCAGCCAATATGTACTCATCACAAACTCTAAATCATAGGTCATGGACAGGCTTTTGTTTCTACCAGTAAGAATTTATCAGAAATAAAACAGAAGTAGAAAAATATCCTGGAAGCTGAAGTGTACATACGTTCTAACCCCCTGGCTGGAGAGCTACACAGGCAAGCTCTTGAGTCAGGAGGCACCAGTGGGCTGCTCGCTGGGCCACCCCTACCCTTAGGGGAGCCCATTATTAGACAGCTCATCCTCTTCCCTGCCTATCAGTAGGCAGCCTCGTGGGTTTTAAATTGTCTTGTGTGCATTCCAGATGAGCCAGGAGGTACAAGTATCCATTCTCACAGAAACACTCTCACAAGAGAGATCTTCCAGTGACATCTGGAAGGTCTTCTCCCAGAAGAGACGTATTTCCCCCAGGACAAATTGTATGACTGCTTGCATCTTGTCACTTCTACCAAGAGAATGGTGATTCTCCCAGTAGAAATTCTGGGTATTTATAGATGTGCTTCCGGGGGTGGGGCACTTTAATAAGTGTGGCTCTGAGAACCACATCAATTAAAGCACCCATAGCGTCACATGTATCAGTGTCCCCACACTGAAAAATGGTGGTGGAGCACTTTGAACTAAAGCTTGTTGAATGAGCTTTAGTTTAAAGTGGCCCACCGCCATTTTTCAGTGCGGGGATGCTGATACACGTGACTGGAATCTGCTGGAGCATAGCAATTACCACGCTCCAGCAGACTTGATTAATCGAGTCTGCTTTGACACACTGTAGTGCATCAGAGCAGCCTCCCTGCACATGTATAGGAGCATATAATGCCTGTACTTATCCATAGTTACTTGGCTGGCTTTCATTAAGACATAGCTGGAAAATTCATTGTGGGTTCATTAGTGTGACTTAAGACATGTAGTAGCCCAAAAAAGTGAAAGTACAGACCTCTATGTCTGTGTTATATTTGTGTTAGGCAGCAATGCAGATCTGAAACTAAAAAACATTACTAAAGGTATTGGAGCCTGGGAGCCTGGCTAGGAGGTGGAAAAAAATGAAGAACCTTGAATGTTTTTCTCTGGAATCCCTGACCTGTTCTGTGGCAGTGTGTACAAATTAAGATGTCTTACATGAATGGTGCTGCTGAAGAAATATCAGCTGGGAAGCAAAAAATACTTGCAATGAAATATAGCATAAAGAGACTTTTAGAAGAGAAGAACTGAATCTGTGCTCTTTAAGAATGCCGTAACAGAAACTAGAATTTTTAATAGTCATATTTTTTTTAATTTCATGCGTGCTTTGAAACTATTGTGTGCTGATTTGTGCATCAGTGAAACTCCATTTGTTCATCTCTGCTTTGACTTGTTAATATATAGCTGTGTCTGAGTTATAACTGCCCCAAGTTACCTAGCCTTCCTCTCCTCCAAAGAGAGCTACATCATAGTTAGAATGCCTGCAAGTCCCTAGACCTGGGAAGCTCTTTCTTGTTGGGTTAGGTCATTAATGGAACTGCAGAAGTGAAGCTTACTGAACACTTGGCATGAATTTTACTTTGTAGCCTGCAGCACTTACGAAGAAACAGGGATGAAATCCTGAAATGGTTGAAGTCACTGGCAAAATTCCCATTGACTCCAGTAGGCTGAGGATTTAACCTTGGAGCACAATGGCTAGACTCTCACCCATTTCTTGCAACATCATAAACTAAGCAAAGTAGATATAATCCTACTGTATGGCGCTCCAGACAGTTGAAGAACTCTGCCGTTGTGGTGTTCATTGCAGGATGAGGGTCTTAAAAGGTTCAGAAAGGAGAGTTTCTTCTAAATTGATACTGAACAAATGTCTTATGCGTGATATTTGGGATATATCATTCTCCAAAGGTGTCATCTTTCAGTTGGGGTAATTGCTAATATAAGATTCTATCATTTCAACAGTTTAAATGTTCAAGGCAAATGTTGGTAGAATAGAATTGTCCACAGATCTGTAGCAATTTCTTTCAGCATCTGGGGCACAGAGGGAAGAGGATATTATTCTGGCCACTGAGAAGGTGGGGAGCAGCATCTTACCTAATGGGGCTGTCCACAGGCGGCAGCTGCTGCTACTGTGGTTGCTCCTGTAGCAGCATGGTGTTGGGCTACTGCAGCTGACAAATAGGCAGTGGTTCAGGCTCCCAGGGGGTCCTCCTGGTGCCCTATACTTTTTCCCCCCACCCTGGGGCCACACAGCTGTGCCTCCCATGACAAAGCCTTCTGTAGAAGGGCATTGTTCTACCCCCTGCTGTCTCCCAGATACACTGCTGGGTGCAGGGTCTGTGCCTGCCTGGTTCCTGCCCCTGCTGTGGCAAAGACTCCTAAGGAGAAGGGGCCACATTGGTATCCCCTCTAAATCAATGACCTGCTCACCCTAGTTATTCTGCTGGAATTGCTAGCCGTAGTCTCCTTATTGAGCTCATATTTGGTCATTTGCTTCCCTACAATTCTACTGCATGTTGAATTTGACACAAGAAGTTTCACTTACTGTCTTACCTTTTTATAATGTTTAGTGCAATTTATAGTTACGGACTTCACCTGGTAATATTAAGTGTCCCATAAGGTAATCCTGGAAGTGTGTACATGAATGGCTGCTGACAGATGGGGAAGTAACAGGAGACTCTGAGACAACCTTAGTTAGTAGGATAGGCAGTGATCTTAGTGCAGCACTGGCCTCTCTCTTCAATTTCCTTCTACCCCACAATACCTGAAACACTGTCAATTTTACTTCCCATGAATCAAATCCCGCATCTTTTAGTGACTTCAAATGATTGTGAGATACAGAGTTTCATAAAATGATTTGTTTTGACCAATTTTTGGGTCACAGACCCAGATAGGTAGAAAACAGCTGTTGAGTTCCTTGTCTGCTTACCTCCCTACCAAAAAATTTCGGTTGTGGTATTAAAAGCTAACTGTAATAGTTAGCCAGTATAACTCTGTTAACTTCACTGGAGTTGCTCCTAATTTGCCATGAGGTAATAAGAAGATGCTTAGACCTGATGAGTTTCAGTGATTTTGCATCATACATGTGATATCATGTTCTTTCTTTATAATAATATAACTAACTTGCAGTAAGTACCAAAACTGGTAGCAGTGATCATGAGTAATCTGAACACAAATAATAATCTGAATAATCTGAACTTTGTATTTTATATATATTATGGTAATTACATTACTATAAACTTTCTATATAGCTAAAAGAACGTTCCCAGAGAGACTGTGTGTGTGCGCATGTGTGAGATGATCCTACAGCCCTCAAAGTAATTTTATGAAATGGACTTATGACTTAAATGTTCTCAAAC
>NW_017729025.1:125445420-125480420 GCF_001723915.1 Gavialis gangeticus
CACTCGTCATTATCATCACCGCTTTCCTTACCGCTGTCTACCTCGGAGGGGTGGCTCTGATGCTGGGTTCCTCCCACTGAGCACAGTCTGCCTCAACACCAACTCTTTTTCAAGCCACTACACTGCAAACATTTTGATTTTCTCTTCACTCCCACAGCTGAGCTGTGCCTTTCTTTCCTATTTCCCCATGATTCCTGTTTTTTCATCAGCCTTAAATGTCTGGCAAACTCTATGACTGTGAAATGTTTTAGCTAATTAAAAAGTATTATGTTTCATTATATATCATATCACTGTTATTGATGTTTTTTCAAAGTTGAAAAAATAAATTAATAAACAGAATTTTTAAAATACCTATGCAACTAGCAAAAGATTTTAAAGATAAAAGATTTTATAAATGTCAGCCAGAAATGAAAGACCAGGAAAACTGTGGGTACAGTGTTCAATAGTGAGGATTAGCTATTAACAGAAGATTCAAAGACAGTGCTACTCAATGATAACTTTGGCTGGTCTTCAAAAAAAAAAATACCACAAACAAATAGCTAGCAGAATTAACATAAACAAGGGGGGAAAGGGCTTCAGATCACAATAAATAAAGATTGTAGGCCAAGCTTTTGAAAAATTTGAATTAATGCAAACCAGGATGGCCTGACAAAATTCATCCCAGGTGTTAAAGAAACTAGCTAAAGAAATTGCAGAGCCACTGCATTAATATTTGAAAAGTCATGAATGACAGTTAAGGTCCCAGAGGACTGGAGAAGAGCTAACAAAGTGCCCACCTTTAGAAGGGGAGAAAAGGAGGATGGGACACCTGGCAAAGTCTTCCTTTAGCCTGACTTCAATACCTGTGAAGTTACTTGAGCAAACTGCAAGACAGTTAATTTGTAACCACCTATAGGAGGAAGTGGTGATCACTAGGCACCAACATGGATTTGTTAAAAGCAAATCATACCAAAACAACTTGATTTCCTATTTTGATGGAATAACTAGTTTGACAAACAAAGGGAATACAGTAGACATGATATACTAGGATTTTGCAAGTTTTTGATACAGTCTCACATGATAGTATTCATAAGTAAACTGGGCTAAATAGAATTATTGATACATAATTGGCTTATTTGCAACCCAACAGTTACTGTAAATGAATCAATTTCAGAATGGCAGGAGATTTCAAATGGGACTCTACAGGGGCCTGTCTTGGATCCAGTGCTGTTTAACATTTCTATTAATGATTTTGATGTAAGAATAGAGAGCTTCTTGACCAAGTCTGCAGATGACACAAAACTGGGAGGAGTTGCAAATACTATGGACAATAGGATTAGAATTCAAAAATATCTTGATAAATTGAAGAACTGGGTTACAAGCAATAAAGTGAAATTCAGGACAAATATAAGCTGCTACATCTTGGGAAAAAAGCAACCATATAAATACAATATAAAGAATAATTATCAAGGCAGCAGTGCTGCTGAGAAAGATCTGGGGGGGTTGTTGAGGTCCCAGACTTGATATGAGTCAGAAATATGATGCAGTTGCAAAAAAATTGCACTTTGGGCTGCATTAACAGGTATATTCCATGCGAGACATGGGAGGTGATAATACCACTCTGCCCAGTGCTGGATGGGCCTCCACTGGAGTACTGGTGCATAGTTCTAGACATTTTAAGAAGGATGTAGAGAAACTGGAAAGGGTCCAGCAATAAACAAGAAAGATCATAAAGGGATTGGAATGCAAATCATACAAGGAAGGGTTGAGAGAACTGGGTAGATTTAGTTTGGAGGAAAGAAGACTAAGGAGGAAGGAGAAAGCAGGTTTTTAAGTCTTCAAAACACTACCATAAAAAAGAGGGAGAACGACTGTCCTCCTTTGCCACAGAGGGAAGGATACAAAGCAATGGACTTATATGGCAGCAAAGAAGATATACATTAAATATCGGGGAGGAAAAAAAACTTTCTTATTATCAGAAAACTAGAATAATAGAACACCTTGCCCAGGAAAGTTGTAGAATCTTTTTAACTGGAGATTTTCAAGAAGAGTCTAGGATGGCTGAGAAATTATACATCCTGCATTCGTACAAGGGGTTGTACTAGATGACACTTGAGGTTTCTTCCAACCCTATGATTTTATGATTCTATATTAAAGCAGTGAAATCTACTATTTCACCTGTGACTTCCATGAAAGAAGTGTAAATGCACTACAGTTTTACCAGAGAGTCTTTGTTGTGCAGAGACCACAAAAATGGAAGTGAGTTGTTTGTTTATTTGTATTACAGTAGCATCTAGATACCACAGAGCTCTTTCTTTTCTAGGCTCACTTCCTTGTTCTGCTACTTACTTTTTTCTTCTGTGTCTGGGAGGTTTTTTATGTCTTCAGATCAGCAGTGGCATAAAGCCTGCAGGGGAGCGTGGGAGGAAGCAGAGCTTGAGTGTTCCAAGTGTTGGAGGGTGTGTGGCTCTGAAAGCAGAGGCGGCACCTGGCTCAGAGTAGGAGCAGGGAGACGTGGGTCCAGGAGTGAGGAGGGGACACCATTCTGAGAGTGGAGGTAGGGGCAGCAGTCTTACCCATGCAGGAACTCCCAAATAGTCCCCCTCTGAGCTGCTGCTGCTGCTGCTGCCGCAGCTTCATTCTCTGCTCTCTGCAGCTGTTGCTCTTAAAGCAGCAGCAGCAGCCAGGGACTCATTTGGTATTCCCAGTATAAGTAACCTATGGAGCTGCTCTTGCCATCAGAGAATGGAGTCTGCAAGGGTGGGGGTGATTCTGCCACCCCTCCTAACTTGGTGCCTGGTATGGGTGCTCTTCTCACCCACCCCTAGTTATACTACCTCAGATCAGATATCTGTATGTTCAGTCATTATGTCCACTGTGTGCTGTCACCATGTCTACTGACTGACATTCGTTCATATGTCTGTGAATTTCAAAAATCCTTATAATTAACTGAGACCTAGGCTATGCTATAAAAGGTTTACTGGTTTAGCTGTATTGGCAAAGCCTCTTAAGGCCATTCTGTTGGCAGAAGGGAGGGAATTACCATATGCTTTATATCAGTTGCCCAATTGAAAAAGGTGTACCAGCAAAAGCTCTAGTATACTAATATAACTGTATACTAGAGCTTCTATAACCCCTCTTCACATAATTTTGAGCTAAAATATTCTGTGTTGTTCTGCCTCCAGCTGAATTTTTTAGAGAATTTCAGCCAAAATGGTTCAATCATTTCTGAGAATGAGGCTAGGGGGAATGTATTCTGGTCACTTTTTGAAAACCTCTGTTTCCCTCATGCTTTGAAATTGGGCTGGGGGAGAGTGAGGCCTTGTATGAGGAATGTACTTTTTGCTGTCCCTGTGAAAATCTGGCCAATTCTGGGCAAGTTCAAAGCCTCCAGAAAAAAAAAATCACGCTTCACACTTGCTTAGTAGCAACCTTCTTTAAGTTTGGCTCTTTTGAGCAATATAGTTTTTCACACTGAGTTTGCCTCAGCCCACAGCTGAGCAAGACTTTCCTTGGGATGTGTCAGATTCAGGTACAGGAACCTGATCTCAGAGCAAAGAAGAAAAAAGCTGCTAGGAAAAAAGTGGCTGGAGAAGGAAGCTACATCATTTGAATGTAGAAAAGATAAGAGCTTCACTGGCAAATGAGATTAAAGAGAGTAGATTGTGACGAGGAAATGGGAAGGAGAAAATGGGACTAAAGTGTGGTAGGAAGGAAAATGAAACTGGGACTGGGTTGGGGAAAGATTGGGAGTAGTCAGGATACATATAGAGAATGGGACTTGGAGCAACTGCAACAGGGAGCCAGAGGAGGAAACAGGGCAGAGACTCGGTGCCAACCAGTGAGGGAGACTGGGACTAAGAACAAGTAAGGTGGGGAAAAAATGAAGGGTAAAGGGTAAGGGGAGAACAAGTTGGCAAAGAACTAGAGCAGGGAACTAGATGCGACTTGTGGGGGAACTAGATGTGACTTGGGGAGTAGTGAATAGCAGGTGACACATTGAATATGAAGCTCAGGAGGGAATTTGGGACAGGAGACAGAGGAGATAGACAAAGGAGGGGAACTGGGAACCACGGCTAGTGGAGTAATAGCTCAGATGGGTGCTGAGAAGTGGAATTAGCTGAGAAGCAGGACTGCAGCCTGGGACAAGGAGTACAGAGTGATAAGACTAGGATCTGTTTGGTAAGAAGACTGGGTGTAGGATGAGACCCCTGTGAAAGAGAGATGGACTCCCTAGATGAATGAAATGGGACTGGGGCAAGGAGACGAAGATCAGGAAGTGAAGAATAGGCCAAGGACTAGTTGGAAGAGGCAAAGCAAAAAGGGTTATATTTAGGGTAGGGAGGAAAGTCTGTGCCCACTGATGTATCCTGCCAGAAGCTGGAATAGAAAGC
This sequence comes from Gavialis gangeticus, assembly GCF_001723915.1. Classification (NCBI taxonomy): domain Eukaryota; kingdom Metazoa; phylum Chordata; order Crocodylia; family Gavialidae; genus Gavialis; species Gavialis gangeticus. Next base: position 125,449,794 of record NW_017729025.1, read on the forward strand.
ATGTTCCTGAGTCTCACCATTTCTCAGATCAGCAAATCTCTCTAAAACCCACTAGCAAATTCTCTCATTTTTCTGGTCCATGTAGATGATAATCTACTGCTGCTATGAGCTACTTTGTTAGCTTAAGTGACAGAGGTCTCTGCAGTGATTCTAAAAGTTACAACCCTGCTGTGATGACCCATATTTATGTCAAGTTGCATTTATGTAATGTTACATGAAGGACTTTGTTTTATTGATTAATTTTTTTAAATGTCTGAAATTACATGTGCATGTTCATGCATGCACACACTGACACCCATGTCATAGGAACATTAAAAGGTTTGCAGTCAAACATTCAAAAGCTAGGAAGGGCCTGAATTTAGGTTGCCTTTACAACCTTAATTAAACCTCCTCCTTCATAGATGTTACAATAGAGTCTGAAATTGTGTGCTCACATACAATTTTTTCCACACGGCCCCTGCACCATTCATTACAAAGGATTGGCTTACTGGGGGGCTGAAGGAGTTATGTATAATGAAAGGGGCTATCTGAAGGGCCCCTATGTAGTTGAAAAGTGTGTAGTCTAAGGCATGGGATTGCAGGAAGTGAGAAGATCTCATTGTTAAACTTGCTGAATGATGCCCTGGAGAATTAGATTCTATCCACACTGCTGCTGCAGAGTTCCTGTGTGTGGTACTACCACATCACTTGAAACAAATTTTCACATGATCTAATTGGGTGTTCCTAATTTTTTAGGGTGTCTGCCTTGAGATCATGCGGTATACTTAGTTTTTCAAGGTAACATGTATAGAAAATATGCAGTTAGTACTTACTGGGAGACTAGATAGCTCAGAGCAACATTATTTTGCTAGAGAATCTTTTTCCTATAGGTCATGAGTTTGAATCCAGTGCAGGTTAACAGGAAATAAAGTTGTTTCCCTATAATGCACTATCGGTAGTTCCTGTATGAGATGAGTGTGCTTGACTATGCACTGAATTAATTTGAGAGACTTGGCAAAGAAGCCAGTAATGGAGTGAGAATGGAGATTGTGCTACCCCTGTCTCTCATAGAGGAAGTCTCCTCTCTTGGCACCAGATGAGGTCAGAGGCATGCTAGCAGTGTTTTCCCATATCTCCTATATGTTGGAAGTTATTTTGCCCTTTCAGCTCCAGTTGTGACACAGCAGCTAGTGTCAACTGACTTTTCACTCATGCGCCTCCCTTTCCAGGATGAGCATGGGTGAGGGGAAGGTAGACCAGGAAGGGCTACAGCTGATTCAGTTCTTCTGTCCTGCTTTAGAGTTACCAGAGAGCCCTAATGCAGAAGGACCTTGTGCATATGCCACAGTCCTTCCTGGCCTGGCTGTGTAGCAGGCACATAGGGCAGTTTTACCTGGAAGTATTGTCACCCAGTTGAGAAGAACTGAGGTAAGCTGAGGCAGCACCAGCAGTTGTTCTCAACCGGAGATGTTGCCACATTCAAGGAAGTCGTAGAGGGTGCCCTGACTGAAAGGGTTGGGAACCACTACACTAATACTACCTGCAGTTTACAGTAATATAATACACAGATCCTTAGTTGTCATTATCATTGTCACTAGAGAGTGTGTAGTGTATAACTGCACCCATACATGCACCCATACATGCAGTATTTTAGCAGTAAGACCCACTACTCTAGGAATACAGACTTTCTACTCTCCTTGTAACACATGCATTGCTTCCTGTTTCCTTGAAGAACACATACTCCAAAACAGTCTTTTATTTCCCTCCTATAAATCGCTTTTAGTGACTACCAAACTCGCTAGCTAATAATAATACTACATAGATTAATCAAAATAATTGTAATAGGCAAATAGGTTACCACCAGTTGCACAATTCCACAGCCTGACAAGTCTAACAATCAGTTTTTATGTTTTAAAGAGGTAAGGATTTTTTGGGAGCAATATCTTTTATTGGACCAACTGTATGGTTGAGATAAAAGCTAGACAAGCTTGTGAATACATGGCATGTTAAAGAACATGCAAGGCATTTTCCATTGGCTTTCCTGCATCTGTAAAGAAGTATTTAAAAATGTCAGGGAGAAATAGAATAAAAGGAAGGTTTCTCTATTTAAATGTTACAACATAAAAAGTATAAAAAGATAGCACAGACAAACATGCATACATCTTTAGCAGGGTTTGTGGATGCTGCTAGTGTAACTTCACTGTAATTGCTATATCCCATTGTCATCAGAACTATAAATTTAAGCAGGAGATCTGTACAAAGAGACATTTTCCGCTATTAGATTTTCTTCTTTCAAAATGCCAGTTTTAAAAATCACTTCCCTGTAAATATAAAACTCTTTTCTGTTTGGCTATGATGTATCCTTGTACTTCACTCTCACCCAGAAAGTAAGCCGTAATTCACAAAATAAGCAGTAATGGTACAGCATTGCTCTCAAAGTACCTTAGTGCACACTTCTCATTTGAAATAATACTTTGAACAAGAGTTAAAGCATTTGTATTTAATACAGTGGGAAGATAATACCTAGTTTCTTGAGCAGGAACTTCATGATTAGATAAACCATGTAATCCCTGCCTCAATTTCTTCATCTCTAAAATGGATTTCATAGTTTTTTCTAAGGAGATTGCAAAGTTAAATTCATTAAATATTGGATGAGTGTATAAGAATGTGCTGTCAGACTCACCCTGGGCCAGATCCAGACCTTGAGGCCAGATCTGCAGGACCAGCAGCTGCAACAGCTACAGGTCTGGCAGTGGCAGTAGGGGTTTAGTGGCAGGGCCAAGTGGCCACAGGGCAAGGAGGGCTGTGTCAGAACAGCTCTTGCTTGCTCTCCCCACTCCCTCTGCCACCAGTGACTTTATCCAGTGAGTCTCAGGGCCCCAACTTTGCAGCAGGCTGCACTCCCCTACTGGCTCTGCCCCCAACTTTTGGTAGCCTGACAGGCTGGATAGAGCAGTATTGCAGGCTATATGTTTGACAACCCTGTGCCATAGAAATGCAGAGTACTATCATTGTTAATTATTAAGATCTGGCAGTCAAGTATGGGAACAGAAAATTCTTTAAGCTTCTAATGTAGTATTACAATTAATTTGACTTTTCTTCTTCAATTATGTATTGTTTCCTTTTTCAGACTCAGCCACTATTTATGTACATAGCATTGGAGATAGTAAATATATTTATATTGTAATGACATGTCCATTAAAGGGATCGGTCTTACTGTTGATATTCAGGAAACCTTTACTTTAAGAAATGAAGGATTGGGACCACAGTTTAGCAGTCTTGAATGTTCACTCAGGAAATGTTCGTGACAAACATTTTAATCCAGTCTGCAGAATCACAGTATGTTGTAGGATATCATTAGCAATGCACAGGACTGTTTGGGTATCAATCTGAGAAACTTCCTAAAAATTAATTGACATGTGAGAGTAAATGTTGGTCAGCAGGGAATAGGCATACATTTTGAAATATGCTATTTAAAGTAAATTAAATTAAAATTATTCTCTTTCTCTCTCTCCTCTCGCTCTCTCTCTCTTTCTCCCTGCTCACTCCCCCCTGAAAATCTCCTGCCACAGCGACTGCATTTGCCTCCAGACTTGTCAGACACAGTGAGCCGCTCAAGCAAACAGGATCTGGCAGAATCCGCCAAACTGCTGAGCTCAGGATGTGGTGCTATGGCCATGGGCAAGAAGCACCTGGACTTCTAGTGATTTCTACTTAGCAGTTTCACTCAGATTTATATGACACTCTAATTATGACTGCTAATGACTTATATAAATATTTTTCTTAATGATTTGACCCAGCAGTCCTTAAAAATGCACATTATAAGATAGTGCCTCATTTTCTCATTCTGATTTCTTTTGACACATTTGCAGATTTTAGGTTTGGGTTTGTTTGGGTTTTTTAAAAATATTTACAAGATAGGTTTTGTTACATTAGCAAATGATGACTTTATTCCCAACTGAAATAGAATAATACTTTTGTTCTTGTCTCAAAAAATTAGAATTTCTTTTGCTGTTAAATTTCAAGATGTATTACCAAACAAAGCCAACTGTGATGTGTTATCACAAGTAAACTAATCTGTTTAATAGGATTTGTATCAAGCATGTAATATAAATGTGAAATATAATTTTCTTTAATGAACGTAAATGGAGGTAAAGCAGTCATTATTAAATGTTGTTTAAAAGGCAAGTGTCAATTTTTTTTAAAAGCTCATTTTGTATATTTGAAAATATAATTGTTAAAACTAAAAATGGATTACATTATTTTATCAAATATATAAGTGTTTAGAAATAATGCTTTAGAGGATTTCATGTGTTTTAATATGTCAATAATTAAACTGATGAAGAAAGAATTTCTCCATAGTAAGAATACATTATAGGTAATTAGTTTGCCTTATGGGTTAATAAATGTATTAAAATGCACTTGAGTGGAATTTACTAAACATAGAAAAAAGAATTGATTTCCTTATGTGGTTCAAAACAGTAATCCTAAACAATTGAAGTCAGCACTATGAAATTATGTCAACAGACATAATTCGAGATTGAAATTCAAACTGACAGCTACATTAATGCTAGAAAACCAGAAGAGCGCATTGGAGCTTGGGGAAGAGCATCACAGAATGCTTGTCTAAAACAGAGCAGAAATAAAACTAATTCAAGTTTCTATGCCATCATATACACTATTTGTGAACTTATGAATATTTTCAGAGGGTGTGGGTGTGGGTGTGTATATGTATACACACACACATATCTCCAAATAGAAAACTATTACATATTTTTAAACATCTCCTATATATGACTTCGTATTTGGAATACTAGGCAGTGTTGACCTGCAAATTAAACTGTTTTGTATTATTTATTATGAAGCTGATGTCCATTTCAAAAGGTAGTATATTGTCCTCCATTGAACTTTCAAATCAACCATCTCAAAGATTATATTACAGTTTCAACACTCAGTCTTTATAATAGGATATAATATGGATATATTGGAAATTGACTCTTCAAAGAACATTTTAATCTAATGCAATAATAATGTATTTTGAAGGGGTTGAAACCAAAAGTTGGTTAAATGGTTTGGTTTTCTTATGCAATCCAGGTTTTACTTTATTTTTTTCTTGACAACTCAGTGTGTAAAACAAAGACATAGCTTTTAAAACTGTCTAACTAATATGATGAATGTCAATCACTTAAAAAACTCCACTGTAGCATAAACACATACTGTATACAGCTTTTATTCTGAATTAGAATAATTGAATCAATGACAGTGATTTGCCAGGATGTCAAATCTATCCATCATATCCTGTCACTACCAGTTTATTTTTTGTGATCAAAATCAAAAAGACTACTATTTTGTCATCAGCTATTTCATTAGTGGTAACAATCAGTTTTTTTCTTCTTTTTTTTTTAAATATGCCTGTTTTATTTTTTATTTCTAAAGACGCAAATCCTTTTTTGATCTTTTCAAAATAAAGTTTCAGTACTGAACTGTCAGTTTTACAAAGCTAAAAGATTTCTACATTCTTATGCCAATATATTTAAAACTTCATCATTGATTTCAAAAGCATCATTTCTCTTTTTGTACTCTATACAACTGTTAGCAGAAATTATCAAATACTTAACTGTGACTTTTGAAAGTATTAAGTAATTTAAATATCTGAGTTCAAGTAATTTTAACAAAATTAACTTTTACTTAATTTTTTACTTTGTTATATAAATAAGCAACAGGAAATACAGTATGTCCCTTTCAGATGTAAACTTGGGATAAGCAAATTGTCAGCATACTGAATAGGTCATTGTTTTATCACACAGGTGGAAAATGTCATTCAAATTCACAACCAATCTCTAGTTGCATGTTACTTGAAAATTGGTCATTAGAACTATATGTTTGAGTGAGTGTGTGTGTGTGTGTATTATATATATAAAATATCAAAATACTATGCATCTATAAGACATTCATTTCAAATGACTAAGTAGATTAGCATAGAAACTAAAAATGTATTTTGAATAAAAGTGAAAGTAGAGATCCCACAGAAAATCTTGATTTTTCCTCTTTTTTTTTGATTCACTTAAACATGCTATTTAAAATAAGTATTACAGCATCCAGATTTACATTGGTGTTCACCTGAGGCAAAAACATGTGCTAAAATTTTCTTCTCTTTTCCTCTAAAATGCTATATCAGTAATAACAGTAAATTACAATGATATGGTTTATACAGCAAAAATGATGAGTAAAATAATGTTACATACATGTTGATTGATAGTATGTAAGATGTAACATTCCTGTGAATGAGGTCTTTTGATACAATCTCAATTTTAGTTTGAGGTATGAAATAAAATGTGTTAATATAATGGTAATGCTCCAGGAGATTTTCCCATCCCAACATTTTATCTGGTATATAAATCCCTCTATAAAAAATTATACTGGATCTTACTTCTTTTTTATTTTTTTCTTGCTGCTGATAAATATTTTAGATTAAAGAACACATATCAAATACTCAGGCTGAAGAACACTGTTTCTTCATTGGTGGCTAGGGGATATATAGTAGTGCACTTCACACACCCTTCTCCAGATCCTCAACCTGCGCTTGATGGAAATCCTGTCCAAGAATTAAATTAATCCAGATTTGTGTTCATACAGTTCTTTTGTGTTTCTGAGCAGATGTAATAAATAGGTTGCCAAGTTTAGGATATTGTTTGTTAACTGTTTTAAAGCTGAGCTACTTACTGTTTAGCAGGCTTTGAGCTGAAGCCACCAAACTTGTTACTGGTATGAGATGTACGATGCATCAGCAGAGGCACAATAGATTCTTTTCATTGAATAGGTTCTTAATTCAAATTTATAACCAGATCCTTACATAACAATGAAGTAGAGTCAAGAAAGTAGATATCAAATTTTAAAATTGGTACCTAAAATAGTATTCTTTATGGAAGAGATTTTGTATTGAGGCTTTCAGAATACAGGTATGTGTACAATGTAATAAGAATGCGATTATGTATTAAACTATAAGCTTTTTAGAAATGCATTTGTAAAGGCATTTAAAAAGCAGCTTGGAGGACACAGCCAATTCCAATTTTAGGAAATGAGAGCTACTAGCATCTAAAATGGGCATTCATTTACTTCAGATTTTATGCATATTGTAATACAGACAATAGTAACTAAGAATTCACCTTAAATTTTAATTTGAAATTAATGTTCTTCCAAACAGGACTTTGAGAAGACTATAGAGGGCTTAAACTATAAATATCCTGTATCATTCTGGTGTTAAAAACAGACCATGGCACTATAAAACCCTAATACAGAATAAGTGAAATAATTTTAATCTGTAGTTATAGTAGTGTTTCTCCATGATTAGTTACTAGAAACTGTGTATAATTTTATTAATTGTTTCTTATCCTAGACCAACATTATGCATCATTTTGTAGCACACGAAAAATAGAAAATAAGCCATTTTTGCTTTTTTACAAGGCTTAGAAGTAAATAGTATACCATGTGAATCCTATCAGCATATTTTATACTTTTCTGTGTGAGCTATATTAGCACAGGGCCCAAGTCTCTTTGTTTAGTATCATACTGAGCACATGATTGATGCTTAATAAATAATAAATGGGTTATCCTCCAAAAAAGCAACAAAAAAAAAGAAAATAAGAGAGAGAATAATTTTTATTGACATTTCAAAAGCAAAAGCTCATAAAATACAACCAAAAAATGTAAAAGCTGTTTCAGTTTAAAACCTAATTGGGAAAATATATAAGGCTAAATTTTTCAACATAGTTAAAATCTGCTTACTATTTTAGGTACCCAAGTCTAAAAACGTTTTATAAACCTAATTAGTTGAAGACATTACTTTGCAGAGTTCTGTTTGCAGATGTTGTATTAATAAATATCCATAAGTGGACATCTCTTTGTGCCCAATAAATGTATTGACAAAAGAAAGTCTTAGCCTGTAGTCTTTAATATAGAAAATCCCCTACAGTGGACCAGATATAATTTAGATATGCTTCATTTCTTTTCTTTTTTATAAAGAGGTAAAGGAAGTTCCAGTTAACATATATTTTACCTGTCAGTAAGCCAGTGGCTCTAACCATATTGTTTGAATATTAACATTTATCACCTGTACTACCAATACAACTGTATATTATTTGCTCTGTAAATAAGTAATAACTCCAACCTCGTGAAAGTCCTGTGTATCACTCCCACGTACAGGCTGGGAACTAACTGGCTAAGTAGCAGCTCTGCAGAAAAGGACCTGGGGGTTACAGTGGACAATAAACTGAATATGAGCCAGCAGTGTTCCCATGTTGCAAAGAAGGCTAATGGCATATGGGCTGCATTAGTATGAGTGTTGCCAGCAGATTGAGGCAAGTGATTATTTCCTTCTATTGGGCACTGGTGGGGCCACATCTGGAGTAATATGTCCAGTTTTGGGCCCCCCACAAAAGAAAAGGACATGAACAATTTGGAGAGTCCAGAGGAGGGCAATGAAAATGGTTAGGGGGCTGGGGCACATGATTTATGAGAGAGGCTGAGGGAACTAGGCTTATTTAATCTGCAGAAGAGAATACTGGGCATGTCTACGCATCACCGTATGGTGACAACTTTATTGCGTTGTTTAGTACTTCCTTTTGGAGTACTAAAACATGGTGCAGTAACTGCCCATACTGCACCATACGGATGGCTCACACTTAAATTTCCCAGCTACGTCTCCACAGCAGCATGCTATAAGCACGGAGTGCGCTGCTACGGCAATGTAGCTAGCAATCACATGTAGACCCACGTGATCGCTACATCGCTGTAGCATGCCATATGTCACCATAGCATGTTGCTACATTGCCATAGGGTGACATGTAGACATGCCCACTGAGAGGAGATTTAATAGCAGCCTTCAACTACCTGAAGGATGGTTACAAAGAGGATGGAGCTAGACTGTTCTTAGTGGTGGCAGATGACAGAACAAGTTGCAGCAAGGGAAGTTTAGGTTAGATATTAGGAAAAACTTTCGCACTAGGAGGGTAGTAAAGCACTAGAATAGGCTACCCAGGGCATGTCTACACCAGACATTTACTGCAGAGCTGACTAGCTCCACAGTAAACTTATTAGGGTCAAGAAACTAATAAACTCTACAGCAAGGTAGTACTTATATTTACAAGTTCTACCCTGCTGTAGAGTTTTTTCTTGCATGTGTAGACACTGACCTGGCTGACTAAAGCACAAGAGTGCTTCAATGTGGGGACTGCCTGTCTCGGATCCCAGCCAGCCCCCCTGCACCATGTTGAGCCAGGTCAGAGCAGGCTGACCCCTCCCCCAAGATGCTGCCAGCCAGGGCTGCTCTGACCCAGCTCAGTGTGCTGTGGTCTGGGTCCATGTATAAACAGCGTGCCCGGGAGCTTCCTTGGAACATTAAACTCCAAAGTAATAAGCTCCAGAGTTTATTACTGTGCTTTAATGGGACATGTAGACATGCCCCCAGAGAGGTAGTGGAATCTCCATCCTTGTTGTTTTTTAAAACCTGGCTAGACAAAGTTTTGGCTGGGCTGATATAGTTGGGGATGGTCCTTCTTTGATTAGGTGGTTGGACTAGATGACTTCCTGAGGTCCCTTCCAAACCTAATTTTCTATATTTGCCCAAATAAAAGTAATTACACAGAGGAGAGAGAAAAAACAGTGACAGTTCTGACTGAGAACAAATTGCTGTTCTCAGGCCATGTATTCTATGAAGATAAGTCATCCCTGTGGAAGCTTGACCTTCAAAGAACAGATCAGGGAATCCATGAATAAATTATTTTACCCAGTAATGATCTAGCCTATAAAAATGACTTAGAAATTACTGGGCGAATCTACACATGCGCAGTCATTTAGTACTTGTTTTAGTACATTTAGCAAGTACTGTGCGGTCCCAGTGCCACATGGGTTGTTTCCAACCCTACTGCACAGTAGTGGTGGCATCACAGTTTGTGCCTGCTGATGCTATGTCACCATAGCTTGTTGCTAGGACAACATAGCATCTTGTGTAGCCATGCCCACTTAGTCCTAGAAACTGAGTTTAAGCTTCTAAAATATTAGCAACTCTGATAAGTTGTATTTTTGGCCATATGTTCCCTTCATAAAGAGCAGTATTATCTTCTACCATTGAAGGGAAAGGTCAAATCCAAGTTTTAGTAAAAGTCTAAGGAACATTCCCATTCAAATTACACTTTTATTTACTTTATTGTATCATCTAGGAGCCCACAAGTCATAGAGCAAGACCCCATTGTGCTAAGCAAAGTTCTTGGCTCTGAATTGGACCTGCGTTTAGCATATGTGTACATGGAGCCTCTTACCTGTTTTAAATCAATAGGGTTCTGTACAATAAGTATGTATAATAGTATCTATAATAGTATCCAGACAGTAAGTTCTATAATAGTGTCAGGTCCTTAAGTGAGATCAGGGCCATGCTGAACCTAAAGCATAATGAAAGAAAACTGATCCTTTACCACTCGATTCCTGACTTGGTTCAAGTCACGAGGATCAGTTCCCTCTTTGGCCCTATTCATCATCCATATGCAACCAGTCAGTGAACTGGCAGTTACGTGAATTCACATGTCAACAATTTGCAGAATACATTCAGGTCTTTTGCAATGCACCTCTCCTTCATCACCTATGAACAAATCACAACTATAAAGATGGCCCTGTAACTTGGACAAGATCAACTAATAGCTAAACCTGAACCCAAACACAACAGACTTGATACTGATATGGAGGGGAAAACATCTTGAAGAGGATGGAGCCCCACAGTGCAATCTCCTTTGGTGGTGTCTCCTGTCCTGCACACAGGATACCTAAAAGACTGCCTAAAGCTACAGGGATGGAGTCTGTGGACAACACCAAACTCCTTTGGCACAATGGAATGACAAGGGTGAACTTCTCTGTGTGGGAGCCAGAGGAGAGCAATTGTGCAATGAACTGCCCCAGGAACAAAGGGACCACCACAAACCTTACTACTCTGCTGAAAGTACAAGGTACAGTTCTTTGACCTCTCCTTCTATTACATAAATACATAGCAGCATGTTGACTTAGGACGAACAAGCAAACAAAACCCTACCAAAACAAAACATTCTGTAGCACACACTTCTCCCCCTAGGGAGAGGATGAAAGAACAAACATGTGAGCTAAGTCATGTTGCTTAATGGAAGGCACGTGAATACTACCACGATCCGCATGAATAGAATAGAATAGAACAGAATTTAATAATGGCCCAATTCTGCAGTCCCTGCTCCCTAAATTCATACTCTGGTGTAATTCAGGAGTAATTCATCTGTAGAGAGAAGAATCAGGCCCAATAAGATATTTGTTCAAGCAGCATTTAGCCATATATTATTTCAGGAAACATCATTAGTTTACATTCAGCCCAAATTAAAAATGATCAGTTGATTTTTTATATAAAAGAAAATGGATTGGATAATTCCAAAGGTTAAAACATCTTGGAAAGGAGAACAAAACAAATATTCTCTTCAATGGCAGTAATACAAGCATTGCAGAACTAAGAATCTGAGGGCAAAGTTGATTTTTTTTAATAGTTTAGGTAGAAAGTATTGCAACATGTAAAAAGAAAAATAGTATAAACAGTGACAGAGAGTTTGTTAAAGTTTGCACTTGTGATAAGGTAAGGTGTTAATGATAACAACTCACAAAAATATAGCCTGCTGACCACATTCCTCCAATTTTCTATGCTTATAATCTGTTAGATATCTGTTCACAGAATTCCCAAGATTTGCTGGTATAGGACAGGTAAGAAAACTTTGAAGATGTACAGAACAAATTGTCAGAGAATGTACAAAGCTCCTCTGAAGCAGCTAGCAGCGCTCAGACATCCCAAAGGAGGAAAATCAGTAATTCCCAAACTTTATATTTTTTTAACTCCTAGAATTTACATGAGTGTTTACTGGATGCCTAGAGGCAATTGCAATCTCTGTTGAGGAATTTCAAGCAAATTACAGGCCCTACCAGGAACTGAAATGAACTGGAACCTTTGCTGGGTCTTTTAAAAACCTCTGCTCACTACCTGACCCAGCTGCAATGCAATTGCTGGACCAGAAAAGGAATTCTGGTCATTACACTATGATACCTCCACCCCAGCCAAAATGATGTAATCCTGCTTTGTCAGAGACAGGCAACCATCTCCCCCAACTCAAGTCAAACACTGATATCCTGCCACTCCTCTTTTCCTCCCCTTCAAGTCATAGTCACTTCACTGTATTCTTAGGATGAATTATGATGTATGTGGAGTAGAAGGTATAACAGAAATGTCTCCTGCAGTCCTTCCCAGATTCAATAAACCATAGCAATTTCATATTCACAGTCAAACCACAGGGCAGTCAAGTTTCATAGAAAGTTGAACTGCAATGAACCTCAAAATGTCCTCTAGTCTATCCCCCTACTCTAGGTAGGATCATCTCTCTCAAAGCCATCCCAAATATTTCTTTGACCTGCACTTAAAAACTCCCAATGACAGATTTCAAAGACGTGCTAGAAAAGTCTATTTTAGGAGTTAATCACCTTAACAGTTAGATATTAAGAAGAACTTTATATCTTCTGGTTTTCTCTCTCATAAATTTGGGGCACATTATAAGGCTGTGGCACTGTCTTTGAAAGAGGGAGCAAGGAGATTAGAATCTCTGTCAGCATGAACAGGAGGCTTCTTTGAAACCCATGGCTATAACTAGAAGAATGTGTAACTCGATTACTGTAGGACTGAAATACAAAAGAGAATGTCAAATGGTCTAGTCATTGAAGCTACAAGTTCTGCCAACCTATCTGGCAGAGGTGTCATGTTGGAAGTGGTTGCAGCTTAAAAATAAAATTACATTTTATTTTTTTTCTCAAGTTAAAACATAGTGTTCACACATTTTTAATTTAGGAGAATATTAACATAGGAATTAAAATAAAAGATGCTCTAAAAGTAAGCACGTTCTAAAATTGCTTCTTAAACTAACTTTACTTCTGTGTCCAAATGTCCTTGGTCTTCCTTTACCTATCTTCTAAAATAGTGGTTTTCAAAATTTTCTTAGACTCAAGGCATCCCTCATTAGACTCGAGGAATCTCTCAGAAATAGTTTTCACTCATTTCTTGACTATGGAAAATTAAGCAAGTCTATGGCAAAAAACTTAAAAAGACCACAACAGGTCAAAATGTTTTTGACACTGTGGATTCCTGAGTTTATCTTATGATTCATGTGTAGGTGTTTGCACACCTAGCAGTGTTAATATTGTGCATTACCCTACAGCACCCTTTAAAAAAGGGTTTCACAGCACTCCAGAGTGTCAAGGCACCCTGACTGAGAATTGCTGCTCTAAAAGTGTTCCTTTGTTTTACTATCCAATAATGCCATCTGTTACAGATACTCTCAGGTAGGCAAAATGCAACCCGTGGGCCAGATGCAGCTCGCTAAGCCATTCTATCCAGCCTGTGGGGCCCTTAAAAAATTTAGAAAATTAATATTTATCTGCCTCTAGCTGCCTGTCATGCAGCCCTCGATGCAGTAAGTGGCCCTCCAGCGAAAATAATTGTCTGCCCCTGCTTTAAGAGCTACTAAACAGGTAACGTGCTAACATGCATGGTATTGGGACTTACCCCTGCATCATCTTCCAAAAAAAAAGAAAGTCTTCAATATCTCATACTTACTTTTCCACAAACATAGCAGGGACAGTACCTTTTCAATGTACCACTTCTGTACAGAGGAATGTACTGTCCACACTTCTGACATAGACACCACTTGTCCTGGCATCTCAGGAAAAATAATAGAAAACGCCCTCCGCAACATATTCTGCAAGATATTCTTCCCCAATTTTCTCCCACATCAGTTGCAACCTCACATTAATTCTGTAATTTAAACACTTACTTTTGCCAAGGGAATCATATATTTGTGAGTAAAAATCACATCCACAGATTAAGGAACAGGTCTGCAGGCTTCAGTTCATTAAGAGAGCAGGTGAACTTTTGAAGATGAGCCTTCAGAAGAAAACTCCAACCATTTCACTTGGCCCAACAATCTGAAATTTGCAAGGTAAGAAGTGGTCCTTACCGTGATGTCACTTTTCTGAAAAATGGCTGCTACCAGGGGATAATTTAGAAATGCCAGTTACCATGCAAACATTTTAATGAGCTAAAATGCTGTTTTCTTTTAAGAAAAGAACAATTGCAAGAAGGTGCTTTGACCTTGTGTCCTTGAACCAGCACAAACAGGAAGCAGAAGAGCCTCCCTAGCTGAACTCAAAGCAGTGTTTTGACTCCTGTCAATGTTACAGATGAGAAAAAAAAATGAACTGGAAAAATGAATAAAGCATCTCAAACCTCTCCATTACCTCTTATACCATGAAAATCCAAAGCAATGCCTTAAAATAATTCTAGGTCTGCAGATAATATTCAGAAATTAAATTACAATTTTTTCATTCAGTAAAGTAAGAGAAATCAATCAAAATAAAATACCCAAGGAACTGAGTCCTGGGAGCAGTCACATTCACAACGTTTAACATGGAAGCTTTCCAGAGTTCTTTATCAATCCTAATCTGCTGTTAGCAACAATGCTGTCTTGCCCCAAAGATGCCCCAGGTTCACTTAATCAAACCAGTAAGACACTATCCACGATTGTTTTGCCCATCTCATACCTGTAAATAAAGAAATTATGGTTAAAAAGTAGCTGTGGTAGAAAATTTCCTTTCCACCAAACCCCATCTTTTATAATCCATAATGGAAAGTGGCTCTTTTTCTATCTCCTTTAAATAGGCTCAGTGTGATTGATGTGCTCCTTTTTAAAGGAACCAAAAGTAGCATCTTAGTAGTGGAAAGTGATCCTAGTATGTGTGTGCCTTAAACAGTAAAGGGTGTTCAGATGAAAAATACATGTTAGCATACTAAACCTGTCATCCTGGTTCCCCCGTGTATATCTAATATATAACAGAATATTTGAAATACAAAATACAAAATTTTTAAAATTTTACTTACATATTGATTCCTGTATGACTATTATTTGTGAAGCATCTTGTAATGCCTTAGGGTAGACTAATAAACAAAGTGCAAGCTGTTCTTATGAAATATGATCTCTTTTTTTGCCCTATGCACAGGAATAAATTGTTCTTTTAAATTCAACAGCAAAAAGCCCATTAATTTTAGTGGTATCAGGATCAGACCCACAGAAATATCTGAGTAACATGAAGCGACTATAGCAGATTTCAGTCTTCATGGATACCGCAATTCTACAGTAGTGTGAATGAAATAAGCATTAGATGCTGTTTAGAGTACACTGAAGATTTTAAATTACGCATTATTTATCAAATCCTTCCTCCTGTTATTGGTGTCTGGTAAAGTAGCATGTAGTCACATATGCATGCATACATTCATGCAGACTCACATGTGTACACACACATATTTGCATCTAAAATATAAGAAATCACTCCATGCCCAGTTAGCTACTTACATTGCTCTGAAGTCTAACATGGCCCAGAGCTAGTAATGAGGAAGTGGCATCAGAGCTCACACATGTTGAGAGGCTGTTTTCACTCCCCCACTCACCCTAGGGAAGAGGGTCTTGACAGGACTCCAGACACATCCTCCAGTACAATGCACAACTATCACTGTAACCCATAATGCCTCCAACATGGAGAGTAGCAACCCTTCCAGGCAGGCATTGCTCAGAGGACCAAATGCCCTACCTTCTTCCTAATATGCGGCCAGCCAGGGACTTTCACTAGCAACCGCATCTTCAAGAGCACAATAACCAGCCAGTGAGCCAGAAACATTTCCTCTCTGCTACAGTCAACTAGCCTCTCACTGCACAACATTCATTCTCACAAGTAACTTTTTCACAGTGTTCCTCAAATTGCAAATATAGAGTATAAACTTGTTCTATAACACATATTATAGTTCTGTTCCTGCTTCCATGATAACATTATTAGAGTCAGAAGGAGAGTGAGTATATGTTTATATCACATCTGTAAAGAAGATATAGGACATGAGACACACTCCTGATCGCATGCTGGTGTAAAGGGGGAATAACTCCTCTAATTTCAATGGAATTCCATGCAAGCAGAAAACCCGGGTAAATGAGAGGTGAATCAGGCTATATGTGTGGTACTACATGCTAATATGCAAAAGTGGCAACCATTTCCCAAAAGATCTCATGGGGCTGAAGGTGTTAAAGGTTGCTTTCATTTTCATGGCACAGGCTGGTACTGGGTGTTATACCTACATAGGTTGGTAGATATAAATGAGATAAGTAGGTATGTCAATGTCAGCCTTTTTACCTAGGATTTATTGTGGGTGCCAATGGCATAAAAATTTGACCTGCTATATGGTATATTTAATTAGATCTGAATAAGGTCCGCAGCTTTTATGTGTGTGGACATGTATACATACATATTCATGCATGCATATATGTAAATAATAGACTTTAAAAAATAAACAACTTTTCAATTGTCATTTTTAAATTAGTAACGTCTGTGTAAATAAAGTTATCAAATGCTTATATAATGAACATATTTATAATAAACAAATGTCAATAAAAAAGGAAATTCCAATGTAATGTTTTCTAGAATTTATGCTCACTTCATTTTGTTCTGTGAATGAAGCATTGTGTGACCGCTAAAGAACTTTTTATTTAGCTGCATTTAATCCTGTCAGCAATGCAGGGATTGCCTCAGCACCACAACTTTTCCTAGTAAAGTTTAGAAAGAAGTGTTATCTATATTTTGTTATAAGCTGGACAGAGCAGAAATTAAAATGTAAGAGTTTCACATTATACCTTTCCTTTCAAGGGCTGTTTGTAGTGCTTTTGCTTTGACTCAGAACTGCCTGCATATTGGCTTTTAATCATTAGATCTGTTCTTCTCCACACATGACAAATAACAAATGGACTACAATGAACCAGATTCATAGATGTGGGAATGTTTAGATTTCACTGCCAGTGACTAAAGGCCTTTAGCTTTCAGTAGCCAGTCACAGTTTGCATTGTTGTTGTCTGTTGATTTGTCTTCCCTCATTATTTCTTGACATGCAGTTTTCCACCCACACCCACACTAACAACCCTCACATAAAACATGTTGAGAAATTAACCAGGTTATAGGTTCAGTGGAAAATTACACTAAGATAATGCTATGTGGCAGTGTATGGGAATGGTATTAGCTTTCCAAAAGAGCTTTGCTTTTGTTACAAACACATCCGCTCTTTTAAAAACAGCCTAGCTGAAATAATTTTTAAAAGTCAAGAATGTATATACATTCAATTTCAAAATACCAGTCTGGTGCAGTCTCCTTTTAGGAGTGCTAGATTTTGGAGTTCATTTAGCACTTTACTATACTAAGGGGAAACATTTTCTTCTTTCTTTTGTACAAAAGTTACATTAATTTATATATTTTTCCAACCCGTACTACAGACTGCTTGAGTCAAAATCTATAAAATTATTTACTTGAGGACCTTCCATATTGAAAATCAAAAATAAATTTAAAATAACAGTTGATATATAATGTTAACCTACTATGGTAACAAAATTTGCAACACCACACTATAAGGTTAAAAAGAAAATAGTATAATAAAGGAAATACAAAGGCTTTGGCATGGTTTTTACAATCAACAATGGTTAATTTTGATATGTAGTTGTGAACAACTTCAAAACACTTAAGTTTAAAACTCTTGCAAGCACTTTTAATTGATTAGGAATGAACTCTAGATGCACAAAAATGATTGGACTGTGAACAGTAGTACAGCTATATCTAAGAACAATTAACTTTTGCCGACCAAAAAAGAAACGTATGATGCATGAAAATGTGTATAAAACATCTATAGAATATTCTTGTCAAATATAAATGAAATTAACTTTATTATAGAAATCATTCTGGGAGATTTCTAGGGAAGACAAATACTTACATTTCGACATAAAACAAATTGGATTATATCGAAGACACAATCTACCTTTTATCTATCAAACTTTTCTTCATTGAAGTTCTCTCTTACCCCTTGTTTGCACATAAGCTTCATCTGTTAACAACCTTTGGAAATTCCAACAGATATTTTTCTTACATAAATCTAGTGCGTATTGTTCCAGGTTCAGTTATATGCAATGGAATGATACAAACTTGGAACATCAGTCCATAATCTATGAACAGATCGGTAGAAGTATTCGATATATCTTGATAAAACTCTTAAATTCGTGGCAAAGCTTGTTGATCATGGCTTCCTTTTTTTTAAACAACTTCATGACCAACACAAATCAAACATCCATCCAGTCTACATTGTTCTTTTTTCATTATAACATACAAATGCCCATTTACAAATAATACACCAAAATGAGTAAAAGTTTGGATACCAAAATGAAGATTTGTTCCAACTGATATAATGCCTTCATTGTACAAAGGTCCATGTTAGAGTCTTTTCCATGTGTTACGGTATAGGGCACAGTTGCAGTACAGAAGTACTTTGAGAGCCATTCTTCCTTTATAAAATACTGCTGAACATCCAACTGTTGTCCATATAGTCATTTATGGAATTAACACATGTTTTACTGTAATCTTGGCCAGTATTGAGACATATCGGGTTCACTGCCAGGAACTTGAACTGGAACTGACACTCCAGGGGAAATAAGACCTGAAAATTGAGTGAAAAAAGGTATATTTTAGTTTTTCTCTGTAGAGCACAGCTTTTTGCTTTTCTGTTTTAACGGGCTGTGCTTGTATTCAGAATATTAAATCTGTTTGATGTGCTTTAAACATCCTTCTTATATAAAATTAATTATCATGTTATAAGAAAAAAGGCCAGATCCTCAGCTGAGAATGTGACCAAAATGTCATTAAACCTTTAACCCTCAAATTGTTTTAATCTAAAAAATATTTTTAATTTGCTTCTATTTACACTAGTACTTGTTTTTTTCTACTTAGTTTTTCTTCTCCAACATGCACGAAGATCTGCTAATTAGATCCAGTCTTTTAAAAAGCTGCTTCCAGCGTAGTCTAAATCAGCAAACGTGTCTCAATCCTACAAGCATGTGCATGAATGCTTGACTTTACTAGTGTGAATATCCCATTGAATTACAAGTTTACCACTGAAATGCACAAAGCTACTTATAATAGTGAAGTTCAGCTCAGGCTTAACTCTTTGTAGGATCAGGACCTCACTAAGAATGATTCTGCTGTGCCATTGTTAGAACACCACTTCCCTTAAGCAAGTATGTTTTGTCTCTCCCCTTCAGTGGTAACTTAAAATAATAAGTAATTAAAGTTATATACCCTTTAAGCTTAAATTATATACCCTTAAAGCCTAGGAAGGTTTTGGTCCTGGGCTCAATTCTGCCACTGCCTAAACCAATGGTAAATGTTCCTTGGTAGAGAAATGGTTACCATTAGTCAAAAAAAAAAAAGATTAGATTAACAGCAAAACCAAACTATAGGAAATGTATCGTTGTAGGATAAATGAATGGATGCTTACCTGTTGAAGTAGTGCCAGAAGTGCCCATTGGCTGGCTGTTCATGTGTGTCTGCATGTGAGGAGGTGTATAGGTATCATAGCTCCGCCCATTCACTGACGGACTAGTGGGCAGCATGCAAGAGTAGGAGGAGGTCTGACTAGGTACTGGGGGCTACAGGAGTAAAGGACAAAATGCTGTTAAAGGTCTGTAAATTTAAACATGACTTCAAGCATCTATTTCCTCTGGTTTAAAGTTACATCAGCACACAAGAATATAATGGAAGCTATTCTTCTTTGCAAAAATATAAATAAACTAGGTACTCAAGTTTGGATGCCTACATCTATATTTAGTTACTTAAGTACACATTTCAGAAATTTTCAAAGATGCAGGGCAATCACATCTGTTGTCTGTTTGTTTTTTTCAAGCTAACTGGAACTAGAAGGTACCTGGTATATCAGAAAAAAAAATCTGGCCATTGTATCAGTGCCTAAATATTAATTTACATACCTAACTTTAGACACCTAAGTTTGAAATGTTGGTGCTAATGCAGAAAAGAATAGACCTTATGATATTTATATGCACAGGTAGATGCTGCGTGGGCCAGATTCTGATGTTATATATAGGCTGCTTCCAGACATGAAAAAAAACAAAAAAAACTATGCTTTACTTTCAGCTCAGTGCCCCACACACTGACTATGGCATATACCTAGAAGAGGCATTGCTTTAGTTTGACCCAGCTTGCCCAATGTCTATGTAGTGAGGCTTCTTGGTACTTTTATCTAATAGCTGATTCAATCGGCTATTAGATAAAGTACCTAAAAGCCCCACTGAAGCACCCAATCTGTACAGATGCTGGGGAGCTAAGTCAAATCAATGTGCTTCCTCTTCCAGCAAAGCGCTGTTTTGTTTTGTTTATTCACGTCAGCAGCCATAATACTGATATAAATTAAAAAAATAATTTCACTACAACATTCCAGTTAAAGTGAGATCAGTTACATGTGTAATATACACAAGTGTGCATATATATATATATATATATATATATATACACACACACACACGCACCCCTATATAGTTGGTTTCCTTATGAGAACTGCAGTCATCCCAAACCCAAGCCAATAAAACCTGTTACTACACAAGTGCATCTGGCCTTCATGGAAGCATACTTTATAAACGCTTTCTACAATAATACTAACATAAATAACTATACAGAAAGGCATGACATAAAATTACTTTAATAGATTATGTAATATATTCTATTTTAATATATTACAGCTCACAGTACATAATCTACTTATGAATTCCTATATTTATAAATTATGCAGTCTTCCCTAAGTAGAAAATACTTAAGCCAGAGTGTTCAAAAGGGTGTAAGGGAATTACCTACCTAAATAGGTGTCTAAAATTATTTTACCAGTCTAAAAAATGTCCAGTCCAAGTTGGAATAATATGAATCTGATGTTAAAGGACCTTCTGCATTCCTGATGTTTATCTATGGGACATTACACTGTAGCAGTTTTTTGACTATCAGTCCTTTACCCTCAAAGGTAAATGAAGTGCCCCTCAGATCAGATAACAATATAAGTATTTTATTTTTCGCCACAGGTTTGAGATACTCTCTCTGCACTGCCTCACTTGATTTGGCCGAATAATTAGTAACATAGTAACTGCCATACTGGAAAGCTATGTGGTCCTGCTAATCTGATATCCCATCTCCAGCAGTGTCAATGCTATATGCTTCAGACAAAGCTGTAAAACTCCCGTAATTGGCCAATAACTTACTTGGCGAACCCCCCGCCATTAAAAAGGAAGGAATTTTGCATCTGAAAGGTCTATAAAATCAGACCCCGAAGGAATAGACTTCTTCCTAACCCAGCTGGTGATCAACTTATGCTTTCAGGCATGAGGATTGACAGCTCTTGAAATTTTAACTTAGCTAGCATAACTGCAGATGCTAATCACATCCATTTCTCAGGTGTTCCTAGTTTGCCTGTAGCCATAATACCAAAGCAACAAAGGTCTAATCCTTTTATCATTTCTGTAAGCTATTTAGCTCAATATTACTGCAACAGTGAGTTCCGTAAGTAAATGTTTTTTTCTTTTCAATATTTCTCATGAGACATTTTCATATTATCTGTTGCCTTTTTACTTTGGGCACCTCCTTGTTCTTATATTTATGGAAAACAATCTAAAGGAGCCCCATACCACCCCTCTCCATTCAATATTGATCATTATGAGTTTAAAATATCCCTTCTTACATCTCTTCTTTCTAAATGATATGATTCTAGTCCTTTGGATCCCTATTCATTTGTTCCCCAGTCCCAGCCTGGTTCCGTAGCCTTTCCTTTTTGTTTTACCTTTGGCTGGAAGAGGAATATTTTCAAAGGTGTATCTAATTCCCCCTGACCTGCAGTGAGAGTTGAGCACCTCGCTGTTAATAAAGCCTGTCTCTGCATTCTGTGTACACTGTAAGTTCCACTTCCTTCCAAGTGAGTTCTGTGTACATTTGGCCCTTAATCACACATCTAAAAGACAACTTGATGTATTACTTACTTGCATAGGCAGGTTGTTAGCCATTGTGAAGCTAGGCATGGGTGGCAGAGCACTGTATGTGTTTGTTAGTGCTGTGTCTGTTCTGCCCAACATTGAACCTGATGTGAAAGAGGAAACTATAATAGAATAGACAGATAGATGAACACATTAGTTTAAGCTTGAATAAAAATTATAATCTATTTTTAGAGAGTTGTATTTTATTTCCCTAAGAGGATGTGTTAATGAGAATTTGTTCTATTACCAGGTGTGGTAGGTTGCGGGATTGGTTGGTAGACACTTGTGCTGAAACTACTACTGATAGGAATATGACTGGGAGTGTTGCTGGCTTGTCTTCTCTGATTCCTCAGTTTCTCTTCCCTTCTCCACTTTGCCCTTCTGTTAGAAAACCACACCTACAGTAAAAGAAGTTAAAAAAATGATTACAGAACTAGGATAACATGCACAGAGTCACTTATTCCTCACATAAAGTAAGGAAAAGCTAAGGTAAAACCTTCTTGAAGACTAACAAAACGGTATGTAGAAATAACCCTATATCTGCTGATTTTTCTTTTAAAATATGAGATGGCTACATGCTTAATGATCATTATGAATCCTATGCAACTCGATAAGTCACTCACAAAAAAAAATAATTACACCGTAACTTGGGTACCTGTATTCTTGCTTCAGGCAGGTCTATTTTGGCAGCTAGTCTCTCTCTGGCAAACACATCAGGGTAATGGGTTCTCTCAAATTCTGAAAAAGGAAATGTTGCATTCCAAAAATTTTTTTTTAGAAAGAGGAAATTAGAATAGCTACATTTTAAATTTGGGGTCTTGTTGCCTGTGCTCTAAATACTTGGATAGGCATTTTATTAACAGTGAAACTGAACTTGCTGTATTTGCATGTTTGTTAGAAATAGCAATATTGTTCCTTCGTCATGGACATAAGCGCACAGAGATCCCACAAGGATTTGAAGGATTGGGACCAACGTTAATATTTTTTAGGGAATGTTAAGGATGGATTACTGGAATCTATACTCATAATCAGCAGGCGCCCCAATACAGCTGGAAATCAGTCACCAGCAGGTGGCATGGCACAGAGTGAATCACTGCCAGTGCAAGATCTCAGCCCCCATGTCTTTTGGACATGTGACAGTATGATGCAAGGCTACAATGTAGCACCAACAGCTTGGGAGTCCCAGCACTCTGATTTAGCTCACATCTGCAGTATGCACAGCAGCTTTTAGGAAATCCGATATGTATTTGATGAGAAGATGGGGTAAGTGAATGGTA
The DNA here is from genome assembly GCF_001723915.1 of Gavialis gangeticus. Classification (NCBI taxonomy): domain Eukaryota; kingdom Metazoa; phylum Chordata; order Crocodylia; family Gavialidae; genus Gavialis; species Gavialis gangeticus. The sequence goes on from NW_017729025.1 coordinate 125,473,024, forward strand.
ACAGTTTGGGATAACCTTGATGCTTACATTCCTTTTAAAAATTAAAATGTCCACAGCTGTTCAAATACTAAATGGCCATGTCTATAAATAAACCTGTGAAGCATACTGAAGAAACAAAACAGAAGGGGAGAGGGCCACTGACTTAATACAATTCAATGTTTTAAAATTAAATAAAATGAAAACAACCTGATTCCATTTAGCTTTTGACATGACCAGGATGCTTGTTCCTTGTCTGTCCTACTTCACCAGCTTGAAACCGTCACTCACCTTTCTCAAGAGCTTCAATTTGCTCTTGTGTAAAGGATGTCCTATTCCTCTGCAGCTTTCTTTTCAGCTGAAGTCTCATCTGGGCCTCATCTGAATCTTCCCCATTAGAGCTGATGGAGTTAGTGTTTTCACCACCTCCTTCCTGCTGCGGGCAGCCATCTGCAACAATAAGAATAGGAAATTGAAACAAATGTAGCCCAACTATCAGCTTCTTATCAATGCAAGATACAGTAATAAACAAGGTCAGCCATGTTTGCTGACACCCTTTCTTAAACATACCTCAGGTGTCAAAGTAATAGTTCACGGCTAACATACATTGTATAATAGCATTTTATTTTCCAATAATGCTATAAATATTAAACATGAAATATCAAGACCATATAATCTACATCTCATTTTTCCCTGAAATAAAACCTGCATAAAATAGTCTTCACTGCAAATTATTCTTCTTATTGGATCTTTGATTAAATGCCATGCCAGTCTCCTTTCTCTGCAGAATGTATTTACCTTTTGCTATATTTAAAATAGTGATGTTCAGTATTTCATATTATCTATAATCAGTAATTCCTATCTAATCAATTAGATGTTGATAGGTTTGTAGAAAATGCTATTAAGAAACCAAACCAAGCTTGTAATCTTTTTTAAAAAATATTTATCCAGTTTTTATTTGAATTCTGCACAGTCAATTTCATTTTAAAGGTTGTGAATTTAGAAGTGCCTGCATTGTTCTGCAGTTTTATTCAACTATTGTATGAGTGTGCATTGCCTTGACACCTATTACTGAGCACAGCTGTAATTATATCATCACCAAGAACAGGCTATAATTGCTGAAAATGGAATTTTATATTTAGATAAAAGGACTGTCCATTCTTTGTAATGTGGTGCACCAGAGAAAAGTAAGATTTCTTTTAAAATTTTAACATGTAATTTTAAAAGAAATAGTAGCGAGTTCACTAACTAGCTAAATATGCTATTCTGCAGCTGAACGTTTGGCATATCATTTAAGTGGTACATTTTTAATTAGGGCATTTCCACCACTTTTAATGTAATTTCTATCATTAAACAAGGGAAAGTTTTATTGTGTTCACATTTCTGTTGGACGTAAAGATGTGCACTTGGTCTAGCTGTCTTTCAAAGTGTCTGCAGACACCAAAAACGGTTTGCAAAAGGAATGGACATTTCTGTGAAGGCAAAGAAGTCACTAAATTAACTCTCCCTCTCTTTTCAGAGCATATTTTTCAAGACGTTTTGATGTTGTTAAATGAAAGATGAAATAAGGGAGGCAGGGGCTACTTATGCTAATTCTCTTCAAAAGTTATGCTAAAAATAAATGGCAACATTCCTGTTACATCCTTTAAATATTGTGGGAAATCAACTTTAAAGTAATATCGTTTAGAATCACCTAACAATAGGCACAGCCTTCAAAGCTTTAAGAGAATTGTGACAGAATCTGGTAGGATCTTTTCAAACACTTTGAAATGTTTTAAAACCCCAACTTTCTCCCCCATTTAAACAGTTGGATTCATCTACAGTGGTCACCATATGGGCGTTTGTAGATCTATTGAGATGACCACCAACACTTGAATAGAAAGGGGCTGCTTTTCACCAGTACACAATGCCAGCAGAGTAAGGGAAACTATTAAACTCTTGGGGCAGGAGAGTTGGCAAACTTTCGTGGGCAGAATTTTGAGGACACAATCAGGGAGGACAACAAAAGGATTCTCTTGAGGCGTGCAGTGGTCCACATTGTATCACAAGGATCCCAGTCAACAGACTTTTCAGTGAAGTATGTTAACCTTTATGCACTACTATCATTAATCACTGTCCCCTGGGCTGGGCTACTCAATGCTATTTAGGATTTTTACTTTCTATAGGAGAGGAGAAAGAAAGAACACCCCTAAACTTGTGAATAGGACATCTCTATACACTGAGCCTGTTTACTCAACACCAGAAAGGGAGAAAACTACTTAGCTAAGATTAGATAAGCTTCAACTAACATATTAGAGCGCAAGGGTCTCTGGTTTTATTTACTGGTGAAAGTTTCTGGGTGCCTTTTAAAGTGTTTTCAGAGTAAGGGCTCGTGTGTTCGGATCCTAGCTCGGATTTCCCTTTAGAAATGCCTCCCAACAGCTCCGCGATGTTTCCCCCCCTACTTGTTAAGAAACTCCTAAAACGGACTTAAACTACTCCCTGTTTATCGCAAAGCCAGGAAACTCCCAGCCCCTGGAGAGGAAGGGGAGCCTCCGGACCGGGTGGATCGCGCAAGGAAAGGTGCCCGGCTGCCGTCCCCTTTCTGCCAAGCGTTTTCCCCGCACGCTCCGCGCTGCTTGGCGGGGAAAGCTAAAGGCTGCGGCCTCGAGTGCATCGAAACACCCGGCTCTTCCCTCCGGGGTGTTTGGAGTCACTCGACGGCCCCCGGCGAGGAGGAGATCAGAGCCCGGGCGGCACGGACTTCTTCATTTAAATGGCCACCTCGCCCGCTCCTTTAATTTAAGCTTGTTGGGTGATCAGAAAGAAAGAAATAAACTAATCAAGCCGTGCCTGCGTCATTCGCCAGCATCTCGCAGTGCACAGGCTGCAGGCGCTGGGAAATATATATATATATATATATATATATATATATGTATATATATATATATACACACACACACACACACACATACATATATATATATCTATATATATAGGTTAAAGTGAGATCACCAAGCAGCCCTAAATCTTGCTAGAGTAAATCTTGCGCCTGAAAAATGAAGTGATTTTTTTTTCAGTTTGAAGGATCTGTATTTCTCCAGTGGCTCCTAAAGCTTTCAAAGGACGGGACTTTTTTGCTTTGAAAGCAGCGCTTTCTTGCAACCTGTGGAAACTTGAGCCTTCCCTCCCTCCCTTCATGAGACCCGTGCTTCCCCCTCCCCCGATGGAGCTAAAAGTTTGGAGGCGGAATCACCAATATGATTTTTAAAAGAGCGCGGTGGACGATTAAGTTATCTCTCGCTCTCCTTTATTTTTTTAAAGGGGGCCCTTTTAGCAGCCCCAAAGAAACGGTCTCAATAGGCTGTTCCACCTTCCAGACCTAATCCGTAAGAAAGCGAGTGAATGTGCGTCCTATTATCCTATAGCCAGACCATCTGACGCTGGGTATAGGATTTGTTTCCTGGAAGAAAAAAAAAAAAGACGCTGGGAAATAAAATCATTCCTTAGTTTCTTAGTGTCTTAATCAGTGAGGCGGAAAACAAGCAAAAAAAGATAGCAAACCAATTGCGGCACCTTTCAGCTGTAGAGCCGGGATCAAAACATTGTAGCATCGGTTGAAAGAGAAAGTGTCTAAATCCTATAGAAGGCTTTAGTCTTATGTGGGGGGGGGGGAGAAAAAGATAAGAAACAGTGTCTTAGTGATCCCTAAAACCACTAAATCACTGGAGAATTTCTCCCGGATAGAGATGTCTCTTTTTGTTCTGTCAGCCCTCATGTATCCATTATTTTATTCACTGCTGCATGGCGTTTATCAGATTGAGACCATATTTGTCCCCCTCTGAGACCTAACCTTGCCTTATGCTTTCTGAGTAATGGACTCTTAAAATCCAGTAACATAGCCCTGCAAGGGAAAAAAAACATTAGAGCCAGCATGAATATTCCAGAGGAAAGCCATTTTATTAATTTTAATTTGGGGAGGCAAATCCTCGGAGGGCCTCAGCCCCTCCTCCTGCCCCCACTCCTTTGTGACTCGGGGCCAAGCGTCTTGTGCTCCAAGCTGCTTTCGCATGGCCATGTTTTATTTCGTGCCCCCCCCCCTCTTTTTTTTCCATCCCGTCTCATGATATTTTGTTCTAGCTGGCGAAGGTGTCCCCAACCCCCTGACACATTCCTGGTCTGGGGGGGACCCTGGGCAAGAGGCTCGTCCAGCACAACGCCACCAACACTCATTGTCCAGCGAGGAGCTTGGGGGGAGGAGGGGGCACACTCCCAAATACAAAGAGACAAAGGCGGCCCCAGTGCGCCCATCACCAATTATATAACCCTGGCAAGGCGGGCCACGGCCTCAGGCCCGGGCATGCACACACTAGTGGGCGAGTGGTGCTGGGGGGGGTCGCCCCCGTCCAAGCGGGACGTGGCTGGGCGGAGGGCAGGGCTGCCAGGGCCGGGGGGTGTCGGGGCCCTGGCAGGTGTCCCCTGACACGCACCTCCCGGAGCAGAGGAGAGAAGGGGAGGGGAGGCAAAGGGGGGGGGGGGCTCGGATCCCGCCTTGATGCCTACATGTAACACGTTCCTAGAGGGAAAGAAAGTGCCTGAATCCTTCTGAATCCTATTGACGAAAATGACACTCATCTGAGTCGCTACAATGCGGGCTCTGAGCAGCCTGTAATTTGATTTAAGAAAGAGAAGGGGGCGGGGGGAGAAAGAGAGAGAGAGAGAGAGAGAAGGAGCTTTGAAAAGTGGAGTTAAACTCCAAACCATTTCCCCTCCAGGCAAGCAGCCGAGGGGGCGCGCCCCGCACGGCGAGACGCGGGCCGCAGCCGCGGGGGTGCCGGCCGGGGGTGCCATTGCCCCCAGGCTGCCAGACCAGGTCGGGGGAGGGGAGAGGGGGGCGGACGAGTGCCCCTGCCTGGCTCCAGCGGCCGGAGGGAGAGACCCGCGGGGGTGGGAGTGGGAGATCCGCGCTTTCCAGCCCGGGTGAGGGTGAGGGCACCGGGACCCGAGCTCAGAGCTAGGCGGGGACCGGGCGATCATTAGGACTCTCCCAGTCCCAGGGAGGGAGATGGGAGACACACAAAAAAAAAACCAAAAAAAAAAAAAAAAAGCGAAAGCCTCGCTCTCTATCTTTCTAGTGTCCTTCATAGATTGTTTTCTTCTCTTAAAACTGACATGTCTAATTGGCAAGCGGTGCCATATCGTGTCCAGAGGTCTCCTGTGGAACATTTCTACAGCTGTCTCCTTCAACTAGACGCTTATTCATGTCGCCTTAATGAGAAACAAAACGATCTCTAATGAGCAATTACATAGCGACAGAATTGTTCCCATAACAAATTCTTGCGTGTGACAGAAACATCCTTTGTACCAGATATTCCGCATACTGTTACTGATTTCCCCCCCCCCCCCTTCCTTGAGGGGGCAAAACAAAAAGCAGGTTGTTAGATAGACACCTCTTCTAAAGGACTGACCACAGCCAGGGGAAGGGCTACGTGTGAACAGAGGCTGCATTCAAAAAAGGAGCCATTAACCATCTTAAGTATGTAACGTAACATCCCATTATCCTTTATATTATTCCCTTGTCATTCCTACAACAAATACCTATTAATCTTCAGGATAAACAGTTTGCTATATTCACAAAGTTGTTTCAGGTCCATTGAGGAGGGGCTATTATCAAGCCTACAGAGATAGTCACCTACAGGATGGCCAAGCTCTCTGGAGGGAGCAACCCTCGCGCAAAAAGCCAGCCCGGATGGGGAGCAGAAACCACCCATTCAAAGGCTGACGCGCAAGGTGAAAAATCAGTTCAGTAACTCAAGCGCCTCTCCCCTGCAGCAGGTCTGCGTTGCTACTTGGCAGGCGCTTTTCTGCAGAAAGACATTGTTCTCAAGGCAAAATTTTAGAACAAAACTGGAAACCGATCCGCTAATCAGCCCCAACGCTTCCTTATAGCTCCTCCATGCATCTGTATTTATTTCCCTATCACTCCATATGCTTTTCTACTCATAGTCACATAATTTGTCAATTACAGGAACGCACAATATGATACAATTATGTTTACCTCGCAATCTGTCAGCGAGTTAACTTGTCATACTCCTACAGGAGGGGGGGTTCTCCCCGCATGTGAATGGGAGAGTTAGATCTCGCACTCCCTAGCTTCATGGCGAAGGGGTAAAGCGCTCCTGTCGACATGGCTGGATTGGAGGGGGGCTGTAAAATCCGCTCCCTGCCAAACTCTCCTTTGAAAAGCCTTCAGGGACGCGATGGAGTGGATCCTGACTTAATTTTCTGGGCTGGGGGGAAATGCCCAATGAAGGCAGCCAACCTTCCTGCTCGCTTCTCCTCTCAGGGGCTCTGTGAAGAGGCCAGGTCGGCCAGGGTGGGGTGACACTTCTGGCTGGCCAGCCTGGCCAAGCCCAGATTCCCATCTCACTGGGATGTGCCTTACCTTGTGTGGGCTGCCCTGGCACGGAGGTCCCGGGGTACCATCCAGGTCGCGTGCCCCATGTCCCTGTCTGTCCATTCAGCATCCTTAGCTTGTCATACATCCCATCGGCACCCATCTGTTGCTTTTCGCTAGCCAGGTTGCGGAGAACTCTGTTTATTGACGATACCTGAAAGGTAAGCAACATTAAACAAGATGGTCGTGGGGAGCGCTCTCACAACATGCTCGCAGTTCAGCACCACCACATTCATCTACATTGCACGAGGCTGTGCATTGACTTAACCTGGACTTAAAGAGATTAGCTAATAATAATTTGACTGAGTAAAGCGGCCAGGATAAACTGATCGCCCTGTGTTGCGATTTACCAGAAGTCATTAATAATTAACCCATGGAGCGTTTCGTTGTTCTGCTTACTTAAAGCCTTGCAGTAATATAGAGAGAGGCAGAAAAAAGAGAGAGAGAGAGAGAGGAGACGTTCTTTTACTCTGTGTTTGAATCCCCGATGCATTAGACATAACGGAGGACAGTGGTTTCTTAAAGACATTTGTCAAGTTCTTTATGCAAAAATTTGTCTGACCCCGCTACATGCAAATGACGTGAACTACCATCCTCTCAGTTGATATCAAAACAAAGGAAGCAGAGGCTTGCTACAGGCTACCCAGGCATTGAACACAGCAGATAGGAAGGTTTTTTCGTGAACTTACACTGGGTATATTATCGTTGGTACAGACCCCCTCTGATAGTAATCTGTCTCGAATCTCCCACGCAAAGATGGAGGGGCACTCGCGTTTATACTGTGCTATTTTGCTTACAACTTCTGGAGTCGCTACTCTCGGTTTACTACCTCCGATTGCCCTGGGTCTGATGGAGCCAGTTTCGTAATACCTGCCCAAAATTTTACTCACACATCCATTCGACACCTGGATAGGGAAGCGGACAGAAAATCACATTATTAATAATTTCAAGACAAAAATAAAATTGTTTAAGTATGCATTAAACA
>NW_017729025.1:125485420-125486907 GCF_001723915.1 Gavialis gangeticus
GCTCAGAGAAGCCAACTCTAATGGCCTATGGAAACCTTCATGGCTTCCGCCTCCCCTCCCCCCATGCCCTCCACTCAATATTTTGAAGTCAGTCGGAAGTATATCATGGAAATATACGAAGAATCACTTACTGTTCTGCATGTTGGATTGATAGAGCAGACTCCCACGTGGCTCGCTTATAGTATTCTATTAGCAATAAAATAGGCGTTAATCAGGGGAGGGTAGCACACACAGTTAAGCTGTAGATATGTTCATATCTCAAAAGGCTTACTTTGTTATAGTTAGACTTATTTTTTTTCAATTGATTTAAAGGCTTGGTTCTTTTTACAGCCCAAGGCAAAAAAAAATTAAATTAAAAAAGACAAGCAACCTCCAAATACTTAAAAATCGCATGCAAGTGGTACAATGCATCAGATGGTTGGTTTTGTTTTGTTTTGTTTTTTAATTTATAAAGGCTTTATCTTTTTATTGAGTGGTCTATTATAGGAACAGCATCAACAACCAAAAAAAAAAAGTCTCGAGCCATGTTTTTAAACTTGCCTGAAATCTGGGTGGACTGTCCTCGCTTACAATTTAAGGACTCACACATCTGCGTGTCACTAGTTAAAGTCTTCCCTCTAGGACAAAGCAAAACATGATTAAAAGTGTGGAGAGATACTTGGGTTTGGTTTGGGTTTCTTTTTTTTTTTTCCTTTTAATTTACAGCGCAGCCTCCCAGTAGGATGCAGCCTGAATTGGAGGGCTGAGATGCAAAGTTACAAAAAAATCCGCGTGCGAGCTGCGGAGGCGCTGGTGGCTGCGCGCCCCCGTGCCAGCCCGCGGAGGTGGTGCGGTGACACTCTGGGTGCCTCTATTTACAAACACACCCCGCGATCTTTAGTCAAGGGGAGCGGCGTTGGACCTATGCTCTTTTTAGTGGGAGAGCTTGGCTGGATCACCCTTTGGGGCTTTTTGGCTACCCACTTGCCAGCGAGTTTTCTCCAGCTCACTTTTGCACTTTGGAAGTTGCTCTGGTTGTTTTGTTTTTGGTTTTGTTTTTAAAACAAAAAACAAACATGGTTTTACATGGTCGGAGTTAGGCTTCATTTTTTTTTCCAGTGGCACTAACAACTCCCTCCCCCCCCTCCAAACTCCACTTATTGTGATTAACTTCTTTTTTGGTCTTTAGATCTTCCCCTTTTTCACTGTACTGTGACACACGCTGTCTACCTCGCCTCAGTGCTTTAAAAAGTAAGAACAGGAGGGGGTGAGAACTGTTAAACAAAGCCTACAGAATGTGAACAATGGCCTCCATTCTGTCCCTCTACCCAAACCCAGAGTGCGAAAACCCAGTCTCCTTCACCGGCAGCGCAGCTTCCCAACTAAACGTACCAACAACCCTCCAACTTACAAAGAGGAGAGAAACAACCCCTTCTCCCTTCATTAGTGGCTGCCTTGACCCAGCGCCTGGACAACCCCAAGAACCTCCTCCCCGCGCCACCTCTCCT
>NW_017729025.1:125486941-125487146 GCF_001723915.1 Gavialis gangeticus
ATTATTTATTTATTTCTTCATTTATTTATTTGAAATCCTCGCGGGCGAAAATGGAAAAGTAATTTCTCGTTATAAATATCTGGAGGTAATTGTGTTACTGGTGTGAGTTGTTAGGGGTTGTAAAAAGATACAACAGCTCAGTGGGGTGCTCAATTGGGCAGAGACAATTACAATAAAGAGCCCATTCAAGAGGTTTGCTAAAAAA
>NW_017729025.1:125487156-125497755 GCF_001723915.1 Gavialis gangeticus
AGATAAGATGAGCGAGAAAGATAAGATGACACGAGCCGGCAAAAACAAAACAAAAGAAAAAAAAGGAGGTAAAATAATGAAATAGTCGCAGCCTTCATTTTCTCGCCCTCTTTTTAACCTAAAAATACTCATTCTCTTTCTTTTGCGACTATAATGAATATTAATTTTACTCTTCCTGCATATGATGGTGAATTCAGAGGCACGTTTCCCCATTCAGGCCTGGCCGTGGCATAATTTATTAAGTAGCTTTTAGTAATCTTAAATCCATAAAAATAAACATCAAACAAGTACTTTCTCGCAGCATGAAGACTTCAACTGGTAAATATTTACTGCTCTTTGGAGAGCTACCTGATTAGCAACAGAGCAAGCTACACTGTACTTCAATGGAGACGGGGCAGTATCTCCTTTAGCTGAGCTGAACGTGAAGCCATCCCTTTAATACACTAAACACGTCTGCATATGCACACACCGAACAGAAAACCCAGATCTTCGGTCAGAATTTGCTCCCATATTTAATGCCCATCTCCCAAGCGTGGAGGGGATGGGGTTAAAGGAGAAATGCAGGAGGCTGCGACTGAGCTTCCAGCCCTCAGCTCTACCAGCACGTATTCTAGACATTACAGCAGAGGGATTTCTTGAGAAAAAAAAATACATTTTACGAGACGAGGACAGGGAAGCCAAGTTGTTCATTAAGGCATCAGGAGGTGCGAGGAAAGAGAAAAGAGCTGCTGCATTTTACTTGGAAACTCTCTAATTACCTAAGTAATCAGCAAAACAAAAACAAGAAAAGTCAAGCCTGCCCAGCACCCGGAAGCAGCATGAGCACAAAATCGCTTTCTCATCCCGTTACCCAATTTCGCTGCTCCTGTTTATGGATTTGATCCATATGCATATGTAGGTCTCTACAGAGGCATTACTGTACCACAATACAGTTAGCTTTAAAGGAATGAATGAAATGCAATTTGCCGTGCCCTGGGACTCAACCTCAATAGGCCAGGCCTAATCTGCAAGTTGTTTTCTAATCTCAAAATCTTGATATAATCTGATCGTGGCTGGGATTTTTCTCTCCCACTGGAAGCATAATTAGTCATTAAGATGACAAAGTTTTACGTTCACAGGTCGAATAAGATAAAGCTACAAATGAATCAGTTGGCGTTTAGACATTTGCAAAGGTCACCAGCTATAAACATTTATTGTCAAAGACCACAATTACTGTTTTATATCTCAAAAGATGGATAAAATGCAGACACTCCCCCCCCCTCCAAAACACTGGTATGCTTGTTTTTGTTTTTTAATTTTTTTTCCCAAAGCTGCGTCTGCCAGGGACATTTAATCATTCAGGAAACTTTGTTTTTAAACTTTCTGCAAATTGTGAATGGCCTGCGGGTCAATTTAACACGGCACTGCAAAGCGTGACAAGGTTAAATTCAAATCCAGATTTCCCAAATGCACTTGTGAGGGGAGAAGAATCAAGTTTATTGCTGAGCTGTATGGGACCAAACCTGAGGCACCGCGAAGAGTTGGTGACTTCTACCAAAAAAAAAGGCTTAGGGCTGCAGTGGGGAGCTCGGGTCCTTACGGATTCCAAGGGGAGGCCAGCAGTGTCTGGCGGAATAATTGAGACTAAGTCAAAAAAAAAAAGAGAGAGGAAGGGGTGGAATATTTTACAATCATGTTGAAAGAAAAAAATACTTCCGCAGTCAGAAACTTGTTGAAAAGGAGCCCTGATGGCAGGTCGGTGCTGGGAGCACACGGCCCTCGCAGGGCTCCCCCGAGCAGACCAGAGCAGAGCCGGCTGCCCCGGCCGGAGCCTGGGACCTCCGAGAGGCCGGTGGCACCAGGGGCTTTGCAGATTGCACTTTGCTGACTATTCGCCTCGTGTGATCTGCAAGTTGGAAACTTCTTCTCCGTATTATGGACAAGTTCGGTGAGATCTCCCGGCTGCTTGATTGAACCTGACAGTCTTTCAGCTCCGCTCAGCGCTTCCCTGATACAACTACTGAGAACTGACTTGGCCTAGAATGTGACTTCTTCCCCCACCTCTGTGCCCGGCGCTCTCCTCCTCTCTCTCTCTCTTACTCTTTTCTCGTAAGTACCAAAAATCACCGGCGAGTGCTCCCCAAACGCGACTCCTTCCAAGACACTGGCTCTGGGAAGCACAAAGCAAAAGCCACGGAGCTCGGATCTGCCCGGCTACACCCCCTGCCCTCCCCACAAAAAACAAGTGGCAAGGATCGCTGAGGAGTCACTTCCCTCTCCTAACAGGCATAACAGGAACAAAAAAGGGAGCAGGCTCAGGGACCGGGCTGCAGCAAGGTATATGTTGTGTGTGTGTGTGTGCGTGCGTGCGTGCGCACCCGCGTATGTGTGGAAATATTAGTCAGGGATCAGAGCACCAGCTCCCCAATCATCCCCCATCGCTTGGGCAAGTGGGGAGGGGTAAAGGGGGGGGGGTGCCAGGAACAAGACAGGCTCTGGTGCTTGCTCTGTCCAGCAAATATATTGGAGCTGCTGCTGCTTTACTAAGTATTGGCATTGGTTTCCAAGTCAGATGCTTTAGCTTTTCCAGGGGACCATGGGTTTAAGTGAAAGCAGAAAGTTTCTGAGCTTCTGGACTGGAAAGTTCCCTGGGAAGCTCTCCCGGAATGCAAGTGGCGAGAGGAGAGACAGAGAGGGAGAGAGAGAGAGAGAGAGAGAGACAGAGGGGGCGGGGGGAGAGCTGTCTAAATATTAAAATGGAATGAAGGGGAGAAGTTGGGAGAAGAAATGAGCAGACTCACCTTTATGAGGCATCCTGTCTTGTTGTCAAAGCTCCTGTCAATAGTTTAAGAGCGCCCTGATTTGAAATGATGGTGCTTTAAAAAGAGTTGCCAGTAAAATAGTTTTTCTCCAGTGAAGCTGCTGGTTGTGTGATCTTGAATTCCTGGGAAGGAGACAGAGATTGACAATAAAATGGGCTGTCAGTGACTGGAGAGTGAGAGATAAAGAGTGTGTGAGCGGAGCAGGGAGAGAGAGACACACAGCACACCTATGCTGATTGGTGATGGTTCAAGTGTATTAATGTATGTGTGCCTGGTCTCTGCCTCGCCTCCACTGCTCTTCACTGGCCCATTAGCAAAGCCTGACCTCTGTCATCATCTTCCAGCAAAACACTTCCTCCCTGCGCCTTAACCAGAGCGGGAAATGAGGCTGAGCCAGGGCTCGCTTTTCAAACCCACTAATCACTCCACACATGCAAATGCTCTGCTCTCTCCCACACAAAATATTGCTTTATGCAAAGCAACGCCATTGCCTCCCAGCTGCCGATTGGATGCTCAGTCACACTGCCTGGTTCAATTGGCCCATTTGTTTGAATATGAATGCACTTGTTTTTTGCTCCGCACATAGATTTTTTCCTCTTCCCTGTGTTCTCTCCGCTCATCTCCGGGCTCGGCGCCTCTCGGCAGAGCCGTACTGAGCAACCACTTGATCTGCAGGTTTGTTTGGAGGGGCAGTGTTTTTGCTTTGGAAAAACAATATTCCCAAAGCGCCTTCGAGAGGCATCCGTGCTGTCTGAACCGCATCTCCATTACCCGAGTGCCTTTTCCCAACTCAAACACAAACTCTGCCCCCTACTCCCTCCAAATAGGGACCGGAGCAAATACATAATGTGTCCCGGACAAATAAAAGAGCGTTTTGCTCTCCAACGCGACCTAGGAGGTGTGTGTCTTTTCTTTTTCTTTTCTCCCCCTTCTTTTTTTGGAGACTGGGGGGAGAGGGATTGGGGGGGGCGATCAATTTGCATTTAAACAATGCATCCGACAATGGAGATAAGGCAAAAATAACATTCGCATAGTAAAAGCATAAATATTTGGGAGACAGGCGCTTTGTAAACTGTGAATCGCCTAGAGCTATCCAAGTCTTACAGTTTTTTCTCCGCCCTTTCTTTCTCTCTCCAAACGTGATGGAGAGGGAAGGTCCTTCCTAGCCTGGAAAGTGCAGAGCAAATACACAATTTACTTTGTGTATTGAGTGCTCTTGTGAAAGAGCCTGGAGAGTCCTTTACCAAACACTCACAAACTTCTTCCACGTGCCATTTGTTGACTAAGAGCTGCTGGGTTTTTTAAGACACCACGGAGGGAGGGGGGCGGTGTGTGAAAATATCTACAATGATGCGTGCTTCTCCCTCTCCCCCTGTCTCTTCTCTGGGAGGGGGTGCGCTGCTGTGCTGGAGAAGTGCCTTGCACCAGCTTTGTTCCCCTTCTCTGCTGAGATTTTTTTTTTTTTTTTTTTTGCAAAGGCAGAGCCCCTTCAGTGGCTGCCGGAAAATCAAGGGGGAAAGTAAGTAAATGACTTCGCTGCTCTGACCACACACCACAAGTACATTTGTTGAATGCCTAACTATTAAGACACACCTCAGTAAACTCTAAAGCAACCCCTCCGCGCATGCATTTAAGGTTACACTGAGAGCACCAGTCTAAGCTCAGGGTGTCCCACGTTATGGCGAGTGCTGCGGGGGTGGGTGGGGGAGGCAACCTCCTCCCCACCCCCCCCAAAAAAAAGCCAGAGAGAGAGAGAGAGGAGGAGAGGAAGAAAAAGACAAGGGGAAAAATTCCAGGAGGAAAAGTGGAGAGTATGAACGCGCAAAGCATAAAATGAAGTCGTAGCCGCATACACTTGACTTCTCTTGACATGTGAAAAGTGCTAAAAGTCAAAGCTCATCAATAAAGTATCTTGAAATTGAATAAGAGCCCTGACAACCATTGCATTCTTAAATAAAGTACAATGAGGAGACAAACGACTCTGCCAAGGAGTTTGCATGTGAGTGAAAGGACGCCTCAATAGGAGCTGGATAATGGGCTGCCCGGCCGTCAGGCACTGTCATCTCCAGTCCTGCAGAGAAGCTGCCACAGCTCCTAATAGCACAAAATGGGCTCTTAAGAGACTACTGGCTTTTCCTCTGGGTTTTTTTCCTCCCCCCGCCCCCCTTTTCCTATTCTGCCGATTTGCCTTGATGCTGATTATTTCCAATGTGGTTTTTGTTGTTGTTGTTTTTTTGTTTGCAAGGCAGAGGTTTAAAGGCGTCTCCTCCTTGAACTGTGGATTTAACTGAGCAAAACTCTGGGCTGAGTGTGGTGTTCAGTGCTGGAGGGAAGGGAGAGCTGAGCCGCCTTTCCTTCTGCAATCCGGGAGCTGGGAAAAACTCCGCCGCAGACAGCCGGGGGGGGGGGAAGGGAACCAGGGGGCTTGTTTCCCCCACTCCTGGTCCCAGCTCTTTTCGGTGTTTCCTTCAGCCCTGCAACGGCACTAAATAAAGTGGGACATTTAAAGTCACGGAAGAAAGGAGAGCTGTGCTGCCCTTGGAAATGCACCGTTCGCCTGGCCAAGTCATTGATATGCGGTTGCAATAGTTCAGGCCTAAGTCAATCTGCATTTTTCCTAGTCATGCATATTCATAAAAAATGGAGCCGCATATAATGATGGAAAGATCTGAGCATTTGTTGTGTCCATATGATCTCCCGGGAAGGTAAGGCAGGAGCAGCACAACCCTACGAATACAAAGGGCGCTCTTCCAAAACCGGGCACTTAGGTGTGCTCAGCTCAGCGCCCTCGGAGTGGGGAGGCGAGGGCTGGGGGGACGATGCCTCTCGGCTCACATTGTAGACAGCTCGGTGCTAGTAACACTTGCCGACTCTTCTCCCTCCCCCCCATCCCCAACTTTTCAAACGATCAGAATAGGAAGCAGCTGCTAAGAAGGCTCCACCATAACCTATTTACAGGAAACTCCTCTCTCTGTGGTTAAACATGATTGCAAGTGCACAAAGGGCATCTTTCAAAGGGACAAAAGGGAAATTAAAAAAAAAAAAATACAAACCAATGTCCTGCTTGTCTCCTTCCCCAGCCTGCTGGTCCTGCTGCTGCTGGCGAGACAACTTGGCCAAGTGTCCCGAAAAGAGCCCAGTCCTGCTCTAGCTATTGCTCTACCGAGCCGCGTGTCACCTCCGCTCGCATGCTGGAGGCAGGAGGAAGAGGCTGCGGGCTGGGAGATCGCGGAGGCTCCAGAGGGACGGGCAGAGCTGGGACTGGAGCGAAGTCAGCCGATGTCTTTCCTTTCCTTTTTTTTTTTTTTAAACTCTCTTCCACGGGGCATCAAGAGAGGGAAAGAGACCGACATACTTCGCAGGCAAATATCATTTTTACAACCTCTCAATTAGCCATCCTCTGGATTAGCACCTTCTTATGCTTCGTCTCCAACATAAAGCAGCCGTAATCTTGTTGCTATTTTCCCCCGAGGCACCGTGGGCTTTGTGTCCCCACCTCCCCCCCAACCAAAAAAAAAAAAAAAAGTTTTCACCCCCCCAAAATCATCAGGGGAGGAGGGAGGTGAACGGAGCTGACGTCATGGGGGGATGGGGAGGGGATGGGGGGCAGATGGGAGGAGGGAGGTCTGGGGAGAGAGCCTGGCTGCTATTGATTTCTTAGGACACGGGGGGAAAGGACAAAAACAAAAGTTGAGAGCAAGAAAAGGGGAGAGAGGAAGGATCAGAGGGAGGGGAGGCGGAGGGGGGTGAGAGTCAGGGACACACGGAGAGTGCCCGTCCCAAGAGCGCCCAAGTTAGGGCCAGCCCTGCCCTGAGCTCCTGCCCCGCAGGGACCCGCTGCTCCACTCGGCCGGAGGCAGCCCGTGCGGAGGGGACTCTGCTCTCTCCCGGGACACTGAAGGATTTGCCATCTACCTGCTCTGAAATGTAAAGGCAAGGAAGTCCCTGCAAAGTTGAGGCACAACTCTAACGACGCCATTTTAACTCCAGCCTGCCTGTAACCGCGCCTCTGCTTGCTCAGTTTGCAGGAAAGGGGCATGCTGCAGTTCAGGGGGGCTTTGAGCAACCTGCCTGCCCCTTCCTCGAGGTAGACACGAAGCGGGGAAGGGCGCACAACAGCTGCTTTGCACTTGATCTTTCATTCAGGCAGCTCTTTGTTGTTACTTTCTTTTATTTCTCTCTCTCTCTCTCTCTCTCTTTCTCTCCTCTTCTTTTTGTCCAGCAAGGAGAAAGCAAATCGATGAAGCATTGGTAGGAATGGCCATCAATATTCCATAGAAGGGTGATCAAGTCTGACGAGTGGCTCTTTGTGCTATTGGTGGTGAATATGGGTAGGCACAGTTGGTCTCAGGACTCGGGAAGAGCTGTGGAAAACGTAAGTTTCGCCAGCCACCTCTGTTGTCCCGAGCAAAACCCCCCTGCAGCAGGGAGCGGGGCGGTGATGGCACGCGTGGCACCTCGCTAGGACTAACCTCACCCCGCAGCAGCAGCCAGCAGGATTGCGGGGGCTCGACCCAGCCAGGGCACCTTACAAGGAAATGCTTTTGAACCAAGTCGATTTCTAATCACACACTTCTTTTCAGGTTAGCTGTCCCGGCCAGCTCCTGCGTTGTTTGAGGCAGGCAGCTCGCCTTCTGTTTCAAGCAAAGTCAGATTTGACTTCTCCAAAAAAGAAATTAATGTTCTGCTAATTGTGTTAATGAGCCAGGAAAGAAAAGAGAATAAACAGCGCTGTAAGGAAGCCTGCCTTACAGGTTTCCAGAGGAAAGCCTCCCACACAGATGCTAAAAAGGTTTTAGCCCTTTTTCTTTTCTGTTTTTTTTTTTTTTTTTAAAGAAACCACCTTTAAACAACAAAGAGGTCTAAGGTAAAATAAATCCATTCTGCCTTAACACTGTAAACATCCATGTGCAGTGGCTTTTTCTATGGGCTAAGACAGGGCTTGAAGAGACTCTTTTCTTTTGTAAAAAAAAAAAAGCCCCCAACCCCCCAGAATAATTATTGAAATTGGCATTTTTTCCCCAACTGGTCTCTTTCTCTTCCACACACATTAACAAAAGCAAGGTAAGTAAATATCTGTTTTTTTTCTGAGACGGTACAAAGAAATTTGACTAAAATCCTTGTCGGTGTTTTGCACGGTCTCGTGCTCTCATGCCTGGCTGGTGACTTATGTTAAAGACCAGTGCTTTGCTCCCCTTTTAGCCCATTGCTAAGTGTTGGGAACAGGAACTGCTGAGTTAGGTCCTTCTGTATAGTCTTGTTGTATTAATATCTGGGTTGCAAACTACCCTTTTTAATACCCAGAAAAATGCTTAAAGTCCTCTTGTCCAGTTCAGTCTAAAACTGAAGAGATACACAAATTCTGACGTGTTAGACTACAATGCTTTTGCCTTCGGGACACTTAATGCCTATTTGTATAGATAGAAGCCGTGTTTGAAACCTGTAATGCGCAGGACATAGAGTTAAGTGGAGCTTTTCTAGTTTCTAAGCAAGCCACAAAAAGTTTGGAATCGATGTAACCTCTTTGATGTTGGTGTCCTGCATAAGGCACAGCGTTGGGTGCAAGGATAAAACAAGCTTTCTGGACCTTAACGAAGTCAGTTTTGCAGCCTCTGAACCTGGGAGACGAACATACATGTTTGGAGCCGAGAAAGCCTTTGATTGCATCTATGTGAAAAATGCCAGGCGAGCGGACTGGCTAGAAAAGCCTTCAGAAAAAGAAGAAGGGGGAGCGGGGAAAGAAGGGAAGGGGGAAAAAAAAAAAAAAGCTAAGCGCATCCTGACGGGCTTTTTAAATGCTATTGATTGGGACAAGCTGTTCAAAACCCCAGTAACAGTTAATCTGCCTGTTAATCAAGCCACTAAGGAGCTCAATGCGAGTTTTATTAGCGACTGGAGAACACAGGCAGCAGAAAGGATCAAAAGCCTACACCCTTGATATTTGTAAAACCAGCCTTCCCAAAAAATATATTTTCAATTACAGAGTAATTCTAAGCTTATCATCGCTTGCTAACAGCAACCCCAGATGGCTGCCCAAGCGCTGGAAGGCTGCGGAACCGACTGCAGCAGGGCTGCCTCGCCACACTGAGATGCACATTTTAAAAATAACATGATTAATATTAGCCGGGGATCAAAGCTGACCCAAATTAGATGTATGGAGAGCTCGTTTTGTGGCCTTTTGAATGAGAAGAAGAAAGTAAATCTGGGGAGCCGGTGACAACGAGAACAATTATGTAGCTCTTCCTTTGAGTCGTGGGAACTATTTTATCAAAATGGGGACTGGTTTTTTTGTTGTTGTCGGGTTTTTTTTTAAGCACTACACCGATGCATTTTTTCCTGGCTGCGGTGACTGCCCTGGCTTGGTTCCGCACAGCCCGGGATTTGACGCCACCCTTCATTGCATGCGGGAGAGTTGCAATGGCACGATCCGTGGCCACGACGTGGCAGTCGGAAAGTTGAATTCCGACTCATGTAATAATCCGAAATACGATCGTATCGGCCAGAATCAACATTTGATCTTGTCATTTTTCATGCAAGCCGATCGCATTAGATGTCAATGAGATATGCATATAAAAGACTATCTGGTCAGAGGTAATTATGTCACAGCTTTTTCTCGGCATGACAGCTGGATAAACACAATCTCCAATAAACATCTCTAATTAGGGAGGAGGATCTGAGATGGATGGTGTTTGATTTATTACTGAAAGAGAATGTCCGCTTACCGGGGCGTTATAGTGAGCGCTTATAGAGAGCCTTCCCGCTAAAGTGCCTTAAGGAATGCGGGCAAGAATTGAGGGCAGGTAAGTGGTGCTTTAGGATTTACATTTCTTGCTTTCGGGAAGCCGGTCGTGCCGGGGGTAGGTCTCTCTCACCCACCGCCCCGATCCAGGAGCCCACCTAGGGCTGCCCTGGCCGGGAGGGGAGCCCGGCTTCCCCTCGCAGCTCCCCTGCGGGATAGTCCGCGCGCCCCGGGATCTGCCCTGCACCAAGTGGCGGAGCCGCAGGGACCGGGACCAAGTGCCCAGTGCCCTCTCCTCGCTCGGAAGCCCGGGGCACCCCCGGCAGGCAGGGCTAGCTCCAGCCCGCGTTTCTTCCGCGGCAGCTCCGCTTCAGCCTGATGCCTTCCCATTTCTCTGAGCCTTAAATCTCCCTCCCCCCCCACCGGAAAAAAAAAAAAGAAAGAAAAGAAAGGACAAAAGAAATCTGACACCGGTGATTATTACCCCCCTCCCCCTCTTGCATGGTGATGTTGCAACTTCGCTTTAAAAACTTTCTGTCCTAGCTGTAGACCGCGAAGGAAGGAGCCAAGATGCCCCGTGTAGACCCGGGCAGGCACACACGCGAGTCCGGCATGTGCGGGGCCGGGCGGGTGCCTGCTCGGGACTGGGCTGGACGCGCCCGCCCGGGGAGGACGCCGGAGCAGGGTAGCGATTTCTCTGCGCTCTCTCCCAGCCTCGCCAATGGCCCTGGCGGAGCAGGTGCCCCTTGGCTGTGAGCACAGCCTGCCTCGGTGCCCCGGTGCGAGGAGCCCCGTGTAACTCGAAGCCCCTCGTTCTACCTCAGTGGAAATCGCTAACGATTAGGTCTCCCGAAGCAAAGCTCAGATCACACGGCCGGGGGATTGAGAGCGCGACCAAACTATGTGAGCCTCATTCTTTCATCCCGAGCTGAACTTTGAGAAGCGAATCAAATATTTATACCTCTCCGCACTTCAAGGAGCAACACTTGCCAAACAGGGGGAACCTGCACACTGATTCTCGCTGGAGATGTCCCAGCTGCTTTCTTCCCCCCCCCCCCC
>NW_017729025.1:125497802-125499771 GCF_001723915.1 Gavialis gangeticus
CTTTCTTCCCCCCCCCCCCCGCCACCTGTTGTCTAGGTTGTGTTTTTTTTTAATGTATCAATTAAAATAATAATAATAATAATTTGAAAAAACCCATAGGAATAATTGTGCGGCGCTAGAAACGACGCAGATTTGGCCCCGCAGTGAACGCGTGCAGACGTTCCAGCCCCCAAATCTTTCACTTCTCACTCTCAGGCCAGCTGAGAGGTGCTGCTGGGCTGCAGAGATCCTGAGCTCAGAGACCAGGGGAGCGTGGGGAAGTTTCCTATGCACTCAGCCCATTCCTAAAACAATCACCTGAACACACACGCACGCACACAAGCAGCTCACGTCTAAAGAGGCAGCGACTTGAGGGAGGAAAGAAGAAGGCAGGTTATTAGTTTAAGAGCGAACCGGTGGCAAGAGTGAATGTAGAAAAGGAGCGGAAAATGTTACCTGTTATGGCGTGCAGAGAGAGGCCCCTGATCTGTCGATTCCCCACACTATTCAAATGCCGATAGTAGCTAACTGGCAGGTTTGATCGCCAATTTCTACATAAGAATCTGCCACACAGTTTAAATGTCAATGACAATAAAAAAGAGGGTGCCTTGCTTTGCACTAACTTTCCCTTAATATCAACGCCAGCGCTTCCCTTATTGGCTGGGCTGCCCCGGTGACGTCATGGTGGACAGTAGTTAGAGCTTAGCTAATAAGAAATTTTAGATAACAAGGAGCATATAGGGCCTAAAACCTTTCTCCCACCGTTGGATCCCTCCTGAACCCAAGGAGGGTTTTAAGGAGCAGCCCTTCTATGAACGTGCCAGCGCTCACAAGCCGCCTTTGGACCGCACGTCTCCAGGGTGCGGGGCAAACGGCATGAGGTCCTGCCTGTAACCCCCCGCCTAGGTGGGGGCACGAAGCTGTCTCGGGTAGTGGCCGTGCACACATGTAGGGAGAGGAAAGCTGCTCCCCGGCTTTGAAGCGTGCCAGCTGAGCCCCCGGGAGCTCCCCTGCCCCCTCTTCCCGTCCTGCCTCGTCGTCTCACCTTGCCAGCAGGTCCTCATCTGGCCTGGGCATGTCCTCCTGTCTGTCTCCTCACCTTCCCCTCGCAGGCACAAGCCTTCCACCCCCAGTTTTAAACCAGCCCCAACCTGGCTCAAAGCAGGGGTGCTGCTGCCCCCTTCCCTCCCCTCCCCTCGAAAATCCGAGCTAAATGGACCCACCTCAGCTGAGCTTTAGCAGGGACTTGGAGGTAGCTTTATTCTTTCTGGGTGCCCCTGCTTTTGCATGTGCCGTGAGAGATCCCATCGCTCAGGCATCAATGCAATACACACTGATACTGTTGCTTCTCGCTTTTCTGGTTACTGAATGAGCCCAGTCGGGGAAAAAATACATGTTTTTCCTAGTTGTGCTGAGCTACCTGGAGCGATAAGCCCGTGCACTCCCCTACCTCGCTGAGTGGTAGCCTTCTCAAACCACCGCACAGCTACACAGCAAGTCCAAGCCCGGGTTGGGTCGTCTTCAGACCGGATGCCAGTGCCTTTGCATGACTTTAAGACAGAAACACCTGCCGAGCGTTGACTTGCCCTTGGATTATTTCCGAAAAAAAAAAGAAGAAGAGCTCCACGTTTCATACTGAGATGGGGAGGGCGGCGGGGGAGGCCCGTTTCTTCCGAGGGTTACAAGATACCCATCGTCTCCCTAGAACTTTTATTGCCAGGAACTGCACGTGTAGCTGTCCCCATCAGGGTATCTCTGTCTCTGCCTCTCAGTCTGCTTTTCAAAACTAGGTTCTCCGAGCTAAATTAGCTGTAACCTAGATCTCAAACTTTTGGGGAGAAGACAGGTCACGGGGCTTGGCGTTTGTGTGGCAGACTCACCACTCTCTTCCTTTACCAGAGTCTGGGAAAAAGCAATGAACGATTGCTCAAAAAAAGAAAAAAAAAAAGAAGAGAAAATGGGGGCCTTTCTCCCCCAAAAACTGTTGATG
>NW_017729025.1:125499782-125500783 GCF_001723915.1 Gavialis gangeticus
AAAAAAAAAAAAAAAAAAGAGGCAATGATGGGCCTTTCTCCCCCCATAACTGTTGAAATGTATTGAGGTAGCAAAGTGAAGCTGACTTGCCATGCATGTCACAGCGCTGGACCCTTCTCTCCCCAGCCACTGGCTACTAGTAAAACGGCCGTAATCGATACTCGCCTTATTAAAACTACCTTGGGCAGATGATCTCAGCACCTCTTTTACTCGAAACCCTGAAGGAAGGGGCAGAAGGCTCCGAAGTCACACGGAGAGCCTACCTGTCTTGGGCTCGTGGTACGAGGCTTTTCCTGCCCCCATCTCCTTTCTGTCCCATTAAAGACAGAGAGACCATTATTTGCACACACTTGTGAGAGTAAATAATTGATCAGAAAAGAGGTGCACCCTGGTCGATGGTTTTATTGAGCTGTACTTTAATGTTTCATGAACCTGCATTTCTCGGAGGCTGCCAGTTCCACCGGCAGGAGCCTTTGCCGGGGGCGGGGGGGTCGCCTCGCCCATGCCGGGGACATGGGAGCCCTGGGATCAGTTCTCAGGGAGTCCTTTCGCAGACCGTGTTCCTTTATCAGATCCGCCCAATGGGAACGAGGATCTCGGCATATTGGTGTCAATAAAGACTTTCGCCAGGGCTAGGGAGGGCGGTTTGTTTGGGGCTGGGTTGGGTTGGGTCGGTGGGTTTGCTCGCCTGCTTGTTTTGTTCTTGCCAGATGGAGTTCGGTTTCTTCCCTGATCCCGCATGTGTTGAAAAGCCAGTGTTTTGGTGACTCTTGGCACGGCTTGGGCATTGTGAAGCCCCCCTGCCTGCCTAGGACCTGGCAGAGGGATCTGCTCAGGGTTGCGGCGAGGGTAGAGACCAGGCTGGAAGGCGAGTGGTCGCATGCTAAGTGTTGGGACATTATTTGTAGGGCTTGTGCGCGCGTGTGGGAGCCTTCATCAAGCTGCTGCTCTCCTCTGTGCCAAAAGCTACTCTGCACCTACAGCCCCCCCCCCCGCCTTTT
>NW_017729025.1:125500794-125503822 GCF_001723915.1 Gavialis gangeticus
CCCCCCCCCCCCCGCCTTTTTTTTTTGTAAGTAAGCACTTAGTTTTTATTGGGGAAGGCTCCATCCTCGCTCCGGAGGCTGTTTGCTCACACTGCCCCAGAGCAGAGGCGCAAGTGCCCGGCTGGTGCGGGTGAGCAAGGACTTAGTGCCGCCCTGGCTGGAAGGCGAGGCTGGGAGCGGGCTGTCAGGAAGGTGTTTCACTGATTGTTTGGAGTTGTTGCCATTAAGGGACTCCGGATCCCTGCAACCCAGCAGGGTTCTTGAAGGAAGCACTGGAAACACCACGGCTCCCGCCTGCTTATCTGGCTGTCAATAAAAGGAGATGGCTCCTAAAGCAGGGCCAGGTGCTGCCTCCCCTTCTCTCCAAACTGCGCGGCTCTCCAGAAAGCGATCAGGCGTGAAGCCAAGTCTGCTTGGCCAGGCCCTCCAGATAGGCAGACAAACAGTCCCCTCGCCAGCGCCCGAGCGCGGCTCTGTTTGCCTTGCGAGCTCTAAAAAAGGAAAGCGAGGAAGGAAGGGGGAGGCTGGGAGCAGAGTCCGTGTTTGGCTTTCTGCACCGCGGGACGGAGGCTGCGAGTCAAGCTGTTAAGAGCAATCTGGCCCCTGGCAGAGCCTCCCGGCGGGGGGCACCGGGTTTCTGAGCCCCGGGTCACCAGCGCGGGCCCGGGCTGCGCATCGCATCCGACGGCGGCTTCGCCCAGCGCCCGCCACGCTGCCCTCCAACAAATTTTAGCTGGGGATCATGTCAGGCGCTTCGCATCGCACCAGGGCAGAGCGACAGGGGATGCACAGCCCCACGACAGGGCTCGCGTCCCTTCTAGGTGGCCTGGTTAAATCACTGCCATTTGGTCCGGGGAGGGGAGGGGTTGTAAACAAAGGGTGTGTGTTGGGGGGGAGGAGGAGGAGAAGGGCGGGGGGTATCTGCACTATTGTGTCCAGAACAAGAGCATCCCTCACTCACTACCTGTCAGGGGCAAAAGCAACCTCCCCCCCAAAAAACCCCAAAACAAAAAAACCCCCCCAAACTAACCCAAACCAAGGAGTTTAAAAACCCAGCAGAGTGAAAAACGACTCCAGCAAGTGATCATATCTATCATCACCCTCCTTGGAAACGTTTTCGTGGCAGTGTTTCTCAGGCAGCTCCCTGAACCTCACAACTCGGCACAAGCCTCTTGTGCATCTCTTTATGCTCCTGGGTTGCAAGCCCCTCACCTGGCTTCTGGGAGGGCCCCCTCCAACAGCAACAACAACAACAACAAAGGGGAAAAAACAGAGGAGCAGCCCGACTCCCTTCCTTAATAACAGCCTCTAGAAATTAGCCCGCCGGATAGGTAGAGAAGAGGCTAATGAGGGAGCTGAGCTCGGATGGGGGAAAAGAGCCTTTCAGTGTGCGCCGCGTTGTGATGCGCAGACGACTTGAAAGCTGTGAAGCCACTCAGAATCGGATGCAGGCAGAGATACAATAATGTGTTACAAATTTATAAGCATTATACATATTTGATTTACACAAGTGATATGAAGTTTTTTTAAGGACGCCCCAAACCCCTGTGTTCACATAGATTGAGCAATTCTCAACACACACTGTAATAATGAGCTTTAATTCTCTATCCAAGCAGAACTTGAGCAATAATAATAAGCACATCAGAACAATTTGTTTACTGTGGCATTGCACAGACTGCAGGGTCCAAGTCTGGCTACAATAAACGGTAAAAACCAAAGGAAACTCTGTAGAACAGAAAAAATATTGCGAGTAGAGACGTGGCTTGGCTTTCAAGGCAAGAGATGCTGGACTAGCATTTTGGCTGGGATCTGTAATCCTTGTCCAAGGTATGTGTTTTTAAATACTTTATGTACGTAGCCGGCTTACCTTCCCGACCCGTGTATTTCACGACCCCTTTCTCCATACTGTCTAACGTTTCTCTTTTGCACCCAGGACAGCATTTCGGTCTTGAAGGCTTTAGGAAGGTCATTTTGATATCAGATTTAGACAGAAGAGGGTCGGTTTTTGTTGCAGTTCGATAGAAGCTGAACTAAAGGGAATCAGGGGAAAATATCTGAAGTGCTACCAAAATGCCTTTTTTGTGGGTTAATCTCCCAAAGTGAGAGAGTTCTTTTTTGTGTGTGTGTCAACACGTTGCATATTGAATTTGACCTGACAGGTTCCCCATAAATATTTCTGTCTACATTGCTCTAAGAAAGGCGGTGAGCAAGACGGATAGAAAACACCCCTTACATTGCATCATATGAAAAATACCCTCTCCAAATCCCAAACCTGTTTTAACAAGATTTTGTGGGGGTCTGTTTGTGTGGTTTAATTGAAGATGCTGGAAGAAACTTGTGTGAACTGAAGCGTCCACTAGACAGAAATTTAGCCAAGATAATATTCGTCATTGTGAGGAAGCTCCATGTAGACGAGTTTATAACAAGGCTATTATTTACAATGCTGGAGCCTTGTTTTCTCATCCAAAAAAGGCGTCGGATGAAAAAAAAGTGTATAAAAAAGCTTTAAAAAAAAAACCCTTTTCTTATCTCCCAACTTTGTAGCTGGGTTTTTCCCTTTTCCGAGGACTCCTAATGGTATTAATCTGGCTAAAACTTTATTCTGGGCTGTCTCGAATTATTCCCCTTTCCTCTCCTTTAAAACATTTTCATAATAAGCGTGACTCCGGACAATGTTTGATTTGTTTTTCTCCCCTCATCCCGGTTCTAGACTGAGACATTAGCTGAATTCCCTGGGGGTGATTGGATGCAATTCGCTGAAAGTCGACAGGCACGTCCTGGATGTTAGAAATTCACTTTTCCTCAACGTGACAAGGCTGAGTTCGATCTACAATTGTATTTGAAAGGGCAATGAGCGGAAAGATCTCCCATCATTAAAGCCTCCCTCTCCTTTAGCAAAATAACAAGATACTTCATTTGCACACAAACACTCACACACACACAAAAAAAGAAAAGAACCCCCCCCTCTACTCCGACCCGCAAGAACTGTTTAATAAGGCGATATAGCTGCATAATTTAAGGGGGGGGG
>NW_017729025.1:125508822-125509432 GCF_001723915.1 Gavialis gangeticus
ATCATTAAAGCCTCCCTCTCCTTTAGCAAAATAACAAGATACTTCATTTGCACACAAACACTCACACACACACAAAAAAAGAAAAGAACCCCCCCCCTCTACTCCGACCCGCAAGAACTGTTTAATAAGGCGATATAGCTGCATAATTTAAGGGGGGGGGGTATCAAACAGGATCGGAGCTCCCCCAAAGAGCCCATGTGATCAAGCTGACTTTTTACTTTAAATCTTGAATAAGATGTGAGTTGTAACAAGGGGATTTGCACTTACGCCCTGACCCTTGTAATTGGATTAAATATAGACTGAGACGTACAAAAACATACCGAGATTGACACCTGCCAACTGGACTTCCTTATGATTGATTGTGATGCTTCGTGCTGGCAACAATAATGAAATAAATTGTATGGATAAAACAGCGCATTTGTCATTTCCGTGCCATGAGAGAGGAAGCCAGCGCGTTAGGCAAGCTGCTCGCTGACAGGCGGGAGCGGCAGACAAAACTACGGAGCTAAACCAGGAGCCCGGACCTTGACAAGACAAATTAGGACTTGTCGCAACCTTTGTCAGGTCCCAAGTGTTCACGGAGCAGCCCCGGGGCTCGCGCCGGGCGGGC
>NW_017729025.1:125514432-125517447 GCF_001723915.1 Gavialis gangeticus
CCGCTCGGCCCTCCTGCACGCCCGGGACTGCCCGGGGCGCGGCTCGCCCGGGCACGGCTGACCTCGCAGGGGCGGGGGCACGGCCCTTCCTCACCTCCTGCCCCCGTGAGGCTCTGGAGCCCCTCTGCAGACACCCAGACCCCCCGGCCGTGGCGGAGTGCCCCGAGGGCCGGGGGTACACCTGCCCTCGTGCCTGCTGCTCGGTGCCCAGCTTCCCTGCGCTGTGTGTGCCCCCCCACGTAGCCCCGATGGCCCCCTACAAGATCCCCACGGCCATTGCCTGGAGAGAGGCCTGGCGCCACCCCACGCGGGTCAGCGCCCGACAGAGCCTGCTCGCAGAGGCAAGCGGTGCGGCCAGCGCTGAGGACGGTGGGGAAGTGCCCCCTCCTCCCGCTGCCCGCCGGCGTGCGGTTCAATGGCACTGGCACACCAAGGGGCAGAGGGACCTAACCCGGCCCCTCCAGCCTGGCGAAGTCGGGGTGGTTTTGCCCGTCCTCCAACATGACACAAATGCCCAATGCCGGAGGCTGAGGCGGGTTGATGACTTCACTGCATTTCTAAGCCATTTCTGGCATACATTGCATTTTCTAGCCTAATGGGCCCACTTGAAAAAACAACCTCCCGCCCCCAGTGTCTGGCTGAACGGAATCTTTTCCAGCATCTTCACATTTATGGGGGTTTTTTGGCCTGCCAAGGTGGCCAACCCCTAACATTAGCCCGCTCCCAAACTTCCCCGGGATTTTGCAACGAGCCCTGGGCAGGTCCTTTCCCAGCAGAAGCAGCAAGGGAGACCACGGAGGGTCCCGGGAGACGTTTGGCCTCCCTCTCTAGAGGACCTGCTCCTGCAGTACAAGTCATTCAAACAGTTTGCATCCTTGGGCTACGCCGGAGTCCGTCCTGACTTTGTCCTCTCCCAATTTTCAGTGCCAGGGAGAAGAAAGTAAAGTCAGAATCCAGGACTAGAAAAATAAAGGCTTTAAAAAAAAAGGGGGTGGGGTGGGGGGGAAGAAGGTGTAGCAGAGACCAAGTCCCACAAAAGAGGCAGCTGCCAGTGAAGGAACCTGAACCCTTCCAGGCCCAGTCAACATCTGTACATTAGCTAACGGACACAGTACCGCTTGGATGGGACATTCATTTTTTAATTTCGTTTCCTGTAGGGCGAGCTGGATTTCTTTCAGTCTGGAGGAAGCAAATGTCAGGAGGCTCGTAGGTGTCTTTGGGTCTCCTTAGCCATTACCGAGAGGAAAATCGAGTCCCAAACTTAAGAAAAAAAATAACTAATATTCTAAAGCGACCTTTCCATTTGCTGTAATTACTCCCCAACTCATTCCTCTAAATTAAATGCTGCAAGTGATTTGAATCCTTGTAAAGAAAAAACCAAGTTCCATCGAATTAGTTTTAGCCTGCCTGCTCTCCCCAGTGACTGCATCTATTAACATTATAATCTCAAACACCATTTTTTATGTAACACTATTGTTAGTAAATCAACTCCTCAGGTCCACAGAGACGCTGACCCCTGGCAATTCAGTGAAAGTGTAATTATCTCCCTGAATCTTGGACAGATTTAAGAGATTACATTTCAACTAAATCTATATCAATGCTAATTTTTTCCAGACTCCAGGTGCTAGGCACTAGGAAATGGTGTTCCTGCCCAGCAGAATGGTTTACAAAGAGGAGAGGGCTTGCTGTGTAGAGGGCCAAAAGAAATGAAGCCCCACATAAAATTACACCTATTTTTGCTACAAAACCTGGTTCTTATATGGCAAAGTTAAACAAAGCAGCTATGCTAAATTAGCGTTAAATAAAGGCTAGTTTAATGCTCCGTTACAGTCAACTGGTGTATATTTGATGGCTAATTGTCTATCAAAATTAAAAAGAAAAGAACAAATGATTCGTTATAAGAAGGTGTTAAAAGCTTCGACAAAAGCACATTTCACAAATATAATATCTGTGGATGGTGAATTGTCCTTTTGAAGCGTTTTTACCGTAGTAAAGGCCTAGGACTCTCCAGATATGACTAATGGGAAGCACCGTGCCCTTTTATTCCGAAACAGCCTATTTAAAGAAATGCAATATAATAAAATCAGAAGGACGATATGCTGGTAAGAAACTGGAGGCAAAATAGATGTGATTTCCAACGGCCACTTAAATAAATAATGCCATGGCAGTAACAAGGCATTTCAATGCTATTTGGTTTGTGGTTAGAGCCCGCTAAGCACCGACACGATGGGGAGAGGCTCTAACTTACAAATCAGCCGATATAAGCGAGGAAAAAGCAGTATTTGAGAGGGGGAGTTGCTTCTTCCAAGGGTTCTCCACACCGAAGCCATTCTGCCTGGTTTCGCAGGGAGAGGTGTCAGAGTCCCGGAGCATTTGATTTTTCCCCCAGTGATTCCCCCCCCCCCCTTCCAGTGCAAACAGATTTCTTTTTAAAGTAATTGGCTCTGAAGTATTGGGGGTGGGGGAGTGGGGAGAGAAAGGAACAAGAAAAATAATAAAGAGAGATTTGTTGTTCAAACTTAATTAAACACGAAAGCAACAAATATGCAGCGGAGAGGAGGCATCCCCTTGTGTCTCTGATGAATTCGACACCAATTTTGTCGATATGCATTATCAGGAGATGGAGGCTTGATGCTCACGTTGGAGTAAATGTAAGAGAATCCAAGTATGCAAAAAAGCCCAAACTAAATCATGCAGCAAGAACGACAAACCGTCTGGAAAATGGACCCATGGAGCAGCAAGAATGTACTTTTTTATCTTTGACAACTTGTGTCCTAAAGAAACTATCTTGAAGATAATTGAAATGATTACAATTCATTGCTGCATTACTTTGAATGTGAACAGTCAAATAATGAAATCTTAGTAATACAACAAAAATTTAATTTACATTATACCATTGCTCGAGTTTTCTTTTCTTTTCTTTTCTTTTTTTTTTTATGCCCAGCTTCCCCTAGAAATTTTGCGCTGATACATAATTCTGTACTTCGTTGCATTATTCATAGTTTTTGGTATTGT
>NW_017729025.1:125522447-125526069 GCF_001723915.1 Gavialis gangeticus
GTGTCTTTCTTTTTTCAAATGACTTGTTTTATTTCTCCTGGGACTGTTGCAGCACTGGAGCACAAAATAGTTCTGTTTCTCAAACCCCAGGCTCCAGTTTCTGGTGGTGCACTTGTGAGGCCTTGTTTTTTTTTCCCCTCTTCCTTCCCCACTAATGGTCTGCTCTGAAACTTCAAGGTGTAGATGCAAATGAAGAGTGACTGTTGCGGATCAGTCTCAGATTATGGGGCTTATTCTAGGAGGGAATTAATGTGTGTGTGTACGTGTGCGCGCGCGCGCGTGTGTACACACACATCAGTCCTGACGTACGAGGGTCTGGGGAGAGCTTCTTGCTGCCGCTTCATTTTTGACCTTGATTGAAAAGCGATCACCCTATCAGGAAAAACAAAGCAACACCCCCGGTGACTTGGGCAGGGGCGACCCAGCGGAGAGCGGCTGTGCCCAGCCCCGGTGCAGCCCGTGTCCCTTGCACACGTGGACACGTCGCTCGTGTGCCCATATCAGTGCGGCGCCTGGGCTGGGCAGGGGCTCCCCAGCCTGCCTGCACATAGTGCTTTGCAGGGTCTAGGCTTGCAGATGAGCTTCGGGTCCGTCCGTAGCAGCCACAAAAGCAAGCTGGGGACGATTCTTTGCAGAGTGGTTAACCACCCCCCCCAACAAAACCTAACAGCCGTGCCTATTTGGTGGGACTGCTGAGATGCCAGTCCGCGGCAGACCCTGCCTACATTTACAGGAACAACAAAGTTCAGACCATTGTTTTGCAACTCGGCCACTTTCTTATTATAATGAAGGAGATGGTGGAGGGAAGAGGAGGGGAGTCGATATAAATCATGTAATTCCTGAAATAAGAAAGGGCTGGTAAAATCAGTCTCTGGCTGGTACAGATACTGGCTAGCAGGAAGCAATCAGAAGAGGTTTTATTTTACTGGGGAAATAGAAAAGGAGAAAAGTCAGCTCTTTTCTGAATGAGGCTATTCAGCACGCCGTTCAAACATTGCAGGGGATGACTTTTGTGGCTTTTGGGGGGGGGGTTTATTCATAATATTAGATGATGGGTTTTGCACAGAATGCAAAAGACCTCGCTCGGTCCACATATTGTGTAGTAGAGGCAGCCTGTCTTTTAATCCAAATCAGAAACGGACCAATATACATCCTCAACGCAACTAACAGTTTCTAAAAAAAAGACCATCTGGTAATTGTCTTTCTTTAGATCTTCCCTTAATTATGCTTTTAATTAAAGATGGTTCAAGGCATTGGACCACATGAAGGGCAGTAATTACAAATTACATTACAAACCCAACAGATGTAGCTCTATCTGCTGGGAAAAAGGTACCGGAATAAAATTTGACTAAACTTTAGGATAAATTAATCCGCTGCCTTGAGAACAGAAGCACATTTTTTATTATGCAGACTCTAGCCAGGATTTAAGTTCTCTGTCATGATTGTTTTCATATTTCTTTGACATCTATTGATTTGGAGGCAGCTGCAAGGCTTTGTCACAAGAGAGAAGAGCAGTCACAATATATTAGCTTGATGGCATAACTCGAATATGAGTAGGACGGATAGAAACATGACAGGGAATCACATGACCGAGTGATGGGTCTCCAACAAAATAAAGAAATTAATTTTTAATAAAAAGCTTTAAAAATACCCACAGCTAGTGCAACAGTGATGGGAACAACGAGGCTGTTAATTATCCAGCACTGGAGGGGCTGAAACACTCCAAAGGAGAAGAGATGTGCTTTTAATTTTCATTTAGGATTTCTTTTCTGCATTACATGGAAGTCCCAAAGAATAATCCCAATCACAGAACATTTCCAAGCAAGCTAACTGCCCTGCCCCCAAAGAACGAAGGATTATTTTAAGTATTATGGAGGTGAGGACAGTCTTAGCGCAGCAGCCCAGGATTTTTCTACAAGATACTGGACATGATCATAGTGCCTCATCCATCATCTGCTGAAAATAAACTATGAAATCCCAAACTGAGTCAGTTTAAACCTCCTTTTATCAGTGTATGCAAACAAACAAAAACCAATAGCCATTCCAGTAAGAGAAAGCACTCTGTTCTCAAAGATTTCTCTAGGGAATTTCATCCTACTAATCTGTGGTCACTGATGGGTATATATAAGCTACTTATAATGCATATTTTAGGGTTGCACGAATGGGCGAGTACAAACTGTTCTAAAATAGTCTGGTTTCTAGAAGCTGGCTGGCACATCAGGGGGATAGCAAGAAATTATGGGAGTAAGGGTTTGCAAAATCAAGTTCTGGTTCAGTGGCCAAACAAAATCACTGAAAATCAAGAGCCTGTTTTTTAAGTCTACCTCCAGTTCAAAGTATGCGCCTCTGCAGAGCTTTGCCAAAATCCTGTGCTAAACCTATATAACCTTGTAGGTCTAACTATTTGAGCAGGTTTGGGCAAGATACTAGAACTATTGCAAGTAAGGCTGATGATTAAAACCAATCAGTGCAGTCAATCTTGAAGTGGGGGGGTGCAGAAAAAAATCCACCTGTCAGATGCTTGATCAGATTTTTATTTAAAATTGGACCATTTCTGCCACCTGTTAATCATTTTCCTTTTTCCCAGCCTCTATGTCTCCTTTGGAAATGCATGACAAAAATCTAACCAGCAACATTAACTTTGGTTGGGTATTATCTCAGGTTTAGGCTGAAATCCACTTTACCAGAGCTGTAGGTATGACAGGCTGACACCATAAGATCAGAGTGGAAAGGGAAAAAGTTTGGATGTCACAATGTTCAGGTTTTTCTCTTCATGTCTGCAGTGCCTGAAGTTCACTCCAGCTCATATAGTTTCCTCTGGAGCACAGTTACACACAATAGGTGGAAACACAGTTACAAAGTGTCAATGAAGAACACCCACATACACAGTTTCTCTCACATATGCACAAAAACACACACCCAAATCCCAACATCCTCCATCAGCCCTCTCTCAGGTAAAATGTCCCTTGTGATGTTTTCTGAATAAGAGATTTGGCTCAAATATAATATGCATCCAAAGGCACAACACAGAGACAAATACATTAATACACAGTTTCGCACTGCTTACACACACACTTTATTCATTGCCTTATAATTCTGCCTTGTGCTAACCACTATGTCTGTCCTACCTATTTTGATTATGATTTCTGGATTTCATCCTTCTCTTATTCAGGGAATATGAAAAAATCCTGTTGAATTTTTTGGGATCAAAGTGGGAACTTGTGTTAGGAACTTACCTGCAATGGAAAGACCTCTGAAAATACCTCCAAGGCCGATTTTTGAACAATACTATGACTGCAAAATGTCAGTATCTGAATGGGTATTGTTATCCAAATCCAAGAAGTTGTGCAGTCTAGCTCTTATACCCTCACTTGATTTTGTAATGGGCTAAAATATATTACTCTGTTCAAGTCTTAGGCCTGGACACTATCATCACCTCCAGCTTCTTTCTAGACAAGAGACCACAATGCAAAAACTCCACATTTGAAATGCAGAATAACTTCATGTTTAAAGTCATCAGCCTCATTTTGCTTACCAAATGAGGAATTCTAATTCTCCCTTGCCTTAACTATGAAAATTTCATATCTTTCCCTGGAAATTCCCCCATGAAAACTATATATAA
>NW_017729025.1:125526255-125551464 GCF_001723915.1 Gavialis gangeticus
TATATATATAGCTAATATGGGGGGGGGTTGCAGGACATTATGTTCTATTGAACAGTACTCTTTTTCATTAAAATATTTTATATATATTTTCACAAGCATACTTTGCCTAAATTCATGAAACAAGTAACCTGATTTAAACCATGAAGTCCAGGAACATGGATTTAAGATTGTTCTCATACCTGTAATTCATGTCCTTTGGTTAAGCAGTTCTGTATGATTTTCTATGTTATGATTCAACAACAGTAGTCAGTAAGACATACTATGGGGCAATTAATATTTCCTTAATAAGGTGGAGGGAGATTGATGTTTTATATTTGGGTGATTTTATGGTTGTGCATATTTTTAAAGGACCATTTTGAAGGTATTATGATATGTAATTTAGCCTAAAACGGTAAGAAATGTAATGGATGGATCCCTATGATATGGCCATTAGGCAGAAAATCACAGCTTGCTTAATGCACGATGATGCTTATAATGTGAACAACAGAATAATGCAACTTCTAATCTTTCACTACTTTAGGCCTTTCTTAGGTACTTATTTTTCTTCTATTACATTCTAAAATAAAAACCTTATTAAAATGAACAGTTTTAGTGACATTGATTATAGGGAAACGCAGATTATTTTGTTCCTTAGGTTATGCCCAAAATATAAAATGAAGGTTCTAAGTAGATAATGAGTGAAGTTAAGTGGAAGACTCTGTGTCTTTAACAAAATGTTTTACAACCATGACTGCTTGTTCATATGTGTGCTATATTGCGTGCACTAATTATGTCAAATAAAATAGCCAGTGTAAATTTATACATATATTTATCATGTATATAGATATCCAACTCTCCCTCCCCCCATCCTGCCACTTATATTGAAACATTCTGCAGCAAAACTCATGGGAATGGAGGGAAGTCAGCATTATGGGGGCAATAACTGCTCACAGAGATGATTAAGTCTATTTGAGATAATGCATGAACCTGAGCCTATTTCAAAAGCAGTGCGTACATTATTTGGAGTGCACATTATCACTCCGTAAGACATGATTGTGCTGTGTGGTATAAAAATATTCTGGTTATGAATTTGGACTGTCCACATGTTTAATCAGTTACACAGATCATTTTAAGTGAGAAAATAAATTCTATCTCTTTGCATTTTGCACATCCTACATATTTTTTTAAAGAACTGTGTTTAGAGTATTTTTGTTTCCCTCCACCTTGTATATTTAATACTGCGTATCTATTGGTAGTAACCAGTGTTAAGAGACAAAACACAGCTTTAACACCTCTAAAATATCTAACATTACTTACACACACACACACACACACACACACACACACACACAAGTTGAACTGCAACAGTATTGTATATAAAAGGGCAATATTTTGGAGCCCATCCATGGGACAAACACATACTATGTATGCTTGGGGGACACTTCTTTTTCAGTGGTATAAAGTACCTGTGTTCAGCCTTGGATAGTCATAAAATATCAGATCTTACACAGTGTCCTGCCAAAGACCAGAAATTTGCCTGTCCCACAGCACACTTTATTAGTTTTCAAGAGGAAAATGGGTGGGAGGATTCCACTGTTGCTGGAAAAGGAGGAAACCATTTTTGCAGTGTGTTGATTTAAAGAAGATAGTGGTTGCTTGAAGCCATTTATAAGTTTAGAATTTTAGAAACAGTCCCAAGGGAGATGGATTAGTAAGGATTTTGTACGCAAAGTTGTAGGATAAATTGAATTTATCATATGGCTTTGAAATTTATCAAATAAATAAATGGTGCGTGCAAGAGAGACATTAGATTTTAGAAAAAAATTGCAACTAATGAATTCTTCAACAAATTTGCTCTTTTTTATTTACTGTGAGAATATGAATGTCAACCATTATTCAGAACATTTAATAAATTTATTTAAAAATATTCTTGGTCAACACATAATTTGAAAATTTTAGTCTGTAAACAGTTTCAATCTATTCTGTGCTGGTTAGCTGCATATGTCACCTGTGTGTGTAAGGGCTTCCATACAAATGTGTGTGCATGTGCACTCACGTTCACATTCTCTCACATTTCATATTGACTCTTTAACATTTTGTGTGTCTACCAGAAAGGGAATATTTCTTTTTGTTACAGTATTCAACAGAATGCATGTGCCAGGACAAGGATTTTAAATGGTCAAAACTGTACACCTGCACACAGGAGACAGAAATAAAACCACACAATTTTCTGTACAGAGAATACATTCATATTTCAATATGGCCTGAATGGGTTGTGCATTTGTATAGACACTGAGACAGATGTTCTTCTCACATACACACTGTCTCTCTCCACCAAAGAATAAATCCTGAGTCACATGTTATGACTGATTTCCAAAACAAGCAAGGCTTTTTGGCAAAAACAGGTACTTTTTGAAGTATTCAAGCTATTCTTATGCCAGGCAACTGAAACAGGTGTCTTTGCTTTTGATCTATGATTATTTCATCTATGGGAGATATAAGTATGTAGTTCTTAATTAGTAGAAAACACTAGGATTAACTTTTGGAGGAATATCTTATGTTCTTGAGCCTTCTCAGATGTGCATCTAGTAGAGAGCTCTCTGGTTACATTAACTTTTACACAATTTTCCAGCTAAATAAGAGATCAAAAGGCAAAATCTGGCACTCAGGGATGATATATGGATTTATGACCATCCCTAGAGGACTAAGAATCCTAAAATCAATTAATAGATTAGACTGATCCATAAATGTAGATGTCTCATCCCTGACAAAAACAATATTGATGGTGTTCTACATTTTACTTAACCATTTCAGATCATCATGTGGGGAAAGACAATGGGGCGGAAATTGCATTTTGTTGTGCTTTACAATACCATCTAAGGAAGTGGATGGGGCAGAACACTTGAATTGTGGCCATTACATTCTGTGGCCTAGTGAAGGATGTTAGAACATACATTAGTCATTATATTGCTGGGCTACATGTAATTTGTAGTAGCCACATCCACCAGTGTATAGATCTATACTGGTTTATTGGGCATAAGTCAAATATTGGCTGGGCCAGGCAGACATGTGCAACCTGTCTGAAACCAAATCTTCACCTAAAGGTGAAAATCAAGGAGGAGACACCTTTGTAAGTGAAATCCTGGTCTCCCTGAAGTTAAGAAAGACTTGAC
The DNA here is from genome assembly GCF_001723915.1 of Gavialis gangeticus. Lineage (NCBI taxonomy): Eukaryota > Metazoa > Chordata > Crocodylia > Gavialidae > Gavialis > Gavialis gangeticus. Next base: position 125,529,408 of record NW_017729025.1, read on the forward strand.
CATTAACTTCAACAGGTACAGGATTGAAGTTAACAGGCTGTTAACTTCAACTGAAACCTATATATTCAGACACTTTACTCAGTTGAAGAGATCCCCAGGGCTTCTAGATGAAAAGCACTGTATGACTCAGATTCCACTGTGTGGAATACAGGTTTTCCAGATGAGACACTACTCCTAAGGATTTTCCATGAGGTCCCAGAATTTTGTATAAGTCCTCTGTGAGTAGCATCTCAAATTCCTCGTTAAGTAAAAAAATTTCCTTCACTGTTAGCTTCTGACTAACTCTCATAACATCCCAAGATTGTTGTTTAGAAACCTGCCCCTACAGTTTCACACTTTGTGAAATAAGTACAGATCCTAGACTCTCTAATGAATGATCTGTAATGGAGGATCATAACGCACAGCATGTGTTGAAGTTCTTGGATAAAAATGTATTTTGCAGCAGTCTGAACACTTATTCTTTTTCTTGTATTGTTTTCAACCAGGACCTTAGCAATACTTTCTTTACTTACCCATATTCTTTGCATATTTAGAAGGGTAATTAGCATCTATGTCAATTAGAAATCATTGAAGTACGTGTTTGACACAGGACCAAGAAAGGATCTAAAATCAGGGAGGGAAATGCTGCAATGCTTTTTAATCACAAAATGTATAATATGAAGAAACACAGCTGAATTAAACAATGTGCATAATTGCAAACAGAGATGGCTACATTTATTTAGTTAAACTTCAATCCTTGTTAAGAAGCTTGAATTTGAAAAAAAAAGATTCAAACCTGAATAGTAAGAGAGCTAGAAAATGGAGCAGAGAGCAAAAGAGAAAAAATATCCAATGAAAATGGATGAGAAAAGAGCGAAAAACAAATACGGCAAAGTTATATGAAAAGAAAAAGATGCTGGGGGGGGGCGGGGAGAAACAATCAAATGAAGAAATATATGTGGGACAGTGACTTTTGACAGCCTGAATTTGGGGATTTCTTCTGTCCTGAAAACATAGCACAGGCTTCCTTTAGTACAAAACCCACTTTGTTTAAAACACTGAATAATCCTTGAAGAAAAAATAGTTTCAGTTACAGGGATAAAAATACAAAACATTTCAACCAGCTTTATAAATCTTAAGGAGGACCAATTGCTCTTGGGTATTACAAAGGAATACTGAATTTCTCTTGCAGTCAGCAGAGCTAGCTTAATACTACTAATGTATATTAATAATGCACATCTTTGCTTTAACTGTCAAAGAGCAGTTATAGATCAGTCACCTGTAAAATTCCATTGACAAAACTGCAGAAAGGGATTGCTCTTTCAGCACAAGAAATCATTCAACTGAGTGCTGTGGTTTGTTACATTTTACCGCTAGTAATAACAAATATATACATTAATTTTGAACCTTTATTTTTTTTATTTTAGCACTCAGCAAAGCAAAGCATCTTTCTTACAGAGTACGGGCTAAGCTTTCAACAGAAAAGGCTCATGTCTACATATGACTGGCCACTGAAAACTGGAAGTGGAAGGTTTCCATGCAAATGATACATTTTCAAACATTTTATATGCTGAACAGTACAGATCTCAGAAGTTGCCAAAAAAGTTTTAGAGCATAAACATGAAGAATTAGGCTACAATACAAGTCTCATGCAGGGAGCAACCTTTTTTTCTCCCAAACTTTAGGGTGATAATCTCATTCAGATCATTCAGCTGCAGCCCCAGCAGTGACTGGTCCATATTATGGATTAACCTACAGTACTTCCTTTTGAATAATGTAGCTGTAGTTTTGAGAGCACAAAACAAGAAAACAAGATCAGGAAAATTCATTCTTGTGTTTAAGCATTATTTATCTAGGTGAGACTTAAAAAAATATATTGGCATCAGATTTGGATCTCCAGTGTGAGAAACCTTGTACTAGATTTTTGCAAGGAGTTGTGCACCCCTTTAGAAACCAGGCAAAAGGCATTTTGAGTTGGGAAACTGAGACAATTTAAAGATTTGATCTAAGGACCCACGACCTCAGTGAAAATATTTGGGTTCAGCCCTTAGCAGAAAAGCTGGCTGCGAGTATTAGAGTATGGCAAGGGCTTTGTTTATTTGTTTTGTTTTTGTTTTTTGTCTGTATTAAAAACCAGCCTGGCATACAGAACAACATTTTTCTTAAAGGATCGCTTGCTTCTGACTCCAGACTGTCAGCTTCTTCCATAATATCTTTTCATAAATATATGCAAAATACTATGCAATGCAATAGTAAAGATCAATAGAGAAAGAAGGATTTCAGGATCCCTAGTCCAGGAATATCTTCCTATCGTAGAGTGATAAACCAGTGGTACCAATAGCACATCACTGTACCTCCAGCTTTTCAAGAAGTAAATACACTCAGTGAAGTCCCTAATAGTCCTTGCCCTGAAGCCAGGTTCTTCTCTACATGATCACTTTTATTTAAGTTTCTTACACTTCAGCAAAATGCATCAGAGCTTGAAAAAATCATTTTGCAGGAGAAAGTCTGCTATGACTTGCTTTATTTTTGTTTTCAAATTGTGGACATAGTGCATGGCATTCCTGAACAAAATATACTTTCACCTCGTCAAGCTATATTTTGCAGAGAGCAACAAAGGTTTACTGTACTGGAACCACATTGCAATTTGCATTGAAACAATTTGTTTCACTGTATCTAAGTTGCCATTAGCAAGTTCCACAGTACATTTTTCTATATGAGCTCAAGCATTTCCATCGATATATTCTGCAAGATGCTACAATTGGTTAACAGCACTGTTATTCGCAATTCCTTTTTACATTTCAGTCACAGATTGGTGATTTGGGGCATGCAGATTTTACCCTCTTTGAAAAGCAAAGGGGCTGTAATTTAAAAACAAAAAGTTTAACATAAATTATAAATATAAAATTATCAGCTTAGTTATAGATGTATTTTTGAATGAAAAGGAAGGGTTCTTGAGAAATAACGAATGCTGTCTGGGTCTTTAAATCATAGCTGTTCATTGGACTGAATGACATCGCTAAGCTTCCTATATTTTCAGGTGAGTTAAGTAGGTCAGTTCACCAATGAATAAGGATGGCAAAAATACAGTTAAAAATCCTAGCAAAAAATGAAAAACACATGTAACACATGTAAAATGAAATAACAGTTATTAGATTAATACATTTTAAAACAAGAACTTGTTTATCTTTTCTTTTCCAAAGCTTTCCTGTTGCTGCTGTGTTCAGTCTGCAAAAGCTCATGTACAATGTAAGGCTGTGACCCAGATTCACTTGCACCTGGCAGAGGCCATTTCATGAGAAATAAGATAGAATATGCACCTTCTTGAGGGTCCATTTGGAGGCTTGTCCTTCTGGTATGAGGATCCTGGTCCTGCGACAAGCTTTGTGCAGAACAGTTTGCGGTTCAGTCACTTCAGATATGTGTTCTTACAAAGTCTCCCATCTTGAAATACAAAACAGATCTCTCAGAACCAGCAGGAGGATGTATCACTTGGTATCCCTAATAAGGGTGGTTGCCGCCAATCTGTGACTTGGTTTGGAGAATGCCTTATCATTGTTAATTTTTTGCACTGCAGTGGATTCAGTCATGGACCAGGGCCCCATTGTACTAATTACTGACCAATTACTGTATAAACCATGAACAAAAACAGAGTCCCTACACCAAAGTGGCTACAATCTTGAAGGGCAGATTTCTGGATCTGAGCAGGTAGAAGAAAGTGAGTGCTTCACACCTGCTTCCAGCCTCTGTGGTCATGAAGCTTGGAAATTGATAAAACCTTGATTCCCACCCTATGTTTGCTGCCTGATTTGGGGTGTAGTTAGCTGCAAGCAATAAATCACAGAGGCTGTTCCTCCAGGGCAAGGAGGAAGCCAGGCAGATCTTGTGATTCAGAGGTGTGTTGCTGAGTCATGTTGCTTCCTGGGGCTACTCCTTAGGCAGAAGGTACAGCTTCTGCACATCTCTTTGTTCAGAACTGTGCCTGAGGTCAAGCAGTAGCTGTTAATAAAGCAAGTCCTATGCTCATGCAATATGATGGAGTTGTAAGTTAGCTTTTTTCTTAGGCATGTTCCAAAAGCAAATGATAGTGACTTCAGTGGGGTTCCCCATGGCTCTCGAACCTGCTCATGCAGACTCATTGCAGAATCAAGGCTTAAATCAATGCACTGGTACCTGGTATGATATGTGGGAACATCTTGTTGCTATAGCTTGAACACCTGTCATGGATGGAGGACCAGATAGCTCAAGTAGCTAGTTTCTTGGAAGTTACCAGTTCAAGTTTGGATCAGGTTAACACAGTATGATAGCCATTGTTTGATCAATATGAAATGAGCTGGTGGTCTCAGACTAGTGATAGTCCCCACCCAACAGGCTCTAGCTAGCTGCATTATCATGGCATTTAGTATGAATTATCACTCAAGTTGCAGCATGAGCTGACAGACTTAAGGCTCAGTGGGAATGCACACTTACCTGCTTTTCACAAAAGGGTGGAGGCAGTGTGCCTTATCAATACCTGTATTCCTGGCAAATGGAAACCTCTGGTCTCCTGGTCTTTTTGGATTTTAAACTCTTCATGGCAGGAATTGTCTCTGATTGTATGATTATTCATTGCAATATGGCTCTGATCCTGGGACCTGTAATATTTACATGTTAAAACAAAGTAATTATATAAGGCTGTCAACTAGCACTTTTCATAATGAGCACTATTATTTAAAACACTTGAATATCCATTTAAAAACACCCCTGGAGGTCAGGAGGAGGGATTTGCCAGTAATAAAGCACTGTGTGTCTGCACCGCATAAGACAGAACACGCTACAAAGATACATTGTAAAATGTAGACTGAACATAAAATGGAGTTATACATTTTAGACACAGCTAGAAAATTGGTCATTTAAAGTTGTAACACTCATCATGATATCATGATGTCAATTTGCATTACTCCACAATTATAAATCAATACCCATCACCCTAAATGTTCAAAACTCATGAGTCTGTCCCCCTCCTTCCAAAATCAATGGCTTTAAAATGGTGAGACTTTAAAAATAATGCATTTGTTTCTTCTGACATGTTCCCACTTTTGTTCACAACAGAATTTACTTTCTGTTTATTTAATAAAAGCTGAGATTCTCACAAAATAACATTGACACCAGGAGCTGGAGCTTTAAGAACAATGGCAAAGAGTACAAAGTTTGTGAAAAAAATTGGGACAGTTGGTCAGGGCTGCCTTGAAGACTTTGGAGGCCTTGGCCACACTGGGTGTGTCTACATGTGTTGTTACGTCACCAGAGCAATGCGCTATGGTGATGTAGTGTCAGCAGGCAAAAACCATGATGCAGCAGTTATGTTGTCATAATGATGTGCTCCTTCAGAATAGCGCATCACTGCAGCTATGTAGCAGCTAAAAATAACCAGGCGCCATGTGGATGGCACAGTACCTTTTGGAAATACTAAATGATGGCGCTGAGACGCACCCACTCTTGACTGAGAGCCTGCATGTATTTACTCACATGACAGATATGCAGTGACTCTGCTTGGGCATTCAGGTGGTAACTTGTGGCATTTCACATACTTGAGTTTTCATGTGTTTGTGCTCAGGCTTTGGTTCTTTTCATTTGTGTCTCTGAACATTTGTATTTGGTGGGGCACAAGTCCCACCCTATTCTAGCACAGGCTGATGAGTTTTGGGCTCTTTCATCCTGGGATCTGGAGCCTGGACCCAGTGGGTGAATGTCTTAAGATGGCACTGGGTTTGGCAACATTAGGAACTGTTTTCAGAGGGTATAAGTTGACTTGACCCAGAGTTGGTGCATAAACTGCTCTATGCTAAGAGTAGCTCAATATTCACTGTAATGCAAAGACACACCCCTTATCCCAACTGAAGAGGTTCTGACCTTCCACTCCCTGCTCCAGTGGTAGGGCCAGTGGGTAGGGTTAGTATTTTCTGTTGGCATACATGATCAGAATATTATGCTTCTCCCATGTCAATTCAGCAATAGTGAAAAGCCAGTAGCAATAGAGCCAGGATTTATAGTACCCACTTTGCCAGGGGAACAGCCCCACGAAGCTCACCTCTGCAAGTGTTCTAAGAATCAGGGGCTTAAAGGAGCATGATTTTCCTGCTCATTATGGATTGCCTCTCTGCTCCCCGTGCAATTAATGTGAGTGTTGCCATTCACTTCAAAGGGAGAAAGGTTGAGTCCAAAAGAATGGATTGTCTCTTGATTCATGCTTACTTGTATTGCAACATTGGCTTTCTTTTGCCAAGAGTGTGGCATACAGGAGATTAAAGATAACATGTTATACTGCTTTCTTCTATCACGGTCTCTTCTTCCACAATGTGACCATTGTGTACGTTTTATCACTGTTAAATTTAACACAAACCTAATAGAAAAAGGTTATCAAAACAGAAACAATAGGAGTTTACTCATTTTAAATGCATTTGGCATGCAATGGATATTGCTTTCTAAAGGCAGGAAAGCTCACATTAAATATAGTATTCCTCACTGTCATTGTGTTAAATAACAACAAAAACAATTCACTGTAATTCAGAAGCAATACCTGTTGCTAGAGCTATTACAGTAAATTTCTTCTCCATTTTTGAAGCTATGTAATGCTTGGGTGCATATGTTAGCAGAGGCCACTTGTGTGCAGAGAACAGCCATAAATGGACTGGAAAAGCATATGCTTTATTCATAAAAGTGAGTGGCACATTTCTGCTCAAAATGTAATATAAATAGTGCATGCTTCTTTTAATGAAATGGTCTCTAATGACAGTTGGGATACTTAACTATTCCCCAGGTACAAACCCTAGGAAGTCAAATAACTAGTAAGATTTTGCAAAGTATAAATGTTTATCTGCTACAATTTGTGTAAAATGCACTATCCTTTTGAGAACATTCAAGTTATTCATTGATTTAAAAGTTCACTTTTTGATGAACTAGGGAAAAGCTACCATAATAGAATGGGAGAATTTTAATTTGAGGAAGGATATATTCATTTTAAAACATATCCCCAATGCTTTATAACTGTGGTATTTTTAGTATATCTTTAGAAGTGGTTTCTTTATGCAGTTGTGTACTCTAGGCTGATCCAAAGCCCCTTGAGGTCAGTACAAAAACTGGAACAAGTGACTCCTATTAATTACTATTAATAATCTATTATATGCATTTTTCTTTCTTTAAGTCCAAGGACCCTTTTGATTAAGATAAGTGGACAACTCTCAGTTACACACACTATTAATTGCCAGTAAAAGAAAGAACAAAATAGAGAATGACCAGAAAAAGGATGGAGTTTTAAGCAAACACTTGAGACTGGGAAGTAAAATAAGTTACACTGCCTCAAAGACACAAAATGCCTTTTTGATCTTTTACATATCTTTGGGGAAACACATTTGATGGGTTTAGAGAGCTAGATTGGGCATAGCATTAAAACACCTCCTATTTACTGATCCTGTAATCCCTGCACATACCAAATTCCCATTGAGATGGCACTCACTTTTATGGCTTAAATCATATGGGAGCCACTGGGTATGATGCACAGCAATTTTCATTCTAAGTATGGAAAATTCTTTATGGAGGATTTCGACAGGGACTGATTTACCCACAGCATAAATGAAGCATTTGGAACAATACACAGTGGAGTGTTTTTAGGAGTAGAAGCAGAGGATAGCTACCCAACTGGAACTTATAAAGGGTGAGTCTAAATACACAAAGCTAATCAACGTATTTATTTTGCTTAGTACCCTGCATAGGCGACTGGTAGGGGGTGCACGTGCCCCCCTTGACAGGGCTGGTGCCCCCCAACAGCTGACACTGATACTGTCAGTAGGGGCTGGTGCCCCCCGATAAGGCCACTGCCATCTGCAGCTTCTGCAGGTGCCCCCCAGATTCAGGAGGCACCAGTCACTCATGGTACTCTGGATGCTAGCAACCCAGAGCAACTCAAACCAGAAAACACAAATACAAAACAAATACAGAGAACTCCTCCACAGCCCCCCCTGTTCACTTCTCTCATCACTAGCTATAAAAATAACCAAAGAAGGATAACAAAGAATTTGTTTCATATTTCATATAACAAATATTTCAAATATTTCAAATATTTCATGTAACAAAGAAATCCACAGGCTGGGGGCATCAAATAATATGGCCCAAATCATGAGGATACTTTTTAGTCCAGATAAAGCAGAATGCAAAGACCATCCCTGGATATAGAGGACCTGTATGTCACTAAAATAACCTGAGGACAAATTATGCAGCAATGGGTAAACAATTAACACAATTTTTAAATCAATTCACTGTCACCCTAATAGCCAATGAAGTCAGCTAGGATGGGTGTAATATGACAAGACAGTTTAATTCTTGTTATGACATTAGCTGCAAAATTTTACAACAGCTGAAAATGCTAGAGTGAGAAGAGTGTCCAATTATCACTGAGATACAATACACAAGGTTGGATTAGGCCAAAGCATGAACCAGGTCTCCTGATCCGAGCAAGGTAACACAGAAAAAATTACTGGACAAGTTTCTGAAAAGATAATCAGATTTTAAAAAATTATAAAAAAAAATAATGACAATTTTTGTAAGTGTTTAACATAAAACTGAATGCGACACCCCTGTATGCGTGTGGTTATATACAATAAATACTTAGATCCATGAGGTGAGCTGAACCAATCTAAGGAAATTCTGTTTTCCCAGCATTAAGCTTCAGAAAAATTAAAAGTCATCCAGGCTTGAATCTCAGATAGACAGGTAATAAGCCATGACAGCACTTCAGTAGAATCCACAGGAATAGGCAAGTAGATCTGGGTGTCATCCATATAAATATGATAATCAAACCCAAATCTCCGAATAATACCGCCAAGTGTGAGCATGTCAATATTAAAGGGAAGTGGGCTGTGAACAGAACCCTGAGGGACCTCAAAGTTTAATGGTACAGCATTAGACAGATCGCCATCCAATGTGATGTAAAGTCTGTGTACCTTCAAAAGAAAAGATTTAAGCTATTTTGGAATGTAGCTCCATGAGTTGGAAATGAGGCTGTAATTCACACATTGAAGTAAATGCATTTCCTCTGGATAACAAAGAGATGTGTTCACTGTCACTTTTTTTTATCACACATTGGGTATGTTTTTACCCCAAGCATATTCTGTTGTTTGGCATTTACTCTTTTAAAATCCTACTAGCAGCAGTTGTATTAATTGGTTACTTCTCAGACAGAATGTGCTGAGAGGAACTGTTCAGGGTAGCCCACTTTCTCCATTTCTTTTCAATCAGTGCCTTTGTGACACTTGCAGTCCCACGGAGTAATAATGTGGGCTTTCGACTGGGAATATTCAGTTACAGATGTATTATAGCTTTTGCCCTTTTAAATGTGATACTTGCAAACAGGGTAAGAATGTATGTACTTTGTTGCAAAATGATTTGTATATACTTAGACTAAAATCCAAGACTCTGGCTTTCAAAAATAATGTTTAGAAGTGTGTACAGTAAGACATGTATCCACAGCATGGGTACATTTAACACAGGCATCGTGTTCTAAGATTAGTATTCATTTTGGTCTGGCAGCACACTTTATCAACTCATTTTTTTAAAAGGTGATCTGAAAGACCATCGTGTCGTACAAGACACTATTGCACATATTTATGATTGAAATGGCTGCCTTTTGATGTTGTCAGATTAGATTACCTACTGTACCCCACCCCCCAAAATATGATCACAGTATTGTACCTATTGCATTTCAAACACAGAACTACTGACTTTCACATATTGCATGAGAGTACAATACCATCAAATCCAATATTTTGGCTCTGGGAGCAGCTTTTTGAAGATTTAAAGAGAGGCCATAATGCACCTGTTTAATTGTGCAATACTACAATTTGGGTAAAAAATTTCTGATTCCCAAATGAACCTAGTCAGTTTAACCCCCTAGCACAATGTAGTCCATTTTACCACTCAAAATTACAGATATATTGAAGTAATTTATTGTCCATTCTTTAACCGCAAATTCAGCTACAGTATTTAATGTTGTGATTCTAAATTCTTTGCACAGCAAGAGATTTTTTTTCATTCCTTTTATGGAAATTCAAACCTGCATTATGCTTTAAAAGATGTTTTTATCCCAAAATCTAGACAGCTGCCAACTTCCCTAAGTCCAAAACTATCATTACGCATTTACTCTTAGACAGGGGATTTTTCTGGATCTTCCCTCCTGACCCAGTGATAAAGCCAAGTTGGTTTGAGATTGAAGATTCATTTATCTCTCCTTGGCAATTATCTCTATTACTGCCCACAATCCTTCCCAATCTTTTTAAACAACATCCTGTTATTAAAGCCACTTGGCAAGCATTTAAAGCCCTAGATAAGTTAACCATGCACAAAATATCCCACTTGGGGCAGAATCCAGCTATAAAAATAAATGGTTTACATGCTGAAGGCCATGGTTCAGAATGGTTATTCTTCATTTGTGAAGAGGGGTCATCATTACTGACAGTAAAATTATCTGGGGCCTGATCCTCCCCCAGCTGAACTCAAGAGCAAAATTCCTATTGATTGCACTGCTGTCTAATCAGGTCATTAATTGGGAAGTCCAGCAATCTATGGATTTCCTGAAAAAGTATATACAGTTCCAAAGTACACTTGGATACATTAAAATGCTTTTCAAGCTATGCCACAATTAGGAGACTTATTACGAACTGTGCAGCGAGGGTGAATGTTTTGTCTAAGTGATTCAGAACACTTTAATGTTACTATTCCACTTGGTCTTCGAGGCTGCAGAAGCTAAACTCCAGAACTTTATTAACATATACAATTTGGTTAGTTACAGAAGAAAAAAGTGTTAACTAATTCAGAATGGAAAAAACCTTTGGCAGGCAGCTTTGCCTAAACTGTAATGTTATGGGGTCTAATCCTGCAAACATTCGGCTCCAATGGGATTGCTTACGTTAGCAAAGTTACTCATGTGTGTGAGTGGTGGAGGATCAAGCCCTTATTTTCCACAGGGTTTTTTGGTTGCCTGTCAAAACAATTCTCTCTGAGTTACATGATTTAAAGTTTTGTTGATTTTGCTGTGACCTGCTTTTATGTATCCTTTTAAATATGATTTGATGTGTACCTTTTGGAATCAGATGCAGACCTATGGCCAAAATATCATGGGTCTGTTTACTAAAGGGATATGCTGCGAAGTACTTTAAATAGCAAATTCGTAATAGTTTGATATTTACTTACCGTGTTTGCATCTTTAAAATGGGAACTTGAAAATAATTCCCCCTCCATCTACCCCTATGCTTTCCTTTCCCAGTTGACAAATGTTGATTCCCATCCCCCCGGCATATCTGAAAGGGAGAAAATCTCAGGCAAGACCCTCTCCTCCACTGAAGTCACCCAGCGAACTGCACTGGGGATTTGCAGTGGAGTAGTTACATGAGAGTGCCCATGAACAGTGCACATACTTCAGAAGTCTTGCCAGCCACATGTAGCCAGCCCATCATGGCCAGACACAAAAGAAGCCAAAGGAGAAGAAGCTGTTCCATCTTTATGTGAGTTCATTAGCCACAGATTCCTATGCCACTCAAACATGGGGACCATGCCTGCTCTTCCACCTGACAGTTGAAACGGCAGCCTTAATTAAACTGTGTAACTGCCCTGGAGCAGTGGGAGGTAGATCCCCAGCCCACAGCTGCTTTACATACCCTTCACTCCTGCAATCTTTGTGGATGTAGCTCGCCCATATAGCATACAGGTATATAACTTCACTTCCCTTGCTTTTCTGCAGGTAAATACTTAGAATAATTTATTTATATCAGAGGTGACAGTGCCAGCTCAAAAAATTATGGGTGGGATTTTCAAAAAGTGCTCAGCATTGATCTAATGTTGAGACCCTTTTTGTACTTTAAAATCTAACACAATGGGAAGATTTTTTTTCCAGACTAAAATAATAATAGGGTGATTTGTTATTAAAACAGAAATTATTTTTAAAAATCTAGCTCAATTTCCACCATTTATTTTGTTAGTTTGCTCCACATATGCATCTCAGGCTCTAAGAATACACTAATCATTTGTTGTTTGCTCCTGGCCAGCTTCCCTGTAAGAGGTAGTCTATAGAGGGAAGGTGGGAATTTTACCCAAATTCAAGTTGATTAAAAAAATTATTAGAGCCAAAGCATATACCAGTGTCAAGAGAACCTGGCAGGTCATCTTTATAGAATTGTTTTCAAACTCACTTGCAGCCATCTTGGCCATGAAAGAGAAGGTGGGACAAGAAAGATCAAGAAACACCCAGATTTCTTTATGTAGATTTTTGCTATGGCTTTAAAGCTACCATATATTACAGCAACCTGCCCTTTCCAACCAGTTTCTTTCTTGAAATGAACTTTTAGGATGGCCAGGGTAGAGGACCAGCCATCATTACACTATTTTCTCTGATGTCTGACCAAATCCTAATCAAAATTTGTTAAATCGTTTTTGTTTTTAAAAAGGCAGTGGTGCTTGTTTTGGAATTAAGTAGTTCCAATTATTTTTCTGTTATTATTATACTACTTTTGCTTTGTACTAACATTATCTTGGCTCTCTCTTCCATCTTCATAGGCCCTTTTCAGTTTCCAGATAATTGTCCAAACTGGCTTCTATGGCTTTCCACAAGCACAACTGGTCTTTCTGGGCCATGGTTGAAAATAAATCCAGAATTACAGGGAAGGAAGTAAGACAAAGACTTTCATCGCTCTTGGCTTCACAATAAATAAATGTGGTCTCCAAAATACTGTGAGCCATAACAAGTGAAGAACTGCCTTTTTGAATAGCAACATGAATTTCCCAAGGGCAGGCTCAGGAACATCTCAGCCACCATTTCCATGAGCAGGACAAAACCGAAACACAAATGAAATCACTTGTCCTATTTTCTTATCTGCTGTAATTACAAAAACTCTATTTTTGCCTCAGAAACTTGTGTTCAAGACTCACTTTTGCTTACATTCCTACTAGCCTAGAAACTGAGCTGCTCATTCACAAGGGCATTTTTACCAGCCAGCCCTGATGGTTTAGTTTTGGTTTAATAGAAAGTTCTGCAGTCATTAAGTTCATGTCAGTATTTTCATAAAATATCTGTTAACTGCTAGTACTACATTCTCCCTAAGCTTCTGGTATTAAAGGGTTATTTCTTACTTGTTGATTTATTTTTCCCCTGTTTAAGTTGCCTGAAATGAACAGTAGAAAACATCTCACCTTTCTGAATGGCTCTACAAATTCTCCCATCTATATTCTAGTCCTCGTGTCATCCAAAGTACTGTACTTCATTTATAGTAAACTGGGATTGGCATGCATAGGAAACAGTTTGGGAAGAGAGAGGTAAGTAGCCCTGAGCTCCCACCATGCTAAGCTTCTTTCTCTATTTAAAATGGCAGCTGTTTCTGTCACGGTGATCAGATGTGCAGCTGTTAACATGCTGCAATTTTAAATGGCCATTGTTACACTTCAGAGTCAACATCAGAGGTTCACATGTGGGTAAGGTCACGCTTCCTGTTGCTTCTGTTTCTCTGCACACAGATCAGGCAGATCAACAGTAAAGTCTCATTCAGAAAGTTTTCTTCCCATAACTAGGGCTTAAATTTGTTTAGCTGAAATTTGACAGAAACTGATGGGATTGCTGGAGAAATCCTGTTTTACCACGCTGGCTGGTACCAGCTTAATCTCCCTCTGGCTCCTGGATATGCAGTTAGGAACACCCTGCCAAAAACAAAGATCCTGAAAAGGGTGAGTCAGCTGAAGTTCAATGGATGGAGAGCCCCAGGAATCTGACTTGGGAATTTAACAAATTAGGTGGTTCCATGTTGTAGTGAACCTTACTAGCTTTGGAAACACGCACATGTGAGCTACATATGGAAAATGGTATAATTACACAATTTTTCTTACTATTTACAAAACATTCTTTTAAATCATCCAAAAACTCCCACCTGGAGGGAGTGCAGTGGTGCTGTCACCCTGCCCGCCCCTGCTTTTTACTGTGTAGCACACATGCAGTGAGCTCTCTACCACCAAGAGCTCTGGTCTCAGCTACTCATCACCCCCCCACCGCAGCCAGATCTCTGCCACACGCTGCCTTTTCAAAATCTGAGATTGGCTCCTGTGCCTGGAACTTTTTTTCTCCCACATACACTGACCTCAGTCAAAGATAGTGTAACTTTGACTTACTCTTGAACAACCAGGAACTGTTAGCCCTTAATATTTGTTTAGCAACATGTCTATGACATTAAACAGAGTGACTATCTTTATGTTACATGGCAAGTACATGTCAGACCCATTAACTGACTTATCTATCAAGGTACTCACACCTCCCTTACCAGCCTTCTCCATAATATGGACCTGAACAGCTCCCAAGGGTACTGTGTGTTTCAGAGGACCAGCTTCATGTCATATGGAAACTTTAATGTGAATATTATTAGAATATATATTTTTTTAAATCTGGAAAGTATATATTCTCCACCCTTCTCACTCATACAAGGTTGAATCCACCTTATACAAACTTTCTAAAGAAATTCACTTCAAGAAAGACCCTTGGTATTGAAAACCACAGCCAGGGGATAATTGTTTTACAAGTTATGAGCATCTGAAAACAGGCAGTCATAATGAAAACTTTTAAAGACAGCAGTTGCTATTGGGCACCTATCATAATTGGATTAATTCTTTTTTTCTTTCCTGTATTTCTTCTTCTTCTTTCCCTTTAATAAACCTTGATAGTTAGACAAACTCTGGCATCATTTGTATGACTGGTCATGAGAAAGATGGGAATTGGTCAGTGAGCATGAGTCATAATTAAGTTATTCCACTAGAAACAAATAGCCTCTCCCTCTAGTGTGTGAGAGATGCACAGAATATAGAGCTTGTCAAAGGATATGAAAGGAGTAGAAACAATTATATTATAAATACTATCACTTTCCACCTTTAAATAATAAAAGGCCATTCTGTCACATTTACCCGCATTATGAGGTATCTTATTCCACGCACTGATTTCAACAGGATTGACTTCTGCAGTCAAATCTACAATGGTTTTGTTTCTCTGCTCCCTTCCATCATTTACCCTGGTGTGAGGTGCTGTGAAATGCAGCCATTTTGATTTTGCACTGTTTTACACCACTTTGCAAAGGTGTAAATAGCCTCCTAACGTGCAAGACAGTGGAGAATCAGTCACAAGGCAGAAAAAAAGGGGAAGAAACTGGACTTCAGCTCATTAATCTTCTCCAAAAGCTGAGTGCAGTAGAGGGCACATGTATTATAGTTGCCATTTCTGAGACAGTAAAACTGAGGAAAGTAAATTATGTAACCAACCCAAGATCAGAGCAGATGTCACTGTTAGATGAGAACAAAAACTTAGGGCTGCTTGGTTCTTAAAGTCAGACACTGTGTGTCATGTGTACACAGACCGTACACTTAAACACAGCAGTTGGCTGGCTCTGTACGCTACTTGCGAGAGAAAACGGCTGATCTCTCTTACTCTACCTTCCATCAGTTTTCTTCATTATTGCTCTGTACTTCTCTGGGGGACAAGGAGATCTTGCACAAACGTCTCTAATTTAGTTCCAGTGAATGAGAAAATAAGTCTGGATGCAAAACGCTGGTGCAATTTTGACAAGATGCACGTAGAGATTTGGTGACTAGTCTTAATTAGGCCATCTTTGTTTACATTTGATGTTTATCAGCTAATTGGCATGGCAAGGTGTGAGTCACACAGCTTCCCTCTGGCATGAAATCAGTTTGTAGGAGAAAAACTGGGAGAACAAATGATCCCAATTATAAGAAAACCCACTGTGCTAATTATCATCCCATGAAGGTTGGAGCCTCCCACCCTATCCCCGCACCAATCTCTCTTGCCTCCCCTCCCCTGTCTCACAGTCCCAGCAACTAGAGCCACAGGCGCTGTCCCCCTGACCAGCTGTAAAGAAGCATTTCTCAGCTCCAAATGGGGATCTCAACTTCTGCCCTTTGCCTCAGCTGGAGCAAAGGTAACATTTTCCAATCAGCCATGTGGCTCCACAGAGCAATTCTCCAGAGTAAAGGCCGTTTTTACACCTCTGTCTGTCTTTGTTGGATTTTCTTTTTCTTTTTTTGGTATGGATTGCAGCCCAGTGATGACACAAAAAATCCATCACATCGTTCAATATTTGAATGCCTGTCAAAATCCAAGCATCAATATTTACTATGTTGGAGCTGGATCTTAACTTCGCTGTTTGTATTAATTAAAAACACCAAAAACAGCTTACATTTCTGTCTCCCTCTCTTTTTATTAATATTTTTAGGCCAGCTGTAACTTGGCCTGCTTCCTGGTCTATCCTTGTTCTATTTTCTTGGCACCTGCTTTCCATGTTTTTTTTTTTTCCTGGGTCCTTGGCCCCTGTACCATCTAGGTTTTTCCCTATGCTCCGAGGGTCCCATGCACAGGAATGTTTCTTGGCTGCCCTTGAGTTGAATGATGATCCTGGACCCTTGGAAAAGCCACAAAGCTCAATGCTCTCTGTCTCCCTGTGTCTCTCTTGTCTTCCCTTCTTAGTAGGGGTAACAGATGGCTGAAGCTTTCACCAACAGTCCCGAACACATTGTCACTCCCAACTGAAAGTGAAATATTCAGTGGCATTTAAATTAAATAGACTCTAATGCTTCAGTAATATTAATTACGTTTTCATTCATCCCTGGCCTAATAAATCAACACATAAAGATAGGATGATCCTGTGGCTGGCAGCAAAGCAGGGCCATTCTGCCCTTTGTAAGGTTATGCACACAATGCCCCCATTCTTATAGGGACATGATGGCCCCTTTAAACATCTGTGCTCAGCACCACTTGAGGAGAAGCCAAAGTGGTAACATTTAAACTTTTCTTGTCCAATTTGTCCATGCAACAGGGCTTGATTCAACAAGAACTTTCAAGTAAAATTGTAAAACCGTATTAAACTGGTGAAAAGTTTTCACCATTTCTTTCAGGAGGATATAGATTTATTTTAGTGGCCATAAACAGAGGCCAATGGCAAGCCCTCCCTTCTTGAAGCAGAATTTGTTACCCCAGCTTCAACCTTTAGAAGGTGGGGGCAGGGGGAGGTAGGAAGGCCCAAAGTGTTTGAAACCTTCACAATGTTGAATTGCATTTCAGTATTTGGGGAGGCCCTAAGCCACACTTTTTTTTTTTTTTGTGAATGCCACAGGGGAAATAGACTCTGTACTTCACCAACAACAGTTTTTTTCCCCTCACTGCTATACATATGTAAAAGGAGGCTAATAAAATGGTTGAATAAAAGATCACTGCTAGTAAATCTTCACAAGACAAAAACCTCCACTTGTGATGCTTCAAAGCTGCCTAGAGCTACCAGTTTACCCCAAAAGTCCCAACTCAACGCTGCTGATTGGAAAATAAAAAGACTTCTGCATAAAAACTTCACTCCAATTGTTATGCAGTGAATGCAGCGTTTACATACAACAGCTTTACTTGGCCAAATGACTCCTGCGTATACAAATGAAAATCTCTTTGCTTCCACAATTTGCTTGTTTGGAAAAATGTAGGTAGTGTAGGCTGATAATGTAAGAAAAACAACACTAAAATGACAAGGCAGTTCTGCATCTTGTGTGTGCCTTATAGAAATCAGGACTGAGTGACAACAATAGAACTATTTCATGGGGAAATGGGAAATTATAATTTAGCTATAATCTTTTTTAAAACAGTATTTAGAAATTATTTTCAAAAATATATTTCAGTGGGATTAGGGTGAAGGTAATCTGAGGGTACGTCTGTACTGCAGGCTTCAGTACAGGGATACCCAAGATAGCTTCCAATGAGCTAGCTTGGATACTGGTCTCAGCCTGACTATGGCAGCATGCAACTCATTGTGAGCTAATTTACCCTGCTTCTCACTGGGATGACTATTGACACATAGCTGGAATTTAGAAAATTCTTGGGGTGCATCTACACAGTTTGCTTCCTGACACCAGGTCCTCTACTGACACAATAAGACCTGCCCAGTCTCTTCCACTCCATGCACCAGAAACCAGTAAATGGGCAGAGTAGCTAGCTTAGAGTGGGCCTGAGTGCATGCATGAGGATGGCATTTGGGCTCTGACTCAGGAGATCCTGAGAATGTTACTCAGGTTCATTCCAAGATGTCTATTCTGCTTAATTACTGGTCAGTGGTGCAGCCAATTGGAAGCAAATTGCACAGGGGGAGCTTATTTTGTCACTGGTAGATCTAGGGTCAGTTGGGAAGCCATACAGATATGCCCTTGGCGACCTGCCTAATCATGCCTTCCTTGTGCAATCAAAACTGCTAATGAAAACAATGGAGCACTGCCTTGTCCCTTCTGTACCTACACCGGTGCAAAGCAAGCATAGAGAACTCATAGATCCAGAGGGTTATGTTTTATAACTCCTTTGTATTCATTGTACAGGGATGCAAATGACAATACAAAGTGCAGGGCTTTTTCTGTGATGCAGAAAGTGAGACTGGATGGACTAATGTCCCTTCTTGACTTAAATTACCTAGGACACTTAAACTTCATTTCCATAGGAGCAGCAAATGTATGTCAGGAAAATATTATTGTATAGATGTTGGTACAAGTGTGCGGCTTGCCATTTTTTTTTATTTGCTCATGAATTTGATTGTAAAAACACCACTGCAAAGAAGCTCCCATGAGGTTGGGGGTGTATTGTGCTAGGTGCTGTACATAAATATAGAAAAGAGTCCCTTCTTGGAAGAATTTAGAAGCAAAGAATAAGAGAAAGTCAGTGTAATCCTTTGTTCCTCAAATTTGTACTCACTTTGAGGCAGACTTTTAAAAGAATTTAGGAGCAGAGTAATACCTAACCCCTGGACTGCTGCCTTGTGGAATTCTTAGCACCATGTTAGGTCTACTGTTTGCAGAGGCTCACTGTCAATAGCACAGGGATATTTAAGTGACTATGAAGCCATCCAGGTGAAAGAGGAGCCAACCTAAGTCAGTCAGAAGCAAAAGCTTAGGTGCTTAGAAGCAGAGTAAATTTACTTGGACAGAATGCTGTGCTAATATGGGTATTGCTTGCATGGAGCCAGCTCAAGTAATTCTCCATGGCATACTAGGGCTGGTCAGGCATATCTTAGGAAGCCAATCTGGTATTCAGCTGAGGGGCCAGTGACAAGCAAGTTCCTTCATTTGGGATCCTCAACCACAAATCCTCTTTTTGAGACAGGCATTTAAGTCTCTACTACTATATAATGTAAGCCTGGCAGCAGAACCCCCCTCTCCTCGCTTTTTTACTGTCCTTGTTTTCTTATGCTTATGCTACTCACTCATATCTTTTATGAACATGCTAGAACTTCTGCTTATTGGTGGTTTGCAGCCAGGTATCCGGCTGCAGGGTCTGAGTACACTCACAGGATCTGGCCCTGCTGGTAAGACAGGTATTCCTCTCACCTAATCTGAGAGTCGTGCTTTGGGTCTTGAGGACATTGCAGCTCAAGTTGAGGGCAAGAAGCTCAACAGCTGTGGGTGGTGCATGAGTAGGCTGAGAGTACTTTGACTTTGAAAATGCTGGCCAGCAGACACAGAGGTGCCATGGGATGTAGGCACAGAAAAGGAGAGGGTGGTACTTCCATTCTTATAGTACTTTGCAACACTTCCAGTGTGCACTTTTGATGCACTTGTCATGTGACTATGAAGCCATCCAGTTTCATAGTCAGCTTTTAGGGATCAGACCCTTTTCATGAGAGGTGTCCATCATTAACTTATCACACCAATAAACTAGTGCATACCCTGCCATAGTGCATCAATGCATCACTCTACATGGCTAATGCTAAAAAGCTCTGGCTAGTAGAACCTCTATTTTCTGAAATAAGTAAAAACTAGGATTATTTTGCTGAGTACTAGTAGTAACTGAACCTTCTCCTTATTTCAAATGTATTTATTATTCCATTTTAAGAGCAAAGTGTTTTCAAGAGATGGAGTACAGGGCAGTGAGTAGAAGTTCTAGAGCTCTAGCATGGTGTAACCAGGAGCACATTACTCAACTTCAGGTTCCTCAGCTATATAATGGGATAATTATTGTTCACCCACACCAGAAGATTTTTGTGGTTCACTAGAAAGAACTGTGAACAGGAAAGGCCTCTCTCTGCTCATTCTAAAAATTTCCATTTGAGGCAGATACCACAAGGGATGATGAACAGAGAAACCACTGCAAGGGATGAGAGAAAGTTTACTGTTATATTAAACAATGGTCAAATCTTTTCTCAGAACCTATTCAGGCTGTAGTCTGAGTCAAAGGGACCAAGTAAAATTTGCAACATTATTTTATGTAAAGAGCTTGCAAATCTCAAGGTTACATATTTAAAACTAACACGTACCTTGTCAGGGGAGGGATGGGTAAGAGGAATTCTGATATCAGAGACAGCTCTTCCTTTCTTTTTCCCTTAAGCTCTTTTCTCATTTTTGCCTTCGTGTTTCCTTTCTCCTTCCTTCTCTTTCCCTCTGCTGTTCCCACCCTATGAGCAGCTCATTTTTGTACGTTTTTGTATTGGAAACAAGCCGTACTTTCTCTCACACTGGTGAACGGAGGGGTTGATTTGTGATACTGTAGATGAGTAAGTGACAATAGCAGGGAAGGGAGGCACAGTCAGACAGAGGTTGCATACTTGTAAATACCCCTATAGCATACAGAAAGTCACAGTATAGCCATGGTTTAGGCTTGAGTTCCTCCTCTCTCTATTGATAGAAATAATACCAATCAGCATTAATGGACAAACTGAAATGTTTCTATAAGTGAAGGGATAGATGGCGAAACTAAACACTGGTTACAGCTTCTCTTTCATTTGGAACCATGTCATGTCATGTATCGACAAAGAACTTGATTCATTTGTGACTCACTGTGTTAAATCCTTTCTGTATAATAATAACCTTCACCCATACCATTCCTTTTTCTTTCTCCAGTTTCAGGATTTTCTAGTCTAATGCTACACAATTAATTCAACTTCATATTCAGAATATGATTCTCAGAATACTCACAAGTTTTCAAAGTGAGTCTCAAGTTCATCTCTCATAGACCTTTATTACATTTGATATGATGGTCCAGATTCTCTCGTTACAGCAGGGGGATTGCCTAGGTGTTGGTTATTGCTTCCTGATTCCCAGAATTGATCTATTGAGGCTGTAGCAGCTGAAGGAGCTGCTACTTTTTTCCAGTTGATTACAGTCCCTCTGAGGCCATATGCCAACCAAAGAGAGCTGGAATGCATTGAGTTTTGGCCACACCTTACTCCGTATCCTATGCCAGGGCTGCAGGGCAGGAGAGGTGAAGGAATTAATAATGCCAGCTCTGGCCAGCTGGAAGCTCTCCTCTGCCTGGGAAATTTTCAGCTGGGCTCATCTGGCCTCATATCTAAAAATACCCATAAATTAGCAGGGTGAGTTATGTGTGAAAGGTAAAGTTTAACAGACAAGGATTTGTAATTTGTTCATCCATTGTCATACATAAGAATCTTGATTCATTCTCCTGATACAAAGTTTAGATAACAAGCAAAGATTAGATATCAGATTAAAAGAGCTGGAAAGCTTTCAAAGTACCTTGTACTCAAAAATCAAAGAGTTGCATGAATTACATGTTTACACAGACAGAAATGCTCTTTTCTTCCCTGGTGTCCATGAATACTGGGGGCACAAATGCTTGAAAGCTGTTTCTATTTGGTAAACGGTACCAGCTTCATCTGCATAAAATAATGTAGGCTTCTGCACTCCGTGTCTAGATTTCCTTTTTCTAAAGCTAAACCACATAGGAATATAATACTAGACAAGACCTTTTAGATCACTCAGTTTAGTTCCCTACATTCACAATAGCCTTTTTCCCCCAAAAGTCCTAAAAATTGTCCACTCCAGCCATGTGGTTGTCCACACAGCACATTAGAAGAACCAAACCATCCTACCCGGTGACAGAGGGAAGCAGGGATGACTAGGGAACAACCCATGATTAATTAGTACAATGGCAGAAATAATTGCTTAAAGGCACAGTTCCCAATACCACATGCTTTGGTGACTAGATCACATATAAACATTTATGAGTCTTATGTTTTCTAATGACGTTAATCTT
>NW_017729025.1:125556464-125560487 GCF_001723915.1 Gavialis gangeticus
GGGAAGCAGGGATGACTAGGGAACAACCCATGATTAATTAGTACAATGGCAGAAGTAATTGCTTAAAGGCACAGTTCCCAGTACCACATGGTTTGGTGACTAGATCACATATAAACATTTATGAGTCTTATGTTTTCTAATGACATTAATATTTTAGCTCAGCTAATAGATACTTGTGCTTTTTTAGACCCACTGGTCTCTTATTCAGTCACCACAGCCAACTCAACCTGTGTAGTTATGAAAAGGTAATGTGAGTTCAAACCCTGAAGTAGTTCACAGACTGAGAATATATGCACCCATCCAAATCCCAGGAAGTTCATTCCTCTTGAGCTTCCAAATTCTTGTTTAACCTTCACTGTACACCCCTTAATGCTGAAATGGAAGTTTTGTGCAAACCTATTAGGGCTGAAGTAATTCACCTATAAGCAAATGAGACACCATCATGACACCTATATCTCATTTAAATAAGGACTTGGTGTACCAGTGGGAAATGTTTGGGCTGCTGTCACTTTCCTGTGGACACTGATGTTAAATCACTGCCTGTGAAGCTTTCTTCTTTCTACTATTAGTATTTAGGCAATGAATCCAGCATTATCTCTTCCTTCCACCGACCACCAGGTTCCATGCATCAAAGGTCTGCCTTAGACAGACCTCATTGCTGTTGTGTGGAGCAAGTGTACGGGCTGTGCTCCGTACTATCTCACCACTTGCTGTTTCTTCCATTCCTTGTAGTTACTCCTCTACAACCCCTTCTCTTGGCAAAAGGAAGATGCCTTTAGTTCTCCAACCACAGGAAGATGAATATCTTCCCTACAGCATGTGTTAGGTTCCTTCCTCTCTCTTTCTGGTCCGCTCAGGAGCTGTGGGGGTCCTCCCATTCCCACCAACTCATATGAGCCATAGTTACCTTTCTGAACTCCCACTGTCTTCCACTCTCCTTGTATAGAGTACAGAGAGCACCTATGATCTACTCCTGGCAGGCTCCATTTGCTAACTCCAGGCCTCCCAGCAGTACTCATTTTTATGCTTTTGCAAGAAAGTTTGTAGCTTGCCATAGTTGGTGTGGGTAGGAGAGCCAGGGGATTTATGCTGGAAATTCTTAGTTTGACCCAACACCAGTAGCATGTGGAGCACCTTCTAACTTCCACTGCCTGCTCCTTCTGGAGCAGCAAACTTCTGCCACCATGCCAGTATGGATGAAACAGATGAAACCTGTTGAATCCATAGGAAAAATTATCTGTAGTGTCATCAGAAATCTTAGTTTAGTTTCGTTTGTCCAGTTCAAGTATTACTAAACAAATATTTTATAGGTAATACAGGGTGTTATTTGGATGGGACACAAGGACCTAGGAATTACTATTGATATTGGCAATAATGCCTAGAGTTCTCCGGTGAGCCTGGGTCCTCATAGTCCTATGCACTGTATAAGCACTGTTCCAAGGAGTCTGCAGTCAAAACAAGGGAAACCAGGCTCAGAGAGGTTGATCACTAGCCAGTTAAGAGCCCAACACCATGAGTTCCTGCTAAGCACCAACCAGCCCATATTGCCTCTTCCAACACTTTGATATTTTTACAGCAAATCTATAGCTTTGCTTTGAAAAGGACCAGGGATGGGAGGCTAATTCAATAATCCCATCATGAAGAACAGGTATAATTCTGAAAAACTGTCTCCATGGCATAGCAAGATTGCAGATGAGAAACTATTCTTTTGAAGAGACTTTTCTAGAACAAATCTCCTCCTGTTTTTGGCTCTGCATCTTGAATCACACCAAAATGTGTTTGCATTTACCAAACCTGGGCACAGAACTCCCTGGTTTTAACACATGAAACAGAAGTCTCTAGCACAATGCCTTATTGAAGACCAAAGATCATTTTCTTCCACAGAACAGAAAAACACAAACTATTTTCAATAAAATTAAACCTAAAGTGTTACAAGACTGCATTCAGGACATCCTGATTTGATGACTTTACCCAGAACGACTTCTAACATTAAATCATTACAGCTTCTGTATTAAAGCATTACATCTTCTGTATTCAGACATCAACCTTATGCAACCTGTTAAGCAGAAGCAGAAGAATAGGTTGAAAAGCAATTTTAATCAGGCAAAAAGGAGATGTAGACATTATCTGGATTTATCTCCAAATGTACATTTGGATGCACATCTTTTTTTAGTGCTCCTCAAAATATCCTCCAGTATTAATGTTCCATAATTACAACTATGTTCTCTAGCAAGGCAGTTTGCATTTAATAGTACTAAGAAATAATATTATCTACTTTTTATAACAGAATATTAGGGCTTCAGTTGTCAACAATGGGTGCATCTGCATGTTCATTAATGCACCTTAGATACTATGTATTTAGTTTAGGACTTCCTTAAGAAAGTACTAACTAAATACGCAGCAGTACCTAAAGTTACTGCGTAGTAGCACCAGCGCATGATTGTTTAGTGATGCTTACTGCGCACCAGCCTAATAACACTATGCACTAGGCTATTAGCATAGTTTTTGCCATGATATGCTACTGTGCAGTGTTATAGGTCAGTGCACAGTAAGTGTCTCATGTAGACGCGCCCAATGAGTCCTTCGGTACTATGCTCCCTTGCCTCCCCATTGCAAAAGAACATGTCTATGTAGATATTATTAATTTATCATTGCATAAAACAAAGTTTATGAACACTTAATATTTCATGTTCTGCGGATTTAATAATGAAAAATTCAAACTGTACTTTACATCATTTTTTAACTATTTGATTTTTATTCTTGTAATTAGTCCTTTATGTTTCTATTTTGAGGAGTGTTGCCACATTTAGTTGTGCATACTTGATCCCCACCCCAATTTAACAGAGGAACAAATATATAATAAAATTAATCGCTTCAAGATTTGAAGCTATAGATTTGGTTTTGTATGTTTAGTAAATATAAAATATATAAATGACATAACAGATATAAGTGATGTCCATATAAAACATGATTTTTTTCCATTTCAAAGGTGGCAAAACTTCCTGTATTTTATGAAACAATGTATATCTATGAGTGGATGTGCACTGGCTAAAACGTCTGTAAGGATCTACACTAATTTTTAAAAATGTCTCAATACTGCAAAATAGCGGCATAAATTATTTGTTATTCTGCTTTTGTTTTTCTTAAGAATCATTTGAATAGAGCTGGGAGAAAAAATGGATTTATCATCTAGCTACTTAGATCAAATAAAACGGGGCCTAGTTTTAAGCCGGTGAAAATCAACATTGACTTCAATGGAGTTTTGTGGATTTACCTCATTTTGAGGATCTGGCTCAATTATATCTTAACATGTGTATGCTTACAGGACATGATCTTGTTCCTGCCTCATTATAGATTTCAAGCACAGAACATGAGTCATGCTCACTGCCTTACATTTATATTGTCTATCTTAACTGTTGGTAGTGTAATCAGAAGAATAATTCATGTTTGGTTGAAAATCTGTGGTCCCAACAGCTCATCCCAAGTGACATTACTTGACAAAGAATCCTGTACAGTTGAGATCGAGAGACAAATCTGAAAATGTCAGGAACCTGCATGAAAAAAAATGTAGGCTGAATTCACTAGTATGCCTTGGCTGCTTTGCTCTGCTCTGGTGATGCACAGCAGCTGTAAATCTGGCACTGAAATCATCATAAGGATAGAAAGCAGACACAGTTTGCCACAATTCCATATACAGATCACAGAGAGCTAGAAAGGTATTTAAGTACCTTTTGCATAGAAAAATATCTTACTTGTTTGCCCAGTCTTAGTAATGTCATGTATTTTTTGCCTATATTTCATGGGGTCTAAGCATCCTGCTTTCAATGTAGCAAAGCTTATCACAATAACTTTAAAATAGCTAGAATAAAATAGAGATGGAGCTTTCATTTCATACAAAGTATGGCATGTTTTTCATTTTAAGACAAAGGGCAAACAATGTTCAACAAAAAAAATTAGTAATGACAATCAGAACTGGAATATTAATGTATGTAGTGATTGGTTGAATCCAAGGAGTACATGAAA
>NW_017729025.1:125565487-125588296 GCF_001723915.1 Gavialis gangeticus
TGGATTTAAGATTTAAAGGTAGAAATGTTAGTGATAATAGCATTGCTACAGCATTTGACTGGATTACAAAGCAAGCCAGAATGGAACCTAAACAATTGAGCTTATGATTCAATGGGATGATTATTTCAAATAGGATATCATGGCTGATGAGTACTCTTTCTAAGGTGTGAGGGGTGGAGACAGAGAGAGGAAAAGGAAAGAAAGAACCCCATTTTACAAAAGGCCTTTAGAAAGCCACTAAAACAGGAAATGAAGGTAACATTGTAGGAATACAGGAGAAAGAGGAAATCTCATTTGGGAGCAATTATGGTACCATCTCATTCTGACTGAGGGAGGAGGAGAATGAATTGGCCAGAAAGGTTATAAATGGCAAGGCATGGAGCCTTCAATATCGCATGACACACAACGTTAAAAAAAACTCTTCTAAGAGATCCCCAAACAAACAGAGCACACCTTTGGGATCCTGAAAGCAAACACTTGCAGGTGCAACCCTCCTCAATGCATATCTATTGATAGGGAGGGTCTTAGAACATCTTGGGGGTAGTGAGAATGATCCATATGAATTCAAGATGTGAAGAAGTAAATCCTTAGAGCAATACAAGGGCATTAGATTTCAGGTGAGCACATCCTGGGGAATTAACAAACCAAAGCATTGTATACTCTTCTTGCCATTACAAAACTCATTCTCTCAAGGAAGCCAGACATACTTTGAGAAGCTGAACTCTCAGGGATTCCTTGTGTGTGGAACTGTATTCTTAGGACACGTATTTTATGTAACTCAGAGACTGGTGTTATGTAACTCAGAGGGAGCTCAAACTGAGACACTGAATGCAGTAGAGCCCTGTCAAGCACCTTGTCTCAGAGTGATTACTGCACGCCACATGGCACCACAGGTTGTCTTTTGCTAACATTTTATTTAACAGAAAACTGTAATGTTAGAAACTGAGATCACAGGGACTGGGGAGGTGCAGGAGCAAAAAGATGCAGACAAGGCCAAGCCCAAGAATTCCAAAAGCTGCTAGCATATAAAGAAAATGATGCAGCGTGCTCCTTTGACAGGCATAGTGTCCCAACAGGCTGTTTTGTGGTTTTAGAAGGTTATCACCCTCTGATAGCCAAAACTTGAGCAGAAACAGGTGACACCTTCTCCAGTTTCCAAAAAGGAAAGAAATAAAATGCACTGAGTTGGCCAGTTTGCCTGGGAAGGTCTCAACCAGGTGAGAATCAGAGCAGGTTAAAATGGATGGGGTGGATCCTTCTCCCACTGAAGTAAAAAAAAATCTCCAATTCATCTCTGTAGGGAGATATCAGGATCTAATAGATAAAAATTGATAATAAAATAAATGGTGGCATTGGAGTGACATTATAGGTATGATGGTCCAGGAAAAGTTTGTGAGACAAGAATTGTTGCAGGTCATATCTTTTACTGGATTAGTTGTATAGTTGGTAGGGATATAGCTTTTGGGTATGAAGTACCCCTCTTCAGGTCTGAGATACTTAATCCCCTTCCTCAGCCCCATGGAAGGTTACTCCATACCTGAAAGCTTGTTTATATCCCTGCCAACTATACATTTAGTCCAATATAAGATATCACCCACAAAAATCCTTGCTTAATAGAATAAAAATACTAGAATACTGACCTGCTTACAATGTACTCAAAAAATGTGTTGAACAAGAAAAGCAATGAACAGACACATAGTAATAAAGATATAAATTCAGTAGGTGATAAATGCAGACAAATTGATACTTGGAAAGGTGGATGACAATTCTGCATGCTCTATGTCCCCATGTTGTAAGGCAGTGATTCTCAACTAGGTTCCTGCCACATCCTATGAAGAGCACTGTGGAGATAAGTGAGGTGTGAGATGATAAGCAGATCCTTGGCTGGTTGATCCTGCCATACCCACTGTCCAACCCTACTGCATCGAGGAAAGCATTGTAATTTATATTTAGTTTCTGAAATTAAATGCCACTCAAAAGTCAACGAGGGGTGCCTGAAGTTCATTAACAGGTGGTTTGAATTTCAAAAAAGGGTTGAAAACCACTGTCTTAAGGTAATTATGCTGACTTAATTGCTGAACAATTAGCAATTATTGCTAAAGTCATGGGAAACTGGGGAGATATCAGAAATCTGGTATAAATGTAATGTTGTCTACATTTTCAAAAAAGGACGAGGAAAAACTCAATCTAGACACTTTTTATCAGGTAGGTTTAATCTCAGAATAACTCCATTTCAGTGTTTGAGGGGTGCAAACACTAAGTTGAGAAAACTCAAGTTTAAGGTTGTGCAGAGATTAAAATAGGAAATAAGAGCTATGAAGATGAATAATAGAATATTTAGATATTCTATGAAGGAAAATGCCCTACTGGCCACCATGGAATTAGTCTCCAAGGGAACAAAAAATCCTATCAGTTTTGTTATATAGTTATCTAACTGCTAAATGACTTGACTTAATATACTAGTTGATTTTTGAAAAAGGGTGAGCACCCAGCAGCTCCTACTGAAGTCATGATTGACTTTTGAAAATCAAGCCACCTTTGATACCTGTTTTTGAAAATATTGACCTCAACACCTGGCTCAATGAAACAGTCAAATGTATTCTGGACGGAACTTACTGGTTTGGCAAGGTAACTTGTAAGTTGACCTCTAACAGTTAATTACCTTAACAGGTAATCTTTGTTTCTCATTTGCATTGTTATATGATCTCTCATGCAGCCAAACAGAAAGCTGTGATGTGTCAAAATGGCAACTTATTACATAGGGAAACTTTTTGTTAGCTCATTATGACTAAATAAAGCCTGGAAATAGCATTTTAGAACTTCATTACCTTAGACAATAAGGTGGGTAAAACTGTACAGCAAAGAAAAATATTTTCTTGGATGACATTTCCTGCTTGACTCAGAGGTCTTTCACTCTTCCTGAGATCTGTGGGAACTAACGAGCTGTCAGAGGAAGGGTGGGTCTCTGGGAATAATTACAATAAAGATAGTAATTGCTGCAAGCAAGACACTCATAATTTGATACATGATCCAAGCATTTTTTATCTTACAAAACTACCAGGCCTCATTTTTTTCATTACCTTTATTGCAAAATAGCTACTACATACATTGTAAGAGGTGGACATGTTAGTAAGTCATAGATTGTATGAAAAAAAGATTTTGTGCTCATACCTTACACTACACATGGCAACTTTTAATCAGTTTTTTCCCCTTCCCCATACTACTATAGGACAGTCTCTAATTTGTTCTTGAGCTCTGTATGCTGCAACTCTTATAAAAGATGTCCCTGCAATAGGGAAACCTGATAAATCAAACAGATAAGGAAGGAAACTGTTTTCATCAAAATGTAAATGAGGGTGATGCAGCTTTGAAAATGCAGGTGAGTTACTTGAATAAATCTCAATATTTTTGAAAGATATTTTTGTTCCAGGAAAGGGTTACTCTATCATGCACCCTGATATATGATCTTAGAGGCTTCCTGTATATATGTAGAGTAAGGCTGAAGTTTGTCAAAAACATCATGGACCTCAGATCACAAGCAGCTGCCACTTAGATCCACAATGAAGCATGCTGATGATATATTGCCTCACAGCCCCTCTAAAGGCAAACCAGTTTCAAATTCACATTAAATACTGTAATACAGGATGCAGCCAGTGTAATTAAAAAAACAAACAAACCTTAATGTATGTGTGTTTTAGTGACTGATTATCAAGAGTCCTGAGTTAAGGTTTCTTGAGGCTCCGGTGACTTACATATTAACATATAAAAATTTGGAATAAAAATGTATAACTGTTTTCTGGAAGTGGCTTTTAAATGAAGCTGAATCCTTTAATTGCAAGGCTGGGTGAAAGACGCATTGTAATTTGCAGAGGGCTTGTGTAATGCATGTACATATTTAGTGAGAGGTAGTGAACCCTCCCCTCCCCTCCAATGAAGCATTAGCACCACCAGTTGGTCATCAAGCTTGAATAACACCCAGTCTGAACTGTAATAATAATGTAAGAATTTTGCTTAATCTCTTAAGATTAACATGTCATGTACACCAACTCTGCTGAACATGTTTAGTTAACTTTAGGTTGAGTTAAGACATGATAAAATTTCATGGCTATAACTTCTCATTTGATAAGATTCTGTCTTTGTTAAGATTCTATCTAATTAAATCTAATCTTATATTTAAACCATGCTAATCATAGCATCTGAAATCTTAAAAGTTGGATAGACAGTAAGAAGTCTTTTTTTCAAACAAATTATTGTTACAGAATTTGAAGCATGATATTATGTATGGAAAGGAGAGGGTTTGTTAAGTTTCTGGTTCACAGCACAGTTCTATTTCTTACCTCATTGTTGAAGAAGTTCCAGAAAAATACTACTACTTTTTTGGACTGCAATAGTAGCTTTGATCCAAGGATCTCAAAATACTTTACAAACACAACAAAGGTTGTCAGAATTTGGGTTTGATTTTCAGTTATCAGGTCAGCAAATTGGCATGAAAAACAGACGTGTGCATGCATGTGCGTGTGTGTGCAAATGCACATAGGTGCATATGCACATAACTAGACAAATGTCTAGCAGTTGGCATGCACAGAGGGATAGATGTATGCACCTGATTACTGGAAGACCCTGCCTATCTAAAGTGTTTAACAGAAGTGTAACAGCTTAACATGAGCTGAAACAAATTTACCACTTGTATGTGTGCATGGCTATTACACACACCTTTCAAGACCTGATTCTCAGGTCTCATCCTTTTACTGGAATTTACACTGATTTAAGTTCCTTTTACAAAGTTAGTGATGTAAAAGGCCTTCGGTGTAAATGGGAAACAAGACCACTGTCTTCAGGGTGCTTTAAACACCACTCCATTGATTTATCTGCTGTAGCTGAAACCAAAAAAGTTGTAGATATAGTGGATAGGGCATTCTAACAGAAATTATTGTCAATATTTTGCTGGAAAATGGGTGATTCGAAATACATCCTGCAGTCTCTTTGCAGAAAAGTACAAACTCTGAAAATGCAGGGCCCTGGGTACTGGCTGCCACCACAGGAAGCCTTGCCACCATGGCCAGAGCTGGGGCTCTGGCTGTGGTTGCAGGGTTTTCCTGTGATGCTGCTGAGGCTGCCAGTGCCCTGGCTCTTACCATTACATGGGCTGCTATCATGGGAACCCATGGTACTACTTGGAGTGCTGATTGCTGCTGTGGGAACCCCCACTACTGTACTCTGCCTGCGGTGAAGGGGCTTCTTCTGTGGTGCTGGTGGAGATGCCAGAGCCCCCGCCGCAGCTCTGACTGCAATGATAGAGGCTCTGGCCACAGGGGGACGGGAGATGCCTGCACTCCGGCAAAAGCCAGGGCACCAGGTGCTGCTGGAAGCCTCGCTACCTTGGCCAGAGTCCTGGCTATGGCTGTGGTGCTGGAGTTTCTTCCTTCCATGCTGCTTGGGCTCCTAGAAGCCCAGGTCTCACCCTGGCTTGTCTGTCACGTCATAAAGCTTGGACACTGCAGCCAGAGTCCCAGCTCTGATCATAGTGCTGCAGGGTTTCTCTATCTATCTCTTACGCATGTGCACACACAGAGAAATACTCTGTGCCCCTGCAGGGTTGGGGTGCTGGCTGCTATCTTGGGAAGCCCCAGAACTGGTGATGGAGCCTATGTCTATGGTGCTGCTGGGCCGGCAGTGCAAGAGCTGGGGTGCAGCCTGTGGGCACTGTGGCCCTGCACGCATGTGGCTCTCCAGCTGAATTGAGATTGATTCCCCTGCTTTATAAGGGTCTCTTCACATTGCATCCTTGGTGCCCTCCCCTTGGTTTGGACTATGCATCATAGTTTTATTTGAAGTTAGAAAACCACTGTTGCATCATGACAGGATCGTAACTCACTCAGCCTTTCACAGGTGGAATGACACATTGAAACTTTGAAACTGAAACTTTGAGTTCATTAATATTTATTTAGGCATTATTTGTGCTATAATATCCTGATAATATTATGTAAGGGTCCCAGATGCTGTTGGTCATCTCAGCTACCTGCATTTTGGACCCTTGCATACTATTATGGGAGTCTCACTGTTATATGCTGTACAGACTCAATAAAAGAAAGCAACTGCAGGGCTGTGCCTGTTCAGAGCAAAGACTACAAAGCAGCTCCAAAAGAATGCGGTAGATTTTAAGTTAGAGGCCTAAACAGATAAGACAAACAGTGAGTTGAGGAAAGGATTTGGGACTTATATTTTACATTGGAAAATAAATAAATGTTTCTTTGAAATTTTAAAAAAGGGCAGTAACACTTCTGAGGCAGGCTTAAAGAAAGGTACAATCACCCTCCCCTTCCTAAACTTCGGATAATTTTAAATGTACATGTGGCAATAGGTTAATTTTTGTCTTTACATAGAAAGTAAAAGCTATTGTTTCCCTTTGTCAGAGTGACTTGGATTTTGGAATGTTTCCTGCAAACATTAAATTAACAGTTGAATCCAAGTAATTTCTGATGATTTCACCTAATAAATTAGCAGCATAGATGAATGATAAACAGTATTGTAAAAATGTGATGGTGAGCCTGATTCTGAGAGCATTTACACTTCATGAAAGTTATTCGTCTCCGAGTAATGCGACTCACCACATGAGTAAAATCATCCCACCTAAGTGCTTGCAATGTCCAAGCCTTATATTTGTAGCAGGGGAAGGATAAAGGTTTTCCTTCAAGAGCTTATTAAGAGTGAAAAATTATCCAGCCCATCTCTGAGTTATTTCTCACATGGCTTTACAATGCTCAGATAGCATATCATTTTTGTACCCTGGTTCTCTTTTGCACAAGGTCTGTGATGAGGATGGGTAATCTCCAGTACTGTGCAGCACTCAGAAGCGGAGCTTAGACTGTAAATATTATATGCTGCTGTAAGAACATTTGAATGGTAATACTCAAGCAATTACTTTCCTTTCAAGATCATTAAACACAAATCTGACTTGTATTTTAATAGGACTGCCAATGTATTTAATGGGGGGCAGTAAAGGGTAGTTTTTTTTCTAATGGATGAATGTTTATATTATTATCCATTCTGAGAGACCACATTAGGAAGAGGCTGTATAACGCTCATGTGTTTTGCCTCAGCCCTTTTCACCCTTGTATTCTATTTTTTTCTCACTTGCACATCTTTATAGCAGTTTGGCAAAACAGCGTTCACACACAACTCACTACATCATGGAGCTTATAAGGGAAAGATCAAATAATTTGGGCTGCAGATTTTGAGGACTTGTTCATGCATTTTCCTGCAGCCACAGTTCAGATTAATTCAGTTCTTGGAAAGGTGATCGGGTGACAACCTTGGAAACTGAAGTCTTATATTCAGCCATGGAACAGGTGTTGTACAGTCAATGGCAATGCAAGCTTTTCCATGTTACTAAGTATTGTGTCGCATGCTTGCTTTGGAGAGAGCCTCTGAAGGGTTAGAGAGTCCCTTATGCCTATTCCATTCTTTGCTGAAAATGCCAACAAGGGTAGTAGATAAAACAGCCTATAATTTATATATTGGAAAGTGGACTGAGACCAGCAACTAATTTTTCATAAACCATACTAAACAGCCATTGCACATGGGAATGATTGTGGCTACTAGTAACCTAACCTGTATTTGACTCCATACTCTAGATGTAGAAGTTTCCTATACTCTTTATGAGCTTTCCAGTCATTCTTTCACTTCCAACTATAATTTTGTTATATTACCAAAATATACACATCATTCTGTAAAGGTGAAATGTAAGCAGGTATTTTTAATTATATACCAGAGGGCTAGGACCAGAGTGACAACACTGCATTGCAAGACAGGAAATCAATTTAGCACTGAGAATATTGAATAATCCTCAGCAGGCAGTAAGACTATGATCACAAGGAAGACCAAACAGTGTGTGCTTTTTTGTTTTTCCTTGCCTACCCCCCCACTGTTCCTAGGAGAACAGTATAGATAAACAGCACATACACTATCATTTTCCATTGGCAAGTGTCATCTTGCACACAGCAGTCAAAAACCTTTGGCCATATTCTGTTCACACTCTTCCACTGATGTTTTTGCATATAACTCAAGGTAAATATAGCCATGTAAATTGTGCATCAACTTTACTTTTACCAAAATACGAGGGTTTACAATCTACCTGTCTCTCTAAATTCCACACTTCCTCATTAGCAAACACATTGAGTTTGATGACAGAAAAATGTTTTGAAATTCCATCTACCTGGACATCTGTAAGTGTGGATCTGAACCACTTAAACTTTCACTATTCATATTCTGATGTCTAATCCTAGATCTGTCTCAATTATGCCTATCATTGCGGGGAAAAGCTGTTGAAAATGAGTGCAACAGGAAGATTTTTATAGATATGAATTGAAAACCTGTTTCTGTTGCAACAAAAATAACAAGTGATTATTAAATGTTGAGTTGATGAAAAACAGTCTGAGGTATAATATGAAGAAATCTTCTGCCATGTTTTCCATTACTTGGTATTCTAATGAACAAAACCAGAGTCATACTAAAATTTGCAGTGGGGCCAAATTCACAAACAGCATGTGATGCAAATGAATGTGATACCGAGGAATGGAGCCCTCAATGCTTGCCTGCACTATCTGCTTTCAGGGCTGCTCTGTAGTAGAGACTGCAGGCTGCCAGCAGACATAATAGATACCAGGGGCAGGGCCTATACATCTAATTGTACAGATTTTTGTTTCCAGGTTTACAAAAGAGCAGAAATGCAGCATTGCAACTATAGCTAAGGTGCTTTGCATGCATGCTGGGGTGGGGGGGAGCAACAGTGGCACAGATGGTCTATCTTTGTAAAAATGAGGCAAAATACTATGATGACACCCCTCCTGGGGGGGATGAGGACAGGTCCTGTTGCATGGAGGGTGCCCAAGTGGGATACCCAGTGTAGGTTACTAAAGAAAAGGTGGGCCATGGCATTACTGCCAGCTGTATTTTCATATGAAAGTGACCATGGCTGTTGTGTTTTATGCTAAACTCATGCCTGTCACTAGGTATTAGGGATGACTATTGGGTTGGGCCTCTCTGGGGCTCTAAGCGTCCCTGTGTCCAATTTCGGGTCCCATGCTTAGCATCTCAGACCACAGCAGCTCTCAGCATGCATGCAGATGTAGAAGAACTGCAGGCACCTTGGGAACTTTTATGTCAGAAAGGAAGGTGCCTAGTAAGTTTGTGAGCCTTTAGCCTTTGGTGGCTGCTGAGCAGGGGTTATTAGGTTGCTGTTCTAATGAACAAAACCAGAATCATAATAAAATTTGCAGTGGGGCCAAATTCACAAACAGCATGTGATGGAAATGAATGTGGTACCGAGAATGGAGCCTCAATTCTTGCCTGCATTATCTGCTTTCAGGGCTGCTCCATAGTAGAGACTGGGTTATTAGGTTGCTGTTTTGGACTGAAATCCACATAAGACTTGTTTTTGGCCAGTAAGCAGCCCAAAAGACAATGAAGGCAATAAAAGACATTTTTGTTGAGCTTAAAGGCTTTGGAGCAAGCCCTCTCAGTTTTCTGTGCCTCAAGAGAGAGTCAAAATAGGATTTCTCATAACTGAGAAGTGCAAATCATACAGTGGTTGGAAACAGTACAGTCCTAACATGCTATAAATCTATCCTTCAGATTGCAATTACTGAAGAACAAAATCAGATAGAAGGTTTTGTGTAATACTTACTGGGCGCAGCTACACGAGATGCTAAATTTGCAGTAGATTAATTCTACTGAGTATTAGTGTGGCACACAGAAACTGTGCTAATGTGCGGTAGAATTAGTCTACTGTGCATTAGCATCACCAGTACCTGTTATTACAGGTACTAAACTAAATGCGCAGTAACCACTGTGCATTAATCCATGTGTATGCGTGCTCACTGTGATATACAAGTAAACATTAATTTAATAAAAGGCCTCCTTTCTACTAAGGTAACAGTCTCAAACAGTGTAATATCATTTCTGAAAAATGTACCATTTGGGACTATCTTTTTGACTACTTATAAGACCTTTTATAATGAGGATGGGTATCTGGAATTCCTGGGTAATTTATCCCTTTTCCTTACAAAAGTAATTTTATTTCCTTCTAAAACAGTCATATATTTAATGATGAATGTGTGTCACATTCCATACTTTGTAAGTTTAGACTTTCTGAAAAGTAATAATTTCATATGCTAGAGAATAAGGCTTAAAAAGGGGATAATATTAATAGTAGCACCACCACTGCACAGGCAGTGTTTATTTACCATTTAAATGCCTCATTTCTGTTCCGGCTGTCTGTGCTGTAATTCGCACAGGCACTTAAACCTGAGCATGAATAAATGCAAAGAACTAGTGCTAATGCAGTTATGAGAGCAAAATCAAATGCTCCAATATGGAGGCTCTCCTGTAACTCCTGCTCAGCCATCTTGTGTACCCTAAAGTCTTTTAATGGTGTTTATTTTAACAGCAAAGTGTGACATATTCAGGTTTACATCTAAAAATACAAAAGTATCAATTGCTGAAGATGTGGGAAGTGGCTGAGATTTAGTGGGAAAGGGGGAGAGGGACAGCAGAGGGAGGCCCAAGTTTCACTTTGGGCAAAATCTTGTCTTTATCAAAGTGTTCGGGAGGAGGGGGCGGGGGGCACAGACAGAGCCAGCTGGTCTGGCAAGCTCCTGAGCCGACGTGCCAGTGCAGGTCACAATGCTCTAGAAAAACATACTCTGCAGTGTGCCTTGCTCTTGTTTTGACAAAGAACACTCTCTCCTGACATGAAAGCAGCGTGCGTGCCAGGGTATGGAGCTCTCGCCCAAGATGGCAGCCCCTGTGGCATGCATTATCCCTTCTCACATCCTAGTGCCTTCTAGCAAGAGGCTTAAATGCTTCATGGGTGCTCCCTTTGTGCCTTTGCCCTCCACCAACATGGGGAGAGGATTTGGCTCCCGACTGGGAGAGGTTTCAACATGTGGATGCTCCTTTTTCTATTGTCATCTTATTGACAACACCATCAATTATTAATAATGCTTACTTGTGTAGATTATTCTCGGCCCCTTCACTCCTGTGCATTTGAATCTCTTCTTTTTCCTGCTTTCTGTTTACAGATATTTATATACTATGAGCTAAGCCGTGCCATTTCTACACAGCCCTGCGAGGGAGCAGTGCACAGACACTTCCTCTGGGGAGCCCTGGGAGCGATTGTGCCTCAAGGCACATAGTTTCTCCTGGGACTGTCAGTGTTCATGGCAGTTCAGGCAGTCTTCAACAGGATCTGTTTTATGGCTAGGTTTACGGAAGGAATTGTTTTACTACCCGGCTTTACCGAAACTTTCGGAGCACATCACCCTCATCTGTTTACCATCATTTGCTTGTGACCTGAAAGTATAAGGCATATGCATGAAGGACAGGGTTAACTGTTTATATAACATTAAAAAGGATAGTAGACTGGGAAAGTAATCTCTTTCTTTTGAAAGCTGCAGCCAGCCTCTGCTCTAAGGACAAGGGAAAAGGAGGAGGGATTGGCTGGATGGGGCTTACGGAAAGATTTTTCTATTTATATTTTAGAGCTGATCTTGTCTCATAAACATGGAAGGTATGCCATTAAGCTATCCTGCCTTCAATGTTGCTTCTGATAACTTTTACTATCAGTATATTATTGAACTGTCTTCTACATATGAATGAGCATATAAAACAGTACATAGCATTGCACAGATACTGGGTATATCTACCTGTGCGATTAGTGAGCCTAAATAAACTTCAGTGCAGTTTGTGCCTGAGTTAGATGCTTCATGGGTGCAGTGTCTTCACGTATGCCTGGGATCACAGCTGTTTGAGCCAAGGTGGAGCAGTCCCAGGGTGGCAGGGAGCCTGGCGGGACAGTGCTGGGCTCTTGGTGGCAGTGTTGGGAGGTGGAGGGGCTGGCTGGGTCATGAGGGTGTTACATTGCAGGGCTGGCTAGCAGTGTAGTACTCCTGTGCCCCAGCCACTGTCTACATGTGCATTTGAGTGCACATAAGTACTCCACCATAGGATAGTATTTGTCCCAGGCGGTACTTTCCTATGGTGGAGTTAATTAATTTTACTGCACCCTAAAACATAAGAGGATGTTCTATGTTAATCCTCATTTAGGATAAGAGAAATGAAACACTGTTTGTTTTTACAGTGCAAACTGGAAGTTCAGGTTGCATCAATGTCTCATCTTTTTGCTTTTGCCTGTTCAAACTGTTTGAGGATTATAATCACCTTCCTTATGCCAGCGTTTTGCCACTAACCCTAAAATCAGCACGTTTCTAAAATATAAATTCATACAACTGTGCACACACCCTGTTTGTCACTAGAAAGTGTACTTTTAAATGCAAGTTAGCTAAACACAAAACAGACACTTAGAGAGGACAAAGTAGCCTGTGGTTTTTACACATTAGCAGGTCAATGAAAGTTTAAATACTTGTGTTACTTAGTCATCGAAGCTAGAACCCACGTCTGCTTTCCACAGGAGAGTGTTTTATCCAGTAGCATTACCTCCAGTGCCAACTATGAAGGGACACCAGAATCCTCTCCCAGAGTCTTTGCTGCCCAACCACAAGAGCTGGGCAACACAGCCCCTACTCTGCAGTGTATCCTGGGGGTTCGAGGGATGAATGGGGTGAGCAGAATGATGCTCCTCTCTCTGCAGGGAGCTTTTGTCACAGCAGGTGGAGCCCTGCACTCAATATCGTATCTGCAGGGGGAGGGGAGCAAATGGGGCATCAGAAGCAGATGCTGGCATCAGCAGCAGCCTTCAGTGTGCAGAGAGCCCAGCCAGGTAAGACTTCCCTTCCCCCATTAACAGGGTTAGCATTTCCTCCTCCCCCTACCCCTTGCCATGCTAGAGGCTGAAGGAGCTCTCCATGCTATGCTAACTCACTTGTGTGGGTGAGTGTGTGTATATGTGAATCTGTGTGCATGTGTGGGTGCATATGTGTCCCATAAAATACTCAATTTCTCCAGGCAAACTGGAATAGTTCCAAGCAGAGGAAGTTGAAGTATTCTGCCTCTGAATAATCTAACCCCCTAGGGGTGATTGCAGTTACCTGGGCAAAGCAGGTTCAAGTCCCTTTAAGCAGAAGAAGGAAATAATGCTGGGTCTCCCACAGCCTGGGTGAGTGAGTGCTCAAGCATGGAGCAACTGGATAAAAGGTGTGCCCCCTTCTCTTTCAGCCATGTATCAGTGCTGTCTAGCAAACATAGAGTTGGGCTAGACTGATAGGAGATAAGTGGGTTGTGACTCACTAATAGGGTTGTGACACTGATAGGAGATAAAGATGTAGAGAGGGGTAGTGTTTAAGACATAATCATTTTATCAGCATTTCTTTTTGGCAGTCACTCACTTAATATACTGACTTTTTGCATCCTGTTTATAGGCATCTAACTCTCCACATTCCTTGCACAAGGTGCCTAGGCATCTACGCCAGGACGGTGGATTCCATTATGTAGCAGGTGCCTAGAAGTCAGGTGGTGCAACGCTGAGTGTTGCCATACCCAAGTCCTTTTGCAGCTCTAGCCCTGAGTACACACGTATCACATACTGAGTTCAATAGAAATATGCAAACAGACTGTGCCAGACAGTAAATGAATGATTTATTACAAGCATCTTTTATAATAGATAGATATTTGAGAAAGACAGACAGAGAAGTCCTCCCATTGTTCAATATTCCTCTAATGCTTCCCTTACAACTCTGAATCTTTGTCCAACATAGACTGTAATCTTCTTGCTGTAGAGATCTGGGGAAAAATCCTGTCACTAATGATATCAATGGCAAATGTCTCACTGATAGGTTTCACTCCTCTCTTTGTATGTTTTGTAAAGCACTATGTATTCTTACAATACTCCTTAAATAATAATGGACAGTGCTCTTCTGCTGAATGTATGAGATAAGAATCAGGCAAGTTCTGAATTTTCTATGGATTAATTAAGCAAAGAATAAAAAATGGGAAACTATATTCATTTGCACATACCTATTTTTTAATTAGAGAAGTAAAAACCAAAAAACACGCCCCCCCAAAAAACCTTGAGGCAAACAGCAGTGTATATTAACCATCACTTAGGGTATCAATGTTTTAATTATGAAAGTTATACTCAGTAGGATTGCTGTAATTCTCAAAGACAAACCTGATACAGAGATTTCTTTATGTGGATATTTCATTCATGTATCTGATCTTTTATTATTGTATATCTTTTATAGTGCACTGGGCTTTTTCAGTCTGAGAGAATAAAATCCACTTCTAGATATTTTCAGGTAGTGAGTATTCATGCAACTTTATGCTCGTTATCCTGTCTTTAAAGACAAGTTGAATTGCAGAGACAAAGGATAGGGTTTCTAAAAAGGATTTCTAAGCATGTGGCTATTTCAAACGTATAAAAACATCAGACATGCACATATGACTCCTTGTTTAACATACCTGTTGTTAGGGTACTTTCTCCTGAAACATAGTTAAATATGGAAACTCTGCCTAGGGTAAATGTTTGTTTATCTAGATTGACAGAGATCAGGGTAGAAAGCACTCAAGATAAGTGGCTCTTTAGCCAGCTTTAATTTGTTGATGGATGGATTGATGGGACGATGTTCAAAAAATGACAACATAACTCCATATAATAGAGGTATCGTGTCTACTGGAGTTTACAGTACCATTTTGTCCAATTATTCCTGATCCATCTTTGAACAAACTTTGCTCCCAGTGAGACTTGTAATTTTTTTTTCTTTAAATAAGAATATGGTAAGGTAGAATCAAGAATAATTAGATCAAAGGAAGATGAAATTTTATGTAGACAGAATCATACAAAAATTCATGCCTAATAATTAAAATAGTATAATTTATTAATTCACATAGTTATGCTTACTATCACTGAGTTTGCTATGAAAACAGATGGATAAGGTCAGATACTATGCTTTATCTTTTCACAGAGCTTAAGTGAACAGGCGAGTAGTGAATAAGCACTACTATTTCAAAAAATTCCAGGATCAAATGTTCTAATCTTAATAAGTGCTATCCTTTTCTTATAAAATTCAATGCGGAAGTATGGAAGGCAATGCAAGAAGGACTAGTAACAAAGTTTCCACTTAAACTGCAGATATACTATCCCCATATGACATACTTATTGTTAAAAATAAAATAGAAACAAACACCTTTCATT
The DNA here is from genome assembly GCF_001723915.1 of Gavialis gangeticus. Taxonomy (NCBI): domain Eukaryota; kingdom Metazoa; phylum Chordata; order Crocodylia; family Gavialidae; genus Gavialis; species Gavialis gangeticus. The sequence goes on from NW_017729025.1 coordinate 125,580,636, forward strand.
CTGGCTGGTGTATGTTCTCTCTCAAATCAAAGGAAGAAAGAGCAACAGCAATAGCTATGCTGCACTACCTTCATGATCATCTTGGTCCCTTAAGGAACTTAGAGGAGTGCGAAGGTTGCTCTAAGTTACACACAACTGCTTAGGCCACTTCATTTTCAAAGTGTCGATTGAAAATTATGCCTCTAGCTTACAGTGTAACTCAATCATTAGAACAAAATTGTTCTCACTCCTAGGTGTAGCAAAAAAATCAACTCCATTAATAAACAACTCTGAAAAGGGATTTGAATGTCACAGTGTGTAGAAATACACAAAGTCTTTTGTTTCAAGACTGTCTTGTTGCCACTTTGTTGTCATGTATGAAGCCCCTCAGCGAGATCATGGACATTATACCTGCAGGATAATGTATTATTTTGGGACAGTAAAAGAGCAACAGTTCTGCATGGTGCTTTTATGCAACATGGCCAGGTGATATTACTTTCTGTCCCAGTAGAAACCATTCCCAAAACACTGCTAATTGGGATTCAGTGGCATTCTTGGCTGAAAGAATGATGTTTATCAGTATGAAAGCAAAAACTACGCTGTCATTAAAATTATGACCCTGAATCTACCAAAGCTATGATTCTGTCCTAAAACTTGAGTTCCCTTCAGGAGAGCTGGCAGCTTTTCTGCACGTCCACTGAACTGGAGTCAGCAAATTCCCTCCTTTGACATGACCCAAGGGAGTCATCATGGGCCCAGCGTGCTCCCCAGCAGGCCCTGTGCCAACAGCAGGTGGCCAGCCTGCAGCAAGCAGCTGTGCACCATGGTGCCTGCAGTTGACTAGTAACTCGTTGCTGCTTGAGGACCCCTTTCAATCTGGAGACCTTGATCTTGGATAATTTGCCTTAGAAGCATGATGAGGCAAAGGCGGCTGAGGGCCTTCAAGACCAGGCTCACCTCTGAAAGGCTGAGGTACACAGATAAAAAAATGAGAGCTTTCTAAACTTCTATCTTCATGGCCCCACAGGTACAATATGATAGACAGAGATCCCAAACCCATTTAAAACCAATGGCAAAACTTAAGTATGCTGTAGATCAGGCACTAAATGCACAACAAGCATATATGTTGCTGCCTGAAATTTCATTTGAAAAAAAAAAAAAACTAGACTGGATAATAGTTTATAGTTCTTTTCAGCAGAACTGCATTGAAGCTAATGAAACAGAAAACCATTTGGGTTAAATTGTGATACTGAAAGATGTAGCACCTGCTTTTATGCTTCATGTGTTACTAAAAAATACATCTTCTCTTCTAAAATGCAATATGGAATGACAATAAAAATGAAAAACTCTGCACTGACATTGGAGACATTATAAAGCTGGGTTGGCATCTTTAATTTACATGTACAAGAGAAAATGCGTTAAGGCAATGAAAATGTTTGAGGGTATTTCTAAAAGCATAAAGGGGAATTAGACACATGCCTTCTATTAAGTTTGTTTGAGAACTTGATATCTAATTTCTCTTCATCTTTAAAATCTCTTGATAGTAAAATGTTTGGGGCTTAATTTAAAGAAAAAGGCCTACAAACTCCCTTCTCCTCTCCCTGTCTCAAATTCAAGTCATGGACATATCTGTATCATGCTTGCAAGTCTAGTTAGAAACTAGGATGCATAAAAGTTAGTTCTGAGGTGTTAAACTGCACTGAAATATAGGAGACTAGATTTTGTATTCAGCCCTGGGCATGTCTACATGTTCATTAAGGCACTGTAATTATGGTGCATTAAGTTTAGTACCTGTAATTACAGGACTAACTTAATGTGCTGTAATTGACATTACTGCACTTTAGAGCCAACACACGCTTTTTTGTGATGCTAATGCGCAGTAGACTAATTCTACTCTGCGTTAGTGCATTAGCATGGGTTTTGCCTGCCACGGTAATGTGCAGTAGAATTAGTCTACTGTGCCTTTAGCATCTTGTGTAGACACGTCTGGTGAGTATTACACAAAACCTTGTTCAGGACTGATAATGCTAAAAAGCTAGATTAGAGCTGAGGCTACTGACCTGCATAGTACGTACCTGCTTACTCCCCAGACATCGCAAGTAAGGGGTGGAGAAGAGATGGAACTTTGGCACCATACACAGCAACTTATCCATCAGAGCTGAGCATTATAAACTGCAGTAATATAAGAAGTCCATGTTAGATCAAAGGTGATGGAAGATGGGAACTATATGACCTGGGTGATGTTTCGGACCTGGGCCTTCCAGTAGTATTTTTGGGTTTCTCAAGGCTTTGTCTACGGACACACATTAGCTTCAAATATTTCTATTTTGAGTGAATGTGTTATTTCTGCCATAGGCAGACACGGTTCTTATTTCTGCCATATAATTTTCATTTAAAGCAATAAAACATATGGATGTATTTTTGGTCTTGAAGGACTTGCCCTAAGTTCTCATTTAATGGTAGAGCCCAAAGTCGAAGGTGTTGTTTCTCCCTTACACTGATGACATACAGCTTTCAGGAAAAGCTGTGAAATATCTCAGATACTCAGTGCTGACTCTTTGATAAGCCTGGAGGTCTAGGTAGCATCATCAACTTTCAGGAACACTTTGTTTCTCCAACCCACACAATCCATGTATTTGTTATCTCCAGGCCATCCAAATGATTGCAACTCATTGTATCTGAAATTCAGGTGCTTAATATAGCCAGCTTGGCTTCTCCATTGATCAAGTCCCTCCACTGGCTCTGATTCCAGTTTAAGGCCTCTTGAAATGTTCAAAGGAATTCCTAGATCAAACCTTGGTAGTAGAATTTTGCTTTATTCAGCAACAACCTACTTTGTCTGATGCTAACATGAGCTTTCATCTGATGCTGGCATCTGCTGAAGTAGGTTATTGCCTATGAAAGCTTGTGCTTCCCTGAACCCGTTAGGCTGCTCCGATGTGCTGTAATTATAGTGCATTGGAGCAGACTTGATTAATCTAGCGTCTCATGTATCAGTGTCCCCATGCTTAAAAATGGTGGCGGGGCACTTTAATTAAAGCTTATTTGATGAACTTCAGTTAAAGCACCCCTGCCACCATTTTTAAGTGCAGGGATGCTGATACATGAAATGCTCTGGCTCTGGCTCCAAGAGCCACTCTAATTAAAGTGCCTCCCCCCCACCACACACACACACTCCTGGAGCACATGTATAAATGCCCAAAGAGTCATAACATTTTAGGATCATAGGAAAGTAAGGCTGGAAAAGACATCACAAGGTCATTTAGTCCAGGCCCCTGCTCAAAGCAGGAACATCCCTGCCCAGTGTCTGTCCAACTGGCTCTTGAAAGTTTCCAAGCATGGATAGTTTCTGGATAGCCTCTTCCAATGCCAGACCACTCTCATAGGCAGAAATTTCTTCCTAATCTCCAGCCTAACTTACCCCTGCTGCATCTTGAGGCTTTCTCCTAGCCCTGTCCCCTACAGCCACACAGAAAAGCCAATATCCATCCTCTCAACACCTACCAAGTGCAGTTAAAATTAAAGTGGCCACATGTTCAGGCAGTTTAGTACAGTTTAGCAGTGTTAACTGTTCTCTTGGCATTGCAAAGTTGTTCCTTTTTATGCCAGGGTTATTTCCTTAACAGGTCCTAACTTTAATGGGTCACTACATCCCAATGAGTTGCAAGTGATCATATGACAAGATACTGATGTGCTACCTTGCCCTACGTTCTCCTGTTTTGTGGATAAAAGTCCTACTTGTACTGGTACTACTGGTATAGGGAAAGGGAACAAAGAGGGGCAGTTGGTAGATATTTAGGGGAAAAAAAACATTTCTCTCCTCTACCTTCTGCCTGACTTGATATAAACATGGCTAATCAATCACCACTCTATTCAGAATATGGATTTTACTATCGGGGCATAGATACAGTTGGTACAATCAGGGCAATTTCCCTGAGTTGCTATTTTCCCCCAAAAGCCCACTTCCCACAACACAGTGCCCCAAGTACACAGCAGCTCACCACAAGACTTCATTCTACCTCTACAAAATTTTCTCTGTGTCATTCTTTGGGACTTCACCATTGTATTGATTTTAGACGGGGCAGGGGTTGTGCCTAAATGATGGGTGGTGGTATAAAAGCTCAGCATATATACAGAAAGTATAGATAGACAGAAATCTGTAGTCATGTAACATTCATGAATACAGATATCTGTAGTCATGTAACATCGCCACCACCAGAATCATTCTTAAAAACTATGAAAGTTGTAATAGTTATACCCATCCAAGATATCCAATTATTTATCAAGCAGGTTGAGAGACATTTTGGTACAATACAGAATTACTGTATGAGGTGTTATAAATTATTTTTACTGTTATTGAGAGAAGCAGCACATGCAAGGAGAGCCAATATATGACAGAGAGCTATGACAATGAGAGAGGGAGACTTGTTTTACAGAGAAAAAAGTGTAAATATTAAAAATCAAAATAATGAATTCCAAAGTAATCACCATGAAATTTTCCATGCTTAACGGCATGAGTAATTTATCTCACATAAGTAAGAGGACAGCTTCTATAATGTTAAGAAGATGCAATGAAGAAGAGATTTAGGACAAACATATCCGTGAATAAGAGAGGCACTCCTTTAAGACGATGCAAATTACAGAGTTAGCAAGAACTGGGCTTAAAGCATTCTCAAACAAGGGATTCAACTACAGAACAAACTTCTAATGGAAATACTGTGAAACCTAGTAGTGTAACCGAGGGGGGTGACTGGAGCAGCAGCCATGGCCTCTGTCTTTGTATGGAGTTGCAAAAATAGCTGTGACTGCAGCAGCAGCTGATTGCCACACTGTCAAGGAGAGGCTTGGCTAATGCTACACCTCTGGCAAAACCTTCCTCTTTCAAAAAGCCTCTCCATGCCAGTGAAGAAATAACATTAACAATGCTGACACTTCCACTTACCCTACTGAACCAGCCAAGCAAGCACCCAAAAAAACACCAAGACCTGGTTACAATGTGTCTGCTGCAGAGTGAAATGGCTTGTTCTTCTCTGGCCCTGTGCTTCTGCATGTCTTTCTATGTAATACTCAAGCTTCAACAGGAAGAGTGGAAGGTGTCCCATCCAGATGATTCTTTAAATTGAGGGTGAGTGCATTCTCTTGTGAGAAGAGATACTTGGGTTTGATCTTACTGGGCTGAGATAGATTTAAAATACAAGTGTAGGTAAGTGCTCTAACCACTGGACTGTTACATTGAAGGTGGGCAGCAGCATCCATCACAGTATCAGTTACATACTTACTGTCAGGGCCTCTGATGCCCGGCTGGGCCAAGCACCTTAGCTGGCACAACCATCCCTGATCCCAGAATAATGCATCCCAGCTCCCTGTAAGTGCATTGGATACTGAAAGTGCCACTCACCCCTTTTAAGTGCATTTGCAGTAGCCTTCACATAGCCTAAGTCTGTCCTGGCAAGCCTGACATTCACAGCTCTTCTTGCTTCTTGCTTCTCTTGACTTCTGACTCGGTTTTGGCTTTCCCTGACTTTGATCTTGAATCTTACTTGAAACTGGCTGTGCTCTCTCAGGCCCTGCTTTCTCTGCTTTTCTTGTCATCCTGACTTGGCTTGCCTTCCTTGACCTGGATCTTGTATCTTCCCTGGAGTATGACACCAGTTCTCTGACCTCAACTTATGCTTCAGACTACCTCTCTTGGCTTTCCCCTGGAACTTGGTCCAACGCTCTCTGCTCTGCTGACCTAAGTCCTAGCCTGGTGCTCTGGTAACCTGTGTCCCCACCCTGCTGGCCTCCTGGTTGTCCCTTAGCTGCCTATGACCTGGTTAAACCCTCACACTTACCCTCTGAAAAGGACTCTGAAATCTGCCTCTCAGGTGGGTGGAAGCACCTAATGTGCTAAGTCAGGAAGTTAAATTTCAGAGATGGGTGGGAGTTCAGGCATATTCTTACAAACAGTGACTTCTTGGGTAGCTCCTCACTCAATGCTTGTGCTCTCTGAATGACTTTCAGAAGTCCTTATTTCACTGCATAAGACATTAGACACCCAACTCTCTTTCTTTGAAACCTTTCCTTTTTTGCATCTTTGTGACAAGGTATGTAGCAGAATTTGCAGATTTCATTGGAATCTGACAGGCTGTGCCATGAGTGCTTCTGCTGTGGCCTCAAACTTGTGACCTCTGGGCTGTCAACCCTGCATCTCATATGCCATCCATGCACATGTCACCCCAACCCATTTTTCACATATTTTGCTGCCATCAGGCACCTATTTTTTGGTATCACTGGGTGTGTCTACATGAAACACTAAAGGCACAGTAGACTAATTCTACTGAGCATTAGTGTGGCAGGCAAAACCCGTGCTAATGTGGTAATGCACAGTGGAATTACTCTGCTGCGCATTAGTGTCACAAAAAAGTGTGCACCAGTGCTAATGCACAGTAGCATTGATTATGGCTCATTAAGTTTAGTACCTGTAATTACTAAATTAAAATTATATTACAAAATATAATTACAGTGCATTAATGAATGTATAGATGCACCCACTGGGCGCATCCACACATGCAAGCACGTGCTCTTGCAGCAGCTCAAATAGAAGTGGTGCAAATTTGAGCTGGGGCTTTTTGCCTCAGTGCACATGCTTGGACGTGAACTTTTTTGAGGAGCAAATTGTGCCACTTGGGGCAAAGTAACCCTGCCTGGCTCCTCCTGGATCTGCAGCTGGGGGGAGCTAGAGCCCGGGGCCAGCACTTGTGCTGTCCCCAGCAGTACAAAAAGCTGCCCTGGCAAGTAGCTCAGGGCTACTTGCGCTCAGGAGCTTCTGAGGCCCAGCCAATTGATATCTGGGGACACTACCCCTTGTGCCAGCTGGACTGCTGAAGCAGCCCTGAGAGTTCCCTGCAGCAGTGTGGTAGCGGAGGTTGCTGCGCACCTGCCGGACCTGGATGGGGACTGCAGAGCCAGTAGCGGCATCTACCCTCTGGGCCAGTTGCCAGCGGGCTGTGGCTACAGAGTTGGCCTCTGTGCAGCACTACTGCCATGTGTGCCCCTGCCCAGCCATCTAGGTAGCTATTGCCTGGAAGGTGTTCTGGGTGTGGTGGCCTGCTTTGAACGGTCAAAGCATGTCCTCCTGGCCCCATTTGGCTAGGAGGTCAGCCACAGCCAGATGGGTCCAAGGTGCCAGCTCTGAGCAAGCAGGGTCCTGCCGCTGGCCTCCCTAGCAGGAATTCTGGTGCTCCCTGTTGGAAAACTGAAAAATCCCTGACAAAAACATCCCAAAGTCACTCTGTAAAATACCCCAAAATCCATGTTCGTCCACAAGTAAAACAAAAGACCACTATAAAGAGAGAGAGAGAGAGAGTGAGACAGAGACAGTGATCAGTTGGGCAATGTTTTATTGATATAGCTACAGCGTGAAAGCAGTGTGGAAGCCTACCAGTGTCTATCGTAATAATAAAGTGAACTCTAAATACATGTTTCATGAAACATGAATATATATTTTGTTGTCCTCCCATAGGGGCTATGGCCCCCACACAAGGGTCATGGCCCCCCACCAGAGGCTATGGCCCCCCAGGGACTATGGCCCCACACAAAGGCTACAACCCCACAACAGGGGCCAAATGACCCCTGCAGGGGCTACGTCCCCTGCAAGGCCCACATGTCCCATCCCAGCCCCCCTGATTGATGCCCCATCC
>NW_017729025.1:125588639-125588909 GCF_001723915.1 Gavialis gangeticus
CACTTCTATTTGAGCTGCTGCAAGCACACATGCTTGCATGTGTGGATGCACCCCCAAATGGGTGCTCCACCCAGCCCCACCCCCTGCTTCCCCAGACCTCCCCAATGGCTGCCCTGCCAGGCCCCATCCCCCACTTGCATCCCCAGCCCCCATGGCTGCTACTCCAATCCCAGGCACCATCACTTAAAAAAACAAGAATAAAACAAGAAAAAAAACAACCCAGAGAAAAAAAGCCTCTACTTACCCTAGAAGCAGGGGATGGGGGGGCTG
>NW_017729025.1:125593909-125594112 GCF_001723915.1 Gavialis gangeticus
CCTCCTGGCAGAGCCCCCCTGGGCTGCACAGGGCAGCAGGGGGCTGGAGGGCCTGGGCTGGGGCTGCTAGGGCTTTCACCCTGCCCCGTGCTGTGTGGGCAGGGTCCCAGTGATAGAGATGGCAGCTGAACTGCCGGTAAGTGCTAGGGTTTTGTTGTTTTTTTTTGGTATGGGGATGCTGGGGTGCAGGGGCAGGGATTGGG
>NW_017729025.1:125594721-125614014 GCF_001723915.1 Gavialis gangeticus
GGGGCTGGGGCCAGGCACAGCAAGGCTGGGGAGTGCTGGGGGAGTGGGCGGGGCTGGCAGGGGGTCCCCCCCATAGTCTCCTCCCCCCTTCTCCAGCCCCCCGACCCCTTACTTATGGCACTGGAGCCCTGGTGCTGCGCTGCCTGGCAGGCCACGTGTTCAGCACCAGGGTGAGGGGCCAACCATAGAGCTGCCAGAGCGTCTCCATGGAGGACCCAGCCTCTGGTTGCCTCAGGGCAGGTCCAGGACCTTCCCCTGCCCCGCTTTTTTAATCTTCAGTTTTTTTAGATCCCTGGATATCCAGGGGTCTAATTTTCTCCCCATGTTGCAAGTTTGCAGCACGGAGAACATTTTTTCATTCCCACATGTGCCTCTTGCCCCATCTCAAAGGGGTTTGAGACGGGGCAAGAGGCACGTGCGCGCTTGTCTGGACGTGCCCACCATGTCTATATTGGTGGTATCACAAGTGCCTCCCTGGATCTTACCCAAGGTTATATTATCAGGACATAGACATTCATACTCAATGACAAGAGCTGAGGTGTGGAATTTCCTTTTCAGCACTGCTGCAACACTCTGAAGTCAGTTGAACAGCCTTCAAACTATTCCCTGAGATTGGATTAAAAAAGGGCCCTGTTACTCATCTCAGTCAATCAGGAGGCACACAGGCATGGCCAGCCTGATACAACCCAGTTGGCCAATCTGCTGGGTCAGGCTCCTGGTGATAGTTCCTGACAGCTAGATTTGCTATGGTATTCAAGGTATCAAGCTTCCATTTCAAACCTTTACATAGCCCAAATGAAGACAATATATCTCCAGTTCCATCATGTGGTTCTTTGCAAGTTCAGATAGCAGTGGAAGTTTAGATTACCAGTCAAGTCTAGATCTGCACTACTCCTTAACTTGGGTCTGAAGTGCTAGTTGTTTAAGTTTTTTGAGAATAGTGAAAATATTGAGTGTTTTTGATAAGCAAAGCACTAATTAACAATAGTAGTACTTCCCTTCAGGTAATTCAAATTATAACAAAATACATTACTAAATTCATATAAAGTCCCCTGAAGCCCATTGAAGAAGAACAGCAGAATTTATGATGGCCTATCTTTTACCTAATATCAAAATGCAACATCAGTGTAACATCTACACTGGTAGGGAAATAAAATAGTGAACTTTACAACAGTTGGTGGTGTGAAAAAGCAACAGTGTTATCTCAGTATAAACAGGGACACTAGTAACTGTGTTACTCTATGGTAATGAATCCAGTAAATGTGATGGTATAAGTGCTCAAAACAGGTAGTATCTTTAAGCACAGGATTATGGATCTTCATTTCCACGTGCATCTTCCTTGAAGAGAAAATAATCAAGAAGGAAGAAAAAGATATTTTAATTTACAGAAGTTAAAATGCGAAATAAAAAAAAGCACTGCTAGGGACAAAGAGGCTAAGTGACATCATTTAATGCATGGGTACTTATTGTGGGACACTCAAGTAAAAGTGACTGGGTGCATCTACATGCCCTATTAACGTGCCAGAATAAACTCTGGCACAGTTTGCACCTGGGTAAGCTGCTTCTTGGACACAGTGTCTTCATGTGCACCCGGGACCACAGCAATTCAAGCCAGGGTGGAGCAGCCCTGGGCTGACAAGGGACCCGGGCATCAGCTCTGGGCTCCATGTGGCCGTGTTGGGTAGCAGAGGGGCTGGCTAGGACACTAGGGTGCTACAGTGTGGCACAAGGTGTCAGGCAGCCCCCGCACTGTAGCACTCTCATGCCCCAGCCAGCCTCAGTCACAGTCTACATGTGTGTTTGGCGCATTGGTACACAAACTTGTCCCAGACAGTACTATCCTGGAGTGGAGTTAATTAGTTTACTGAGCCCTAATATGAGCACACATGTAAACTGTGATGCTTTCCTGAAGATCTAATTAGTTAACTCTGCAGTAAAGTGTACATGCAGATGCATTCACTGAGCCTGAATTATCCTGAGCTAAAATTTGAAACTGCAGATACTAAGGACCTCCCCACCAGCTCTCAAGAGACCTGATCCACCAACAAGCATTCTGGGTGAAGGGTCTTTCCTGTCTGGAGCTCATTACAGGGTCAGGACCTAATTACAGATTTAGAGCTTGAACCAAAGCCCGTCGATTTAATGCAAAGATTCTTTTTAAAGTAAATCCTAGGAGTCTAACATTAGGCATCAAATGTGGAACTTTATGCCTTTATTTAATAAAAAATAAGTCTTTTCCATATAGTTACTGAGGAGAATTGGCAAAAATCATCTGCCCTCTTCCTGGCACTGAAATGGTTTTGATTCCAGTTCATTACCTTCTTGTTGATTTTTTCCACTTTAACTGTAAGCCAATTTATTATCAGAGAATGTCTTGCAGTTACTATATGTAACTGTAGCATTAGGGCGTTAAAAATGGAAATTTCAAATGCCAACATGAAAAAAGTGAGTTTGGGCAAAATATAATTAGCTGAGGGAAGTAGGTAAGTTTCTGCATTCATAATTTATGTGGGATATTGTTATAGTTATTGCCATGCAATTTAACAAGAATACACCAGAGCAATTTTCATATCTCAAAACAGGCAGATGCACTCACATATATATGAGGAAAGACTCAGAACTCAAATCATCCAAAATAATCTAGAATGTTATTATCATAAACAGCACAATTAACACAGGGATCGCTAGGGATGGGTCTCCTCCATCTCTGCTAATGTTAAGAGAAAATGAAAAGCATTATTAAAACGTTAGTGGAGAACTAGTGCCCCTCTCTCACTTTCACTAGCATATCAACAGAACTCTGTATGCTAGAAATCAATTGCTTCACTTGTGTCTAGCATTTTGTGCCCATTTAGAGCCTGAAGAAGCTATAAAAATGTATTTATCTAATAACTGTCAAACAACTGGTCATACAAGGAGAGGCTGAAAGCCATGGCACTTTTCAGCCTGGAGAAAAGAAGACTTAGATGTTACTTAGTTGCAGCCTATAAGTATATAAGAGGCTGTATATATACATCAGGGCCTGGGGGAGCATCTTTTCAATAAGGCACCCCAGGGGAAGACAAGAACCAATGGGTACAAACAGCTTGAAGATCACTTTAGTTTGGACATAAGGAGAAACTTCTTTACAATTTGAGTTGCAAGGGTCTGGAACAAACTCCCCCCAGGGGTGGTACAATCACCTACCCTGAAGATCTTTTAAAAATAAGTTGACACACACCTTGCTGGGGTCATCTGACCCCAGCAGTCTTTCCTGTCCAAGTGCAGGGGGGCTGGACCCAATGATCACGTGAGGTCCCTTTCAGCCCCTAACATCTATGAATCTATCAAACTGTAAAATGTACATATAAGGACATTACTGTAAAGTATTACACCAGTCCTACTCACGGACAACTCGTGCCCCCGGAGGCTGGGGGGGCATGGTGGTGGCAGGAGCATGGTGGCAGTGGTGGTGGGAGCAGTGGAAGCACGGCAACGGTAAGTGGGGGAGCTCCTGCAGATGCCGCTGGCAGTGTCTGCAGTGGGAGGCGAGGGGGGCTGGCGAGCACCGACCAAAGGTCGGCAATCACCTGCAGCCGCCACTGGCAGTGGCAGTGGCAGCCTGCGAGGGTTGTGGACTGCCCACAGATGCCTCTGGTGGTGTTGGCGGTGGGGTGGCAAGCAGCAACTGCCGCAGGTGCCACCAACAGTGTTGGCGGTGTCTTTTTGTAGGGGGTGCACTGCCACACTTAGGGGGTGCACATGCACCCCCTATGCATCACCCCTGGTCCTACTTCTTTTACAGAGTCATTTCTGTGTTTCTTTTTTCTGATAGTGGGGATAAAGTTTTACTTCTAATGAAAAGAAGAGGACTCAGGAATTTGCTGATTCTGTCCTGCAAAAATAAGTTTAAATTGTAAGAACACCTTCATTACCTTTCATAATTTACAGAATAATTTATGGTCCAACTGACAATTGAGATTTCTCTCACATCAGACTTCTAAAATAGTTTTACTGGCATTGATTGAAATGATGGTGCAATGATTATAAGCTGCAAAGACTTTCATTGGTGTAACTCATACCTTATATGGGATAAGACTTTCCAGCTGCATTTCAACAAAATTCAATACTAAATTACCCTAATTGCATGCAAAGAGATGAAAACTATCACTGTTGCAGAGCCATTTGCAAGGAAGTGCCCTTTTCAGACTGATCAGGTTCCTGTAATGATCTGAAATGGACAGATGTTACTATCTTGCTTAAAGTATTTCTTCAGTCCTCCTTTTTTCAGCAAATAGTTGCATATCTCTGTTTATGCATGTTCGGTATGCTCTTACTTGCTTGTGATTTACTTCCTTCAGTAAAGTCTTGCATAATATTAGATTTACCAGGGAGAGCATACAGTGTACTCTGAGGCTTCATTCCCATTTGTAGCCACTTTTGTTTACTTTACATGAAATGCCAATAAATAAGGAAATAAGAAGAGGGTCTAGTTCACCTAGGGCCTGTTTTCTTGTAAATATTCTTCCAAATCTTTGGCAGTGTAGTTGTATATAGGTTAATAATTAATACTTAATATATTGCAAGAAATGCACCGGGTTGAAAATGTCAATATTGTATGACTCAAGTTAGGAAACTAATTCTTACTTAGAAACTTGTTTAAGCATCCTGATTTACATATGTGACTCCCACTGACTCGAAGCTTTGAAGAACAGCAATGTAGGTGACAATAGATTTAGATGCCTAAGCTGGCATTCTGGATCAGGTTTTTCAAGATAGCTAAGGTTTGAAATGCTTGACCTAAATTTGTAAAAGGAGAACTCTCTAAGACAGTGATTCTCAAGCAAAGTGCCTTGAGCTCCTTATAAGGGCGCCACGGGACATGCCACACAATGTTAGCACTAAACATGATTCATGAGATGAACCTAGAGATTTCAAAGAGCAATCCATAGTGTCAAAAACATTCTGACCTGTTGTGGTCTTTTTGAGTTCTTTGCAACAGAATTGCTCTATTATTTTTCTATATTCAGAAAATGGGTAAAAATAAAGAGCTGGCATTTTCTGAGGGATACTTCGAGTCTATTGAGGGGTGCCTCAAATCTAAGAAGGCAGAGAACCACTGCTCGAAGAAGGATGAATGTACTACCTAAGGCAGTATTATTCTTGGCATTGTAATGCTAAAGAAAGAATGCATTTGTGTGGAGAGGTAGCAGGGAGGCTTTCTTTCTTTTACTTCTTAAAATCTATAGTCACATCAGTTTAAGCTGAATTAAAGCCAAGGAAAAAGGAAAATTTTAAGTACTTACATGTAACTGTTCTTTGATTTGAGCTAACAAAGTTCTTTTCTCTCTGACTGATTTTGTACCCAAACAGCAAAATGGCTCTCCATATATTACATATCTGCAGTTTCAGGGTCCTTTTTTTCATTCTGAACCTTGCAGATAAATGTAGATATATTCACAAACTTTTCTGAGTGAGTCAAGATGCTCTTGTTGCACAGAGTCTGAATTTCTGCTGAAAGACTAACCACAGTTTAAACAAGAGCCCAATAAAAATACTTGTAATTTAAATATCCCACATGTCTGACTAGATCCATAACTTAGACTCATAGACAATTCAGGTTGGAAGGGACCTCAGGAGGTCATGTAATCCAACCCCCTGCTCAAAGCAGGACCATCCCCAGCTAGAACATTCTCGCCAGCATTGGCGATGGGTAGGGGGTGTACATGGGTACATGGGCATCCCCTGAGATTGGCGGTGCACTCCCTGAGAGGAGTGCCGCTGACACTGCTGGTGGTGCCTGTGGGCAGTTGCTGCTAACCCCCACCCTTGCCACCAACACCTCCGGCAGTGTCTGCAGGCAGTCGCCACTGGCTGCTGCCGATGCTGCCAGCGGCATCTGCGGGTGGTCGCTGACCACTGGTCAGTGCTCGCCACCCCCGTCCCCCACTGCCGACACTGCTGCAGCTGCCTGCAGGAGCTCCCTACTCCTCACTGCTGCCACAGCTGCCTGTGTGAGGTTGCCATGCCCCGCCAGCCTCAAGGGACAGGCATCCTTCATGCTAACCAGGGCTTTGTTGAGCCGGGCCTTAAAAACTTCCAAGGATGGAAATTTCACCACCTCTCTAGGTAACCCATTCCAGTACTTCACCATCCTCCTAATGAGAGAGTTTTTCCTAATATCCAATCTAAACTTCCTTTGCTTCAATTTGAGACCATTGCTCCTTGTTCTGTCATCTGTCCCCACTGAAAACAGTCTAGCACAGTCCTCTTTGTAACCACCCTGCAGGTAATTAAAGTCTGCTATTAAATCCCCTCTCAGTCTTCTCTTCTTATATTGATCATTTAAAACAAAACCCATTGTTTTATTGAAGGCCGCCCTTTCTATTGTTTTCTAATGTATGACAGTCTATGCCTGTAAAAATCTCCCCCTGCCCCATTTGCTGCAGCATACCTAGAATCCTTGCTAGAAGTCAAGTGGAAAAAAAAGAGGAGCTTTATGCAATAGGCAGCTGCCATTGTCACTGTCCTTTCTTTCCCAGAAACAGAAGTCACAAACAACTTTAAAAATTGTTCTATGCCTCTTCTCCTTACAAATGCCTTCCTTCAGCTCAAAGGGCTACTCTTTCTCTAGCTAGAGTATTCATGTACCTGCAGTTTTAAAAATCACGTTCTCTTTCCCTGAGTTAGGTACATACATGGGTGGACCTAGAATTTTGAAAAGGGGGGTGCAGGAGGTGAGGGCATCATCACATATAAAATAGCATATATTTTTCTCCAGTTAAAAATAAACTAGAAGCTTTCCAATACACTAGGGGCCTAGTGGTGGAACATCAAGACCATTAAAAAGAAGAGAGTGTTGTCTACGCCTGTTGGATGAAGAATTTAGAAGGGATGAGGTAGAGTACAATGAAGCATGAAGTCAATTGACAACCTCAGTACTGTCTGACTAGAAATGATGCTGCCACTTCCAGGCAGTTGATTTAAACTTTAGGTGGAGCAGGAATCAAGGAGGATGCAAGCACACCAGCACGTCCCCTTGGGTATACATTAAGCTATTCCTAAATGTATCTGCTGCTGGGTTCTTTCATGCTCTTTGGTCCTTTCTAATACTACGGATTAGTATTATTGTTCATTATTAAGGTGGAAGAGCAGAGGAACAGAAAAGCAACGAAGTGTTTGGGTTTCAATACTTATACAACTAAGATGCAGAAGAAAAAAGTGATAGAGCAAGAAGGGAGTGTAACAAGGCAAACAGCATTAAGCAAATTAGTGTTTATAAACCTTAAACAATTTGAATATTTGGGGATGTTTTGGTACAACCACAGAGCAATTATTGAATTGTAGGCTGGTGTTTAACTTAATCAGTCTTATCTTAATGAAAAAGTTATAATAATATTCTTTATTCATTACGTAGCCCTTGGGATGGCATGACAGATAAGTATAATTAGATATGGAATATTTTAAATTAAATACTTTCATTATAAAAGAACCTTACCTTGTTAGCTATGCAAGTTCTTATAGCCATCTGACTGGACTTAGTTTCATTCTGTTTTCACAGAACATCACTGGGAAATCTTTCTTATCATGCACCAGTATGAAGTCTTGAAACAGTTGTCCATAGTTTCTGCAAAACAGCTGAATCATTGCTGGTACAGGCACATGAAGTCTAGGTTTCCATGTTTAACAAAAGCAATCCTTTTTCTTATTAATAATGCATAACACATTTTGAGGCAGCTTCTAAATGGTCAAGTCTCCAGAGCAAGGGAACCTGACCTATTTGCAACTATAATGATGGATGAAGGAACATTAATGCATATGTCCTTGGATGTATTACAGGGTGATCTCCTATCCTATTCCATGTACTAAGTTGATCTTTCTGCTATATCAGAGATTTATGGTTTACTGAATTGTCTATTTTAGAAACATTAATGCTAGCCTATTGAAATACTAGATATGGATCCAAGCAAGAATCAAATGGTGCAGAAACTGAACAGAAAAGTTGCCAATTTATTCCCTAGAAACCTAGAAACGGAGTTGTTTGAATCTCAGAACTAGATCAGAATGTTATGGCTTTTATTACATTACCAATCTATACTCCAGTGAAATTACATTATAGTTGCAGTTAACTTTTCTTTCATCTGAAATTTTCATTTAGATGAACACTACCCTAGTGATTTTAAACTACTTTGAGGTGAAATTGTTCCTGTTACACTTTAATAATATACCTGAGAAACTGGTACCAAATCCTTAGTAATTCATTCTTGGATTTCATTCTACATTTTCTGTCAATCTTTTGCTTCTCTGTTTTCCATTTTTACTGGTGTTGTTTTTAATTTTAACTGCTATGTAGTTATATAAGGTGGCTCATGCCATGTGATTAAGTGTTGACTCTGTTTTGCTTCTTATAAAAATAATTAGAGAAGAAAGGAACCACCCTTTAGAAAAACTGTCAGAGCAGATGTAAAGGTATTTACTGGGTGTGGGAACTGCCACATGATAGGTTTGAGAAAAATACTTTTTGATGACTATATTGTCTTCTTCTGTTTGCCCAGTGAAGAGTCTCAGCTACAAAAATTGCTGTTCATAATCCAGCTGATGTATATTTTATGATCTATGTATGGAAACAAAATAGGTTGGCCACTTTTTCCCTAGTAAGCAATACATCAGTTTGCATGTGGCTGTTTCAAAGGTTTTTTTCCATCTGTCTAAGAAATACCTCCTCATATCTACTGTGTAAGTCAAAAGGGTTCTAGACCTGTTTGGCTCGCTTTCAGGAAACAAATCATCTCTGTGGCATGAACACACCCAACTGGGAGTGAGAAACAGATCAACCTTTTGCAAACATAGAATGGTATTTGTTGACTGCCAATTTTGCTCAATTGCTCCCCCTACCAAAGAAGTGGGCAGTCAAGAAGAGAGTTTCAAGAATAAAAGCAATTCAGTGCCACCTGCTGGCATGGTCAAGGAGGCTGAATAAGCAGCTATAAAGTTCTTTGGATACAGAGATATAGCACTCCCGAGTATTTTTTAAAGGGAATAAATAAAGCCAAGAGATTTTATTCCATTAGGAACCAGTGTTTCTAGATGAGACAAACTGGGACAAATCTTGAAGTCCTCATTCAGATTTTACCCAGACAAATCTCCTGCTGACTTTTACAACAGGTTTGACAGTGTAGTATGTGAACAGTTGTAAGGATTGGAAGAGGCTTCACTTAATTTTTGATAAGTGATTGCTATATGTATCTCCTGATCTCAAAATTTGGACTTGGAACCAGCTTTATAAAATAAGACCTAGCTTCAACCCTCACTCAGCATATGAACATTTTTGAGGTTTGAAAGATCAGTTATCTTCTTTTAAAAATAAAATGATTTTTATTTCTGAAAACAGAAAGGTTGTATCTAAGCTGACATTGAACGTACAAACAAAAACAACTGAAATCTTAAGAAATAAACCTGCTCCTGCAAAACTTTCCTATTTAATTTCAAATCCTGAGAACTACAAATGAATTTAGATAGTTTGTCCAGGCTCACCTACCTTCAAACAGGGAGTTTTTTTTATCAGAGGGTGAGAACCTCAGAGGGTATAAGTCAATTGGACTATAAGAGTTTATATCAGTTAAGAATCTGGTTTATAACACGGATCAACTTGTCATATCTGGGACTATGGATGATGAAAATATGTGCCTAAAATCTGTCTGATGGCAAAACAACAGATTCATTTCCTTTTGGATTTTGCTAAGCTTCCTCTGAAGTTCAGGTTGGAAATGGGTCTATCTTCTTTTCGAGTCCAGGATTCCCAGAATATTGAAAAATCCTAGCTTTTCTGGCAAATGGTCTTTATTTCTGCTTGTCTTGAGAAGCTAGTAGCTAGTTTAGGTTGTGGTACAGAAACTCATGATAAATCCCACTGTGAGCTGTAAATCTCAGTCTTCCAGTGGTGAGTAACATTTTCTTCTAAAATGGGTGCCGCTCCTTAAATCCAGCCATTCTTATTACCATTTCATTTAATTCCAATCTAATTTCAGAGGTTGTTCTCTGGGGATTTTGTTTTAGAGCAAGACTCAAACCTTTGCACTGGTGAAAGCTTGTCAGCCCAATTCTGACATGGCATAAAGTATTAATTTCTAACTGCGGGAAATCATGTAGCAATTGAAAGAGATTTTTTTTAAAAGAACATTAGCCATATGACCTGGCTCTCATTTAATTAATTAAGGTTTTTTTTCCATTGATGCATTTTATTATTGAATCTTAACTATATAAACATTCTGAGAAGTTTCACAACACTTACAGAAATGTTAATAGTTGTACTTTGCCTTTAATTCTATTTCCCAGCAACATCTGAGAGACCACTGAGTCCCATGACACTCCCAACATCTTCAGAATTACAATGTCTCAAAGAAATAAAAGTGGTAGAAATGCCAAACTCTGAAAAAGAGGATTAGGAAGGCTGATATTTTAGCCATTTTCCTTCATTCAACAATTGCAGCTTCTCCCAAGTGTGAAACAGAAAAAATATGTGGCATCAAGAGCCACATAGGACTCATTCAGCTTCTCAGAATTTGCTTGATGAAGGAGCCAGTCAAGATAAAAGTATTATATTTGTACATTTATTTTGTATATCAATATATATTAATGACATTAATATTTAAACTTAACATATTATATATATGATATACAAAACTGGTAATTAGTTTATTGTAGGCTTTACCTATTCATGGTAAAGCCTACAAATGCTCTCTAGACCAATGCATTTTTCTAAGCTCTGTTGCTAAACAAATGATCAGAAGTACATGTTTTATCCCCAAGTATATAAGCAAAAACAGGTGGAGGGAAGCAAACACTGGTCAGGATGCACTATGAGTATATAGGTAGGGAAGAAAGTAACATGTGTTCTCCAGGAGCACCATGAAACCTATTATTCACTCATCATCTGCAAGTCCTCACAGTCGAGGATGATTGTCTTCCATGGTTGCTTTATCTGTCAGTCCAAAGATGGCTGACAAGGCAAATCAGGATTGACAGACTCAGTTGCAACTGGGGCACATGTTTTTGTGCAGGGTGCGTGGCTCTAGATTCTTGATTTGGTCTATGACATGCTATTTCTGCCACTCCCACTTTTCCATGTCCTGTTGTCATTGTAAGGTTTGGTTTCAAAGTACTGAGATCCTTGCAGCAGACTTTCCCTCCATTTTCCTCCCAGGTGGTTCAGAGCCATAATCTCCCACAAACTGATGTCAATTTTACATTTTTTCAAGTTAGCCTTGAGGACGTCATTTAAGTGGGTTCTCTGCCCTCCACTTGAATGTATGCCTTGACTGAGTTGGAAGAATAAAACTTGCTTTGGGAGCCTGGGGTCAGACATCCAGATGACGTGGCTGGCCTAGCAAAGTTGATGTTGCATGGTCATTGCCTCAATGCTCGTCGTGTTTGCTTGTGAGAAAACACTAATGCTGGTGCATCTATCTTCCCACTGGATTTGAAGGATCTTCCGCAGGCAGTGTTGATGGTACCTCTCCAGTGACTTGAGGTGTCTCCTGTACGTTGTCCATGTCTCAGCTCTGTACAGTAAGGTGGGGATCATGACTACTTGATAAACCATAGACTTATTTTGGATTTGATGTTGAGTCTTTGAACACCCATTTCCTTAGGTGTCCGAAGGCTGTACTTGCACTTTCAAGGTGATGTTGGATTTCTTCACTGATGTCAGCCTGATGTGACAGATGGCTTCCAAGGTATGGGAAATACTCAGTGTTCTCTGGAGACCTGAATTACCAGAGCTGGGGACTGCTCATTAAGAGCTTGTTGAAGAAGGACCTTAGCCTTCTGAATGTGGAGTGCCATTTTCTTGTATTCCTCGGAAAAGATGTTAACAATTGCCTGAAGGTCTGCTTCTGAGTAAGCACACAATATAGCATCATTAGCAGACTGTAGCTTGATGATTGAAGTCAGGGTGCTCTTGGTTTTGGCTTGGAGGTGGCTGAGATAATCTATTATTTACTGCTACTGTGTAGAATCAGGTGGTGGGAGAGTATTAGGACAAGGGATGGTAGTGCAGAGCCAAAGAATGGTCACTGTACTAGGGAATTACCTCCACCTTGAAAAAAAGGGGTTGTGGTGTGAGAAGTCAGTGTCTGCAAGCCTCCTAAAGGATGCCTCTGCCAGGAAAAGGCCAGGCAGAACCCCACAGGAGATAGGTTTCTTTTGCTGGGGAATGCAGTTTTTTCCTGAGTTTAGAAGGATGCACACCTGCTTCCTCTGCAGCCTTCTAAACTCTTCTCTAGATGGGAGCGTTTGCTAGCAGTGGCATGCTGTGCATTGTGCAGTGGCTGTTACCATGGGAAGGAGCATTATGTGAAGTATGTAATCAATTAATTTCCCCTACAAGGAATGAGATATACAATGGAACGATAATATAAAATATGTGGTAGAATAGACATGTTTAAAAACATTGCTTGAATAAAGCGGATCAGCAATGGTGTATGGAGCAGATTTTCCTAGCTAAATATTTCCAAACTCTGCATTGCAACAAATGCTCTAGCATTTTCCAGGTTTCCATATAGTCTCCATCACCACTGTGCTACATTTTTGACACATCTTTTTGTTATTCTTGAAGCAGTGTGACTGCTGTGTACCTTGAATATTATACTTCTATTTGGACACTGGGAGCCTGACATCAAAAAAATACAAAATAGAGAGGATATATTGTAACTACACTGATTAAGGGCTGATTTTTTTTTTAATAAAAGGACTTAAGTACTACTATGCTAAGCTTTGCATTACCTTTTAGGTAGTTAGCTCCTGGAATGAAACGTAGAAGCTGTGTCAGGCATTTAGGCTCCATGTATCTACAGTACATGGGATGCAAACCAGCTCAAATGGGATCCAAACCAGTCAGCATGCTAAATGAGGTCTTGCCTAGAGCTACCCATTTGGAAACAGAGAGAGAGGCACTTTAACTCCCAAACCTCTTGAGAGTTTAGGCAATTTACCTAGTGCTGCCGGAGGCACCTCTGACCATTTGAAATCCACAGCCCAGAATCTTCTCATTGGGTGTATGTCTATCACCTTTTTTTTTTTTAAAAGAAATAGAGCAGGGGTCAGTCACATTTAGGGAGGAAAGAAGTCTGGAAGTGGTGGGTTTGTGCCCTATTCAAGTTGTAGTTTTGGGCTAGAACACTCCCCCAAGACATGCGAGACTCAGATTCCCTTGCTCTGCCGAGAAGATTCAAACTTACCACCCCTGAGGAATGTGTCCTAACCAGCCTTCGACAGAATATTCTGGATGGAAGCATTATAACCCCTTGTGCTGTCGCTGTTTAATTGCATAGAAATTCACTGAGCCAGAGAGTGAGTGAGTGAGTGCATGCACACGTGACCATATATCGTAGTGGTTAAGGCTCTCATCAGGGAGGAGGGAGACCTTGGTCCTGGGCCCTATTCCAAAGGCAGTTTATTCATTTTACATTAGACAGTTATTGAATAAAATATATGAACAGCCCTTTTAATAGGGATTAGAACACACATCTCCCAAGTGAATGCTCTAACCACCACATTAGTGAGATATGTTCACGTTCTTCTTCTCACTCGCCCAAAGAAACTGGAAAGTAGAAATGCTTCAGAAGGGGGCTAGAAGGCTTTCTTTTCCTCCTTCTCTGCCCACTCCCCTCCTCCACATTGCTTAGAGCAGGGGTGGGAAAAATATGGTCTGTGCGCTGGATTCGGATCCAACGTGCAGGCAGGAACCCACTGATTGATTGTATCTGGCTCGCGGCTCCCCTGCCGCACTCAGTTTGGGGCCAAGTCCTGCCTGTTCCTGCCTGGGGCAGCCCATGCCACACTCCCACCCATCCCCGACAGCCCTGGCCCTGGCCAGAGTACACAGCCTCCTGGCGGGGCTGCTTCTAGTGTGGCTGCAGCCACCTGGATACTGCTTGGTCCCCACTGCGTTCAGCAGCTCCTCCTCCTCCTCCCCCTGCATAGCACCACTCTGGGCAGCAGGTAGTGCGGAGAAGTGACAGCGGGCAGCTGAGTATGTGGAAGGCAGTTCAGAGCTGGAGCCCTGAGTACTGGGGCAGGAGCCGCTTGGCTGCGACTTCCCCCCCTCCTGGCTGGGTGTGTAGTGCCCAGCATGTATCCACATGGCCACTGCCTTTCCCCATGCTACCTGTTGCCCAGGGCATCACAGCTGGGGTAGGAGGAGGAGGAGGAGGAGGAGGAAGAGCCATTGGAGGTGAAGGGAGCCAAGCAGTACTCGGGCAGCTACAGCTAACTGGAAGCAGTCCTGCCGGGAAGGTATGCACTCTAGCTGGGGCACCGACTGGGGCCTGAGCCAAAGCTGCAGCAGTGCTGTCGGGAGGCATGAGTGGGACATGGTGTGGGCTGTCCCAGGTGGGAGTGGGTGGGACTCAGCCCCATGTGGAGCATTGTGGGGGCAGCTATGGGCCAGATGGGGGGCACAGACTGCACCTGCATTGCACTGCCTGAGTGAGCTCTGCTGCATGTGCTCCCCTGGCCACCTCTCCCTCTCTTTCCCATTCTCCAGCATGCAGCCTCATACCCCTCCTCTCACACACACCGCTCCACATACATGATATACAGGAGTAAGACTTTATTTTGAGCTATTATGCATTTACCTTTATACACACTACTCAAAATACATACATCAGGATGAAAATTATTTTTTCAAAATAAAATTAAAATATGTTTTAGTAGATGTTGGATTTTTAGTATATGATTTTTTTATCTATAAGTTGTTAAAATTATATCTTCTGAAAGATTTTATGTGCGTGGCCCTCAACAGCTCACCTAAACTTGTTAAGTGGCCCATCAGTTGAAATAATTGCCCACCCTTGGCCTAGAACTTAGGGCACTCTCCAGGGAGACAGGAGATGTGTACTTGAATCTTTTCAGGTAGAGAAGGGCACCGGTTTTGAATATACCACATCCTTTAACCATTGGGCTGTTGTATACAAGGAGGAGTGGTAGGTTCTCTTACAGCTGTCTTTTTAAAGAAATTTGGTAGACAACAATCTATTTTGTGCAGAGCCCAATGTTACTGGTGTATGTGAGGAGTATTGGGAGAATGCCTACTGTATCAGATGCCTTAGGAAAGATAAGGAGAGGAACACATCATTTTTGGATCCTAATTCGGCTTAGGTATGATAGTCTAGACTGAGCTAGTTCTGGTCATGTAAATTTAAGACTGCATATTTAAGGTAAAAAGTGAGGGACAGGTTAGGTTTGGGCACTTTCCAGGTTAGATGGCAGCTGAGCAACATGCAGGTAAGTGCCTAAATTTCACCGATGTCCCTTTTCAGGCACCTAAGTCCTTCTTTGGAGCTGGTCTGAAATTACTTGTCTTTTGCCTCAGGTTACACAACTGTGTAAAATGCACACACATAAATATGACTACAGCACTATGTATTTCAGGCCCATTCCTACATTCTTTTGTGCACTGAAACTTCCATGCAGAGTGTGTCAACATAGTAATTAAAAGTGTTAAGTCAGCCTAGAATACTACCCAATTGTCATTATTTTCTTATCATTTGAGCATGATGTTAGCCACAGAGGTTTCCAATATGTAAAAGCAAGGATATCAATAGGAATAGGTTTAACATGCTAAAGCCAAAGGTTTAAAAAATACAGGATGGATATAAATAGATGGCTATCAAAGACATTGTCAGTTCAAACTTCACAGGCAAAATGGCACCTATCAGCAGCTGAAAGTCAAAAAGATTACGGGTCAAATTCTAATAACCTTTTAAATTGTAGGTGTAGCAAGGCAATTCTGCAGTGTCCCCCCCACCCCAGTTATGCTACTCAGTTATTCTGCTGTAGTCAGTGAAAGAGCTCATGGAGCAAGGTGCCACTGAAGTGGAATAACAGAACCAGAGTCTGGCCCTAATATAGATTTTGATATAGTGACACTCACTTGTGGAAATGGAATTGGTCCCCAGCTTCTGCTTCTCCATCCAGGCAGTGAATGAAATATGTCCATGGATTGCTATCAAATCCTACCATATTCATCGTGGGTGCATTGGCATGGTTATCTTCCCCTCTCAGATGACACTGTGGGAGTAGCAGCCACTTTTTAAAGTCCTCAAATCAGATAAGAAATCCCCTCTGAGCACATCTGCATGAGATGCTTTATTCAAGATAAGAGCTAATGGCTGTACTGTAAGCGTCACTATCTACACATGCAGATGCTTACTGTGCAGAAATTGGCTCTAATTGCAAGTAAATTTGCTACCTGCAAATAGAATTAGCAAATTAACTCTTGACTACTTACTGTGCAGTAGTGCACATGTAGATGCCTGACTGGGAGCACATTTGCTTCTGGTTAGGGAGATTGCTCCCTGCCCCCAGGAGCTACCTGCTGCCAGGGAAGGCTCTGCTACCACCGGAGTCTGGGTGGGGACAATGTCTCCCTGCCCCAGAAGCAGAGAGCTCCTAGTCTGGCACTCCGTGATCACAGAGCCATAGCTGGGAGATCCTTATCTCCCAGTCTGAGTTATGGGGCCCAGGCTGGGAGATTCTTATCTCCTAGCCCGAACTCTATGGTCATGAGGCCTGGTCTGCGAGATCCTTATCCATTGGGCTCAGGGTGGGAGATAAGGATCTCCTAGATTCATATCTGCAGGGCTCAGGCTGAGAGAAAAAAATCTCTCAGCCTGGGCCCTGTGATTGTGAATCAGGGGCTGGGAGCTCTTTGCTGGACATTGTCTCCACCTGGGCTCCTGTGGCAGAGCCTGCCCTGGCAGCAGGCATCTCCTGGGGGTAGGGATCAATGTCCCAGCCCCCACCAGGAGACAGCTGTCTCTCGATACTGTGTTCCTTGCAAGCCCTTGGGCAGGAGGCTGGTGCAGACTGCTGCTAGGAGCAGCAAATCTAGTCCTGCATCTCTGCACGTGTAGATGCTTGTCTGGGAGCGTTTATACTAGAGTACTTTAAACTGCTCCCAGATTACATGCATGTGTAGAAGTGCCGTCTGTGCTCAGTGGCACATCCCTCCCTTCTGCTCCTAGTAACCCCCTCTACCCACCATTGCCACTTTTCCCAGCTGACCTCGGGGGCAGAGGTTGCTCTGGAGCTGTTACTGCCCTGTTCCAGCTAGGCTGCATGGCTGCTGAGCTCAGCCTGGCATAGTGGCAATAGTGGCAGCAGGCAGGTTCCCATCAGGTTGCCTGATTCCCCCAAGCATTCCCTGCCAGCCTGGGAGCAGACTCAGGGAAGGGGAATCTGCCTGCTGCCACTGCCATCCCTGGCTGAGCCTTACTCCCCACACAGCCTGGATGGAGTTTAGGGGGAGCTCCAAAACCACCATCTTGGCCCAGGTCAGCCAAGGAAAGCAGCAGCAGCATGTAGTGGAGAGGGAGAATGTGAAAAGAGGGGAAGAACTACTAAGCACCAATGTCAGGGGAAGGGTGCCAAGAGCCAGGATTGTGGTGGTGGTAAATTGGAAATTTTTAGCTTTTTTAGGGACTTAAAAAAAAGTCTGCTGCCCCAACAGCATGGTCTGCTTACTCTGGTCAAGGGGGAGAGCTGGATGTAGGCGTGCAGCCACCACTACAACACCAATTGCTCCTCTGTCAACTCCTAGATCTGCAAAATCCTAGATCTGCTCATGCGTACTTTACAAAATCCTAGATCTGCTTGTACTAGAGAAAGGCACCATAGCAACATAGGAGATGCCCAGAATTGGCAAAGGGAGACTGAGACCGTAGACATGGGGTATGGGGTATCCCAGGAAACCCTCAGCTACCTTGTCAAGTAAAAGTAAAAACATTTACCTAATACTAAGGTAAATATACCTTATTATCCTAATTAAAACCCAGCATAATTTCTTCCCTTTGCAGGGTATCTTCTTTCTGGAATAGCTGCTTGTGTTCATTTTCCTGGAAAGAGTTATCACCAGGCTTTTGCTTCAAAGTTCTCTATCTTGGGGCAATGCTGTTCATGCAGACTCAGATAATGAGTCAGACTCTCTTTCACTCATTGTCTCTCTTCAGGATTGTATTAGGGGCTGTAGATTGACCTTAAAACTATGGGCATTTATAGGTGTGGGATGAGGGCACTTTAATAGCACAGCTCCAAAGGCATTTATAGATGTGCTCCGGGAGGTGGTGGTGGTGGGCCGTGCTAATTAAAGTGCCCGGAGCATCACTTGTATCAGTGTCCTTGCACTGAAAAATGGCAGTGGGGCACTTTGAACTAAAGCTTGTTGAATGAGTTTTAGTTTAAAGCGCCCCGCTGCCATTTTTCAGCATGGGAACACTGATACACATGATGCTGGAGTCTGCTGGAATGCGGTAATTACCACGCTCCAGCAGACTCGATTAATCAAGTCTGCTCCGATGCTCTGTAATTACAGTGTGTCGGAGCAGCTTCCCTGTATGTGTATAGGAGCCCTTTATGGTTTTTTGTTCCAAACTTTGCAATTAGCCACAGAAAAATACACTTAAAAAGCAAAGTAATGATATCCCTTGTTCTTAATACATCATTATGTAAAATAATTGTTTCAGGTATAACAGTATGCTCTTACCTTGTATGGTCATACAGCATACCAAAGGCTACAGCCAGATTTAAAATGCCAAAACTTTGCATAGCCACCACTGTTTTATTAATACTCCAAAATATAGTGATGGGGACAGATAATTCAGCTGGAGGACTACAAGCCAATACTGATTTATGTCACCTGGGAAACATGTTTTTCTAGGACCATTTTGAGAGACAGAAAGGAAGTCTTAACATGTTGACTCATACACACATTTTGAACAGAAATACATAAGAAGCATTTGCACAAATTCAAGTATACTTCTATGCAGGTATATTAAAATCATATGCCTCTTTGTACACAGCCTACCGTTTGATTCCATGCATATTGTAAACCTTCACACAAATTACAGGCTGCTGTATTCTAAGTGAATTCATACAGACTTGAAGGAGAAGGTATTTTATCACTAGTATGATATTTCTGCAGGCTCATTATTTGGCAAAGCCAAACTAAATTACATACTCTCTGAGGGAATCTCTCTACAAGCATGGCATATTCAATAATTCTGATGCTAAAAATGGATGATAGTAAGAGCTAAAGAAGTATCTAAATATACATTGATATAATGCTTTAAAACTATTTAAAATATATATTGTATATTATATATAGTTGGTGTATGTATATCTGTATGTATTTATGAACAGGTGTATAAATTCTTAATGGTGATGCCAATAATTCTACTTTCACCACCTGATAACTAATAAAACAGTCATGAGATTTGCTGGATCCAGAACTTGTCAAGTTACCATAATCATATC
>NW_017729025.1:125619014-125623411 GCF_001723915.1 Gavialis gangeticus
ATGTATTTATGAACAGGTGTATAAATTCTTAATGGTGATGCCAATAATTCTACTTTCACCACCTGATAACTAATAAAACAGTCATGAGATTTGCTGGATCCAGAACTTGTCAAGTTACCATAATCATATCTTGATTTATAATAGTCTGATCAACTAGAATCATTATTTCAAACATGACATTAGAATGAGAAAAAACATGTCTAGCCTGGAAAAACTTCTTTGGATTCAAAGGCCGAAATCCTGGCTCCACTGAAATCAATAGGAATTCCCACAGAGAACTTACTAAAGCAAATTCCAGACTTAATCTGTTTCTTTGCAGTGATACAAAGAAGTGATATTTGGAGCACTAGAAAAAAAAAGATGGTTTTGCAGCTGCTCTCTCTTCTTTACAGAGGTTATAACAAGCCTGCAGCTCTAATGTGAACCTGATGAGAGAAAAGGTAAAGCAAAGAAGTTTGACCTGAAGATAGCTGCATATTGACAGGAAGTCTTAATACAGTTACAAAATTAAGTGAAGGGCAATGAAAGAGGGACATTCTGTCACCTAGTCACTTTTCCCTTTGTGAAGCCACACATAACACAAAGTTAATTAAAGCTTCTACTCTGAGAAAAAGGAATGTTCCATTTGGTAAATTTAGAAACAGCTGGTTAGTTTTATCCATTACTTTTGTGCTAACATCAGTTGAGCTCATTCAACTCTCTCTTTTTATGAAGCTGTCCTTCCTATGCTACCTGATAGCTACTAATTGCTGCAACTACATTTCTGAATTGCAAATTTTCTGCACTGATAAAAACTTTGATTGCCTGTCAGCTACACATAAGGAAAAGATCACCAGTGCTAAATGAGGTGTTCCACGCTTGGATAATAATGCCTAATGAATTATTCAAAAAAGAATGCTTGAATGAAGCAAACAATTTGAAGGGTTACTAGCAGCCGTAACAGTTCAACAGCCAAAAGAACAAAAGTATCATCCTGAAAATTACACTAATGATTAAAAAATGCGTATTAATTCTACATTTGGAGAAAAAAGAAATGCCAATCTGATTTTAAAGGTTAATCATTATTTTTTCACGAATGCGCTAATCTCTAGGAAAAACATCCCTTACCAATATTTTGGGACATATAATATTATGACATAACATATTCATATAATTTTTGTGGCGTTTAAAACAAATTCCAATTTCATTAAAAAAGATAACCTGGAAACTAAGCTCTGTCCAAATGTCTATTAAAGGCCATGGTCTTCTTTCTATTGGCTCCAATGGACTTTGGATCTGGCTTTATTATGAGCACAATGGCATCATATTTGGCTTTAGCTTTGTCAAGTGCAATAACTTTATGCATATGTGTGATGATAATGGATAGCAGGGCTAGACTCGGATCTCAGCTTTGCCAGGGTAAATTCTGAGCATTGCACTTATGCCAGACTTGGAAATCAGAATGTGATCCTCAGTTCACTTCCTGAAAATACTTTCTAAATGGAGGGGGAAATGTGGGATATGTACAACCGAAATAAACATCACAAAAATCAAATAACATTTATGAGATTGAACATGTTCAAACAACTCTCCTAATTAGTCCATTTTTAAGCCTGAATTTGAATTTAACTTGAAAAATGTATATTGCTGATGCGAATGGAAAATATTTCATCAAATGCTCCTGGGTCAGGGTTGGGGGGGGGGTAGAAAAGATAGAAAAAAGAGAAAGGGGAAAAAAATCAAACCATGGGAATTTCATGAATGTTTGAGGTAGACACATTTGCAGCTTTCATAAAAAATATATTTCTACTGCCAAAAGTGCTAATTTGTTTTGACAGACATTCTATAGTTGCCAAAAAAAATGAGAACAAAATCCTAGGAATAGCTCATGTAAAATATTATAACGAGATATACATAAATAATAACAGCACAGTCACTGTGATACCATTATCAGCTTAAATGTTAAACATGATCCCAAATGGCTATGCTTAAAACCAATAGGCCTGAGATGTGACATCACATGCAGAGAGGTCCATAAATTATTATTAAATGTTAACAATTGTAAGAAAGGAAAATTTTAAAATAGTATTTATTAAAATGAAACTCAGTCACCCACTTTACTACTTCTGTTGAGACTGTACAGTTATAAAGTCTTTAGTATTAGTCGCCAATTAGTAATTTTATTATAAAGATGTTCAATGTCAAAATAACACTTCTTCTTGTTTCTGGCAGTGACACTGAATGGTGGGTAGAAGAAATGACTTCAGGAAAGCATAGCTGACCATCTGCTTAGGCCTGCTCACTCACTGATGATTAATCCTTTCCCTCGAGGATAATGTCTCCATGTGTTTCTCTTGCTGTCTTTTCGATGTCACAAAAAGAGGTTGATAAACACATTCAAGTCACAATTAAAAAACATTTTAACTGACCAGTTGCCACTGATGATATTATTAGACAGTTTTAGTCATTGTTGTAACAATGTATTTAGTGGTGTTGATGTGAAGTGGAGATGAAGTTTCTTTTATCGTGCCTCCTACCTATTTCTATGCTGAAGTGACATTTAAATGTTCACCTAAATGCCTGAAAAAATCAGTTTGCAAGAAGAAAATTGTGCTAAGATTGTGAGTTCATGTTTTACAACATGAGGTAAAAACCCTTGAGGTAACATTTGATTAACCACACTATAATTTGGGGGAGGGGCTACTTAACAGAGTTATTAATTGCTTATCGTTATTAGTTCTAAACCCAAAGATGTTGCTGCAAAAATGAACGAACAACTGATTTCCCATTTAACTTAACTGGGTTGAAGCACAGTGGCTATAGTATGCACCTTAGCAATATGCTGGGATTATGAATGTGCTGGAACATAACACTGGTGACTAATCATTCTTATTCTAGTGACTCTATTAACTCTTAATATTGGACCTGACCCATCTTTTTTTCCCTGGGAAAACACACTGAAACCAATATGAGGTTTGCTTAACTAAGGAATGCAGGACCAGGACCATTTTACTACACTTTCCATTCCCCAAATTTGCTATGTAAAGTAGTGTCTTAGCACTGACAAAAAACAAGAAGCCAGGTTTGCTGAGTGGCTGGGGGCTGGAGATACTGAGACTCTCTGATAATCAGGCCACTTATTTGCATCCCTAAAGGTGGATTTAGAAGCCTAAGTTTAGGCCCTCAGGTTTTGAACCAAATATTTTAAGCTCAAACTGGCCACTTATTATCTAGGATTACTTCAGCATCCAAATTCATTTGTAGGTACAAACAATAGGATCACATACCCAGGCCTCACAGAGATACAAGCAGTGCAAATACCTAGACTGAGTTCTTCACATCAATGTTTTGGTGGTGCATTCATCTTGCTAGACAGCTAAGCTTATATTTGTGATTTATTGGAAATACAACACTATTCCTAAAACATCAGTAGTGGTTTTCAAAATTAAGCTACAAATAACTTATTTTTCCTTTCAGCAAATGAAGACTCACTAAAGCCATAGCCTTACATAATGTAGAGCATGTTAAATGTCTACATTTACATGGATTTTTTTTTCATCCATCAGAGATTGCTGTGATTTAGTCCTCCTAAGGCCACTTTCCTCCACACTGAGAGCATGCACATGAGCATTTAACACATAATGACTTAGGCATATTGACTTCATATCTTTAGTTGATTCACCTGAATATCCTCATGGAGACAAGCACTTAGGGTGCCTCTATATAAGTGTAGAGGCTGCTCTGATGTGCAGCAATTACAGCATGTTGGAGCAGGCTAGATAAATTGAGTCTGCTGGAATGTGGTCATTACTGCGCTCCAGCCAGCCTCCATGTCTCATGTATTAGTGTACCTGCATTTCAAAATGGTGGAGGGGGCACTTTACTGTTGAACGAGCTTTAGATAAAGTGTCCCCGCTGCCATTTTGAAATGTGGGGACACTGATTCATGAGATGCTCTGGGTGCTTTAATTAAAGTGGCTCTTGGATCTACACTAATTAAAGCACCCCCCCACCCAGAGAACACATGTATAGATGCCCTAAGATTTTCTTTTACCATTTCTCATCATAAACCTAAACTGCTGGTCCCATTACAGAAATGAAGGGCCTAGACTGTTTTTTTGAGTCTGTGAATTGCTTGCAAGTATTGCTAAAGGTTTCTACAGTCTATGAAACAAGCAGTATGCCCTTTCAACATTTAAAGTATTCAGTGGTGTCTAGGAAGGGGCTTTCTTGAGGGAGTTTGTTTTTACACAGTCCATGTATATATGGCTATAGGGAAAAAAACTCACCAGTACAGCATACTATGCCATTCACCTGGAAGCAGAGCTCTCAATAACATTCTTAGAAGATCTGTACATGGACTGAGGGCACAGTATGGCTCTGAATGCCTTTACCTCTGCATTAATAATAACATCATA
>NW_017729025.1:125628411-125629884 GCF_001723915.1 Gavialis gangeticus
CAGTCCATGTATATATGGCTATAGGGAAAAAAACTCACCAGTACAGCATACTATGCCATTCACCTGGAAGCAGAGCTCTCAATAACATTCTTAGAAGATCTGTACATGGACTGAGGGCACAGTATGGCTCTGAATGCCTTTACCTCTGCATTAATAATAACATCATCTCTTCATGCAAACACACAAATACAGGAACTGTTAGGACAGCAGGACAGTGTATTTTGGGATGTTATTGAATCCTTTAATGAGAAAATCTTCAGCATAGGTATATAAAGACACTTAGAAAAATAAAAAGAATCTTATATTATAAAAATATGATTATTATTAATATTATAGTTTAATTGTGCTCCCAAATGTGTTGGGTATATTTCAGTACAGAACAGGTATGTCCCAAGTCCAAAGGGCCTTATAAGCTGATGTGATATGTAGCATGCAAAGGTGCCAATGTGTAATGGGGATGATGAGAAAAAATGACAGAGATATTTGGTAATTACTCCATGAAGGCTGGTGAAGTGCTTGATTTTACTGAAGAGATGTAGAGTGGTGTTTTCAAAAGCAGTGAAAGTGACTTCGGAAAACAGGCTCATTGACTTTCAGTTTGTCTGATGCTTTTGAAAATCCTACACATAAAGAATAAGTAAGTTTTCCATCTGATCCAGCCCACATTTAATCAATCACAGTTTTCCACTGAGGCCCCTGGCAGACATAACATCACATGATTAACGCGTAAGTGTGAGATAAATTGTAACATGGCACTTGTTTATTGAATGTATTGCACCATAAAATGGCAAAGCAGCCACAAAGGTGTTCCACATTTAATGTGGAACACCTTTGTGGCTGATTTGTATGGCTCTTTAATCTGAATGTGTGGCATTTTATATTAATGAACTCCCCATATGCACTTCAAGGCAAAGTTTTTCAAAGTGCTGGGGCACAAGGAGGCAATGGGTGGACTCCCTCTACAGTGGCACCTTTCCAACATTGTCCTGCAGCCCTGCACTTTTAAAAGCTGGAATGATGCTGGTGGTAGCAGGGATGAAGGAGTTAAAGGAGGGAAGGAGAGCCCACTGAAGCCCTGGGCTTCCTGCATACCAGAATTCACATAACTGGGATCCAAATAATTGTAAACCTGATCTGAAAAAAAATCACAAATTTTGCCCTGAATATCTGGCATTATGGGTTGCATGATTTTTTTAATTGGACATAAAATTCCTCAGATCACAGCCCCAGTGTAGAAAAAAAAATGACTATCTGCCATGGGGCCTAACTTTAATGAGAGGTAGACCAAGTTTCAAATTCAAAACTTTCTTCTTAGCAATGCAGGGAGAGATTTGGATTAGAAAAGGATAGTGGCCTTGCAGACAGGCTCAGCAAGGGCATTTCATGTTGTGAGTCCGGACTGCCTGATTGGTTGTTAGAGCAGTGGCAGGAAATTCAAACCGCGGCCTTTAAAAGCCGCGGTTTGACGTAGCT
>NW_017729025.1:125629895-125631141 GCF_001723915.1 Gavialis gangeticus
TTCTGACCCTAGAAACTATGAAACTATGAAACTATGACAGCAAAGAAACATTTGTGGCAGAAGCAAATAGGGTGTTCAGACTGACAAGGTTGGTAGACTGGACTGAGTAGTGTTAGAGTAATAAATATATCAGACAGGGAAGGAGAAGTAGGAGGGGCCAGATGGCCTGGAAAGCAATGAGAAGAAGCTAGAACTTTGTGTGATGAAGACAGAGACAGTAGAAGGTCTTAATAGAAAGGAGGAGGTGTTTATATTGACAGAGCATTACAGTGGTCTTATCAGAAGTACCAGACTTTCTCTCATACGCATGCTCCCTGTAACAAACAGGGAAATCCAACCCTGTTAACTACATACAGAGGAGAAGTAAGAGAGGGGAGTGAGGCCCCCAGGAGAGCTAGACTTTCATAGCTTGCGAGGATAAATGGCTGGA
This sequence comes from Gavialis gangeticus, assembly GCF_001723915.1. NCBI lineage: Eukaryota > Metazoa > Chordata > Crocodylia > Gavialidae > Gavialis > Gavialis gangeticus. The sequence continues at coordinate 125,630,326 of NW_017729025.1, forward strand.
GCCTGCAGCACTACCAGAGGCTCAAGACTTGAGCCCTGGGACTGCTAAGAAGGTGGGGCAGGCTGCGGGGCAAGAAAAGCCAAAGAGTTCATTAGACTGAGCAGAAACATCTGACCCTATCTGCAGGGACTGTCATCAGGTGACCAGAAGGGGCAGGGCTTGGCTACATATAAGCACAGTCTCTGAGCTGGGGCTGGCAGTTCATGCCTGAAGGTGGCAGGGAAAGGAGTGGAAGACAGGGCTGACTGAAAAGGACTACCTTGGTGCTGTGGGGGAATCGAGGGAACTCCTTATGATGGTGACAATTGTTATGACCCAGAGGGGCTTGTAGTTGAGGTTTAACTGGATGATTAACCTTTTGTATTCCGGTTGTCTTCTGTGCATTTAAGATTAAGACCAGAGGACTGAGTTGTGGTTATGGGGGAGCTCTCGAGGCCACAGTATAGGATGTCAAGGGTGCTCTGTGCTTGTGAGTCCAGCTTTGGTCAGAGATGTGGGGGCTGGGGCCCAGAAATCTATAGTCTGAGGTAGTGGGCCTGGGCTGAGGGGGCTCAGCCAGATAAAAAGGGGAGAGGCCAAGAAGGCAGAAGCCAGCACAAGGGTTTGGGGCCTGAGGGGCCCATTGTCAATTTGAGACTAAGAGATCCCCTACAAGGGGGAAATTGAGAATCATGTGTGAGGCAAGAGCGTGGTTATGGGGTGGAAGGAGGCCAGAACTACAGCCCCTAAGGCACCAAAGAAGAGGCTATTCTGGCTTCTGGAGGCAGTCTTCCTTTGAACACACACACACACACACACACACACACACACACACAC
>NW_017729025.1:125631151-125633898 GCF_001723915.1 Gavialis gangeticus
ACACACACACACACACACACACACACACACACACACATACACTGTTTATATTTATTAAGATCAAGGCATGGCAGGTGAGAGGCAGGAAGCAAAGGAGGCCAAGGAGAACTGACAGAAAAGGGAAGGCAGACATCTCAAGCTGTCACATTCCCAAATGAAATGTGCACCTTCTTTCTGGAACGGAGGATGTAGAAATAAAGAATTTTCTAGAGTTATGGCCAGCTGTGGGACAGAGTAAGTCCTGGGAACACAGAATGCCCAAAAAATGTGGTACCAGGAAGTTCCTAGTGTCAGCTGCCATACTTTAGTTCTTTACTGTAAATAGGTTTTTATGTAAGTTCCTATAAATAAAGTGTTGTTTTTATATCACAAGCCTCATCTATCTACTATCAACTTGTCTCTACATCATAAGCCTCATCAATCTACTATCAACAGGTCACTAGCTGTTTTAGGAACAAGCTACAGGGCTCAGTACTGGGTATAACCATAAACTGCATCTGACTGGAAGGCCTAGTGGCAACATTGTGGGGCTAATCATGGTGGGGTAGCTCTTATAAAATACCATAATGTTGCAACCTCCAGAGTAAGGCGAGTATAAGGTATCACAAAACCCTAGCCCCTACTGCATTCTGGGTACTCCTTGGTTGGAGAAAGGCTAAGGGACATCACCCTAACACAAGCACATCCTCACTGAGGTATTAGCCAGTCAGCAGCAGTTCCTATTTGTTGCTGTCTTGTAGAAGCTACAACCATTGAGGCGCTGAATGTCTGGACTTGGTCTGGCCTCTGGATTCTGTCTCACTGGTCTAAACGGGGGATGGTAAGTCTTGGGAAGCCTCCACTCCTCCATAGTCTTGCCTAGGTGTATGCATCGAAGGTCTTGGTGTGATGGACTCTGTACAAGCGGATTCATCAGGCAACTGACTAGACCTCTTACAGGTACACCCTACTCAAAAAGATTGATGGCTGCCTACACAGTGTTCAGCCAATAGGTATGCCTGTGAGAGAGTCAGCACAGGACTCTCTGGGCTCCACTGACTTTTCCCTTCTCTTAAATCCTTTAATTCCAAGAAAAAAATGGACAGACCTGTAGTATGGACTCTTCCTGTGGTCACAAAAGAGCATCCCTCCTATAACAGATCATTGATGAGTCAAGCTTAAAAGTTTATAGTAAAATATGGCTCAAACTTTTTGGCTTAAAATTTCAAAAGTGCCAAGCCCTTTCCTCATTTCAGTGTCTCAGGTTGGGTGCCCAAAAATCAAGGCACCCAAAAACCTTAGCTAATTTCCCAAATGTAGGACTTAATTTTAAAATGCTAAAAGGCTATGTAAAGTCCAATAAAACATTAAAACATACAGTTTAATTTAATTCAATTCAGTGGATCTCCAAGGATATATATGGCCCATGCATTTGAACAAGAAATGCATTACTAACCCATGAAAAGTTTTAAGAGATCATTTGAATGTTGTTGAGGATACAGTTAAAATCAGCTGCTCTCATATGCAAGGAAAAGGAAATTACTATAGTCAGTCTTGGCGAATGTGCCAAGTGCCTAATTCGCGGATTTTGCCATTTGCTGGGAATATGAAGACGTATCGCCCGTGAATGTCGAGGGTAGCCTGTTCATTGAACACGATCCCTCAAAATGAAAGTAGGATAATTCCTTGTTTTTAAAATGCTGGACAGGGGCAATGAAAGAAATTGAGTTACAAATTAAGGGAATAGTGACAGATATGCATAAATATTTTTCAAAATGTTGACATTCAAAATATAGCCGAAGAGATTAAATGGCTCTGGGTAGTCAAGAAAAATTAACATTTGTCTGTTTGCCATCAGTGTAGTAGTGGAAGATGGAACCACAAATTGTACTGATGAATAAAAAAACCACAAGAAGTACACATGACCTGAAATAAAATTCTGTTTTGAACAGCAGTAGAGGTGGTAACTTAATGGGTTTATGATGACATTATTGATTTGCATAAGCCATGTATAAAATAGTGTTAGAGCTTTAAATAAGGTGTTAAGGGCACAAACAGAAGTGCAGCTCCCCCCTGTAACTCAGAACACTTTGCAGGAAGTGTTCTAAGTTGCAAGGATCCCCTGGACCAAACAGAAGTTCACTGTTGGTTTCAGGGGGGAGGGGAATCTAGCTGCAAGCCTGCATCCAGTTTCCCCTAGCAACGGCCCCTCCTCTCTCCTAGCCTGTCCCTGTTTCAGAATGGGAGGGGGGGGGAAAGGGAGCAGAGGGAGCTTGTTTTAGGGCTTCCACAGCCAGAGCTGAAGGGTGATATGAGTGAATTGAAGCCTCTCCCCCAACCTCAGGGGGGCTCTAATACACTCACCCCACCCTCCAGTGGAGGCTGAAACTCCCCCAAGACCAAACTCCCCCCATTTCCTTTCCCCCTACCATTCTGAAAACAGTGACTGGCAGGCAGGGAGCACAGACACAAGTTACAGAATATGCAGTGTTTTGAAACATCTTCATCTGAACCCTCATGCAATGAGGGTCCAGATTTTCACCCAATACATCATTTTAAGTGGTCTGCAGCCATGCGCTTGTGTTTGGTCATGGCTATAGACCACTTTCTGTGGCCAGATCAGGAGAAAACAGTCAATTCTTTCTGCACAGTAATAGTATATAATACATGCTCCATTAAAAATTCTGCTATCGTTGTCTTTGTGACCTATCACTATGACTATGTTGCTCCCTCTTACTCCCTTCACTAACTTCTTTTTTACTATTTCA
>NW_017729025.1:125638898-125642122 GCF_001723915.1 Gavialis gangeticus
GAGAAAACAGTCAATTCTTTCTGCACAGTAATAGTATATAATACATGCTCCATTAAAAATTCTGCTATCGTTGTCTTTGTGACCTATCACTATGACTATGTTGCTCCCTCTTACTCCCTTCACTAACTTCTTTTTTACTATTTCATATTCAAGCTTCTTGTTCTCCTACATGAGAACCTTCAGAAATTATCCCTGCCCAATTATTCACTCATATTCCATCCCATTGGTTCCCTGCTACTAATGATGCCAGCTTCAGCCACAATTCAACCACTTTCTCTTTTATATTTTCTTTTCTGCCACCACTTTTCCATGAAAGCCCTTCCCTAAACTGTTCCCTGGAAAACCATTATTCTGTTCCCTCACAAATCTCTCTTCAAGACCAGCTTCTACTGTGATGCAGACTGGATATTTTCAACTGATAATGGGAGGTAAAGGTACAATGGGATCTGAGATTACATGACAAACTGCCCCAGCTGCTTCACAGCTCCTCCACATCTGTTAAAATATGGACAATTGGGAGAAAGCTAAGTAGAGATCATGTTGTAACAGTAATCTAAACCTGAGGAAATTGTTTAATGCCCCAACAAGCAACATGAAGTCTCTTTCTGTAGCTTTGGCTTCACTCTGCAGCTTAGTTGCAGAAGTGATCAAAATCATAGGCAATCACCTTCCTGCTACAGTGAACAGTAAATGGAGATTAATACATGGAAGGTTATGCACTCAGCAGATCTCAATATCCAGGGATTTGACCTTAAGGCTGTGCTAGTGCTGTTGGGCTCCATTTTTTTATAACAACGCTTAGCATATATATCATTATGAAGAAGCAGATGCTCAGAGATGGGATGTGACAAGCCCCAGCTCAGAACAAGCTTGCAGTACAATCAGGAATGAAATTCATTTCTCCCAAGTCCAGAGTCCTGTCAGCTGGAGTGCTGTTTTCCACTGCTGCCCCTTTCCCATATCTCCTCTAATCAGTAAGGGTAAAATGCAGTGGTATTGCCATACTGGTTACTCTAGCATATTTTAAAACTTTACGTATTCCTTTTTTACAGGTTTCCCTACAGAAGGGGATAACTTAGACCAAAAAATATTACTCTTTCTCTAGGGCAACTGAAAGTTGTAAATAGCAGATTAAAAAAAAACCTAAGTAGAAGCGACTTTTTGATTCTGGACTGGAAACAAAAGTAGAGAATGGATAGAAGTGTGCCAATCCTTCTGGAAGACAAAGACAAAACTCCCCCAATTTTGAGATCTGCAAACCTTATTAATCTGTGTTCAGGTTCTCAATTACCTCTCTAAACATTTGTAAACATTTTAAAGAATAAATTTACTTCAGTTAAAGCTGTTGTGCCAAAGCTTTCTTGGTGTCACTGAGTCCCAGCCATTTTAGACTTGTCATTTCTGTATTGAGTACAATGTGTATTATTTCACATTTCTCTGTAATAAATTTAATTTGCCATGGGTCAGCTCAATTACTGAGCTGATCTAAGTCATGATGAATAATTCTTGCCGCTTACTCTGTACTCAGTATGCCTCATAATTTAGAATCATCAGCAAATACAGTAGGTTTACAGTTGATCTTTCGAGCTAGGTAATTCATCTAAAACACAGGTTGAAACAGTATGAGTTTGAGAATTAACTTGGAAACACCACTTAACACCCCCTTTCTTTTGGGAAAAGCTCCCACAACACAGAGAGGCTCATTTTTCTTTAATCCGTGTCTTTACTATGTCCTCAAATCAGTCCCTGTTAGATCCATCTTCAGAAACAGCCTGTCATGTAGATCCTTATCAGAGATTTTCTGAAAACCTAGATAAAATTTGTCATATGCACTGTAATTATCTACGTTATAACTTCTAAGCTCATTAAAGAGGTCAATTAGTCATTATTGCCTTTTCTAAGCCCATTCTGGCAGCCTCAGGTTAGGTTTTTGTTCTTTAATATAAGCACTACTCAAAAGAGCAGGAGCTCTGAAGGACTGAGCTTGTTTGCAGCAAGGGTTGAACACCAGCACTTTGGAATTAAAAACGTAGACTGACTGCTGTTCCAGTGAGACATTAAATATTGATGCAAAGATTGAGAAAACAGAACTGGCAACCGAAGGAAATCATATCTGAGAGAAGAGAAAGACAAGAAATCACAGACCCAGAGAGCAGGAGGAAATGGAGGGGCAAGAGCTGCAGAGAACTTATATACATACGCAGAGGCTGAATTTAGGAGCTGGGGGAGGGAAGGAGGAGGTTATCTATTTGTAAGCCAAACAAATACAGTTAGGTGTTCTCTGCATTACTCACCTCTGCTTTACTATCTCCTCCTGTGCTTTCCAGGTCAGATCTGTGCAGCTGCACTGAAGGAGTTCCTTTGTTTTGAGGACTGCCTGTAAACACCCTTTGCAAATCACTTTTTAATAGAATTTCCATCAGTCTGTTTGTAAAAATACTAAACTTTCAAGGATTTGGTTTTGTTCAGAATTTTAAAAGATCTGTACCACAGGGAAACTTTGCTAGTGATAGCAATGATAGAACACTAATGTGGACAGTGTTCAGGTGTTTTTATTGCTGTTTAAACCCTTCATTGTCACTGGTGAACCTACACCTGCAATAGCATGCAAGGGTTCAATTGGGGCAAAAAACCCAACAAGGATCAAATTGGAAAAAAAGTAGCTCCCTAGTGCTCCCATTCACCAGTTTACTTTCTGCTGGATAGCATGTCCTCCCTCTGTACCATTCCCATCCCTATTACCATTCTCCATTTCACCCCCTTGCTGATCTAGCTGCCATTTTTGTGGTAAAAATGGGGAGAGAGAAATGGAAGCAAATAGAGAAAGGAGGCTCCATTATCCTTACTGAAGGAAGCTACAATATTAAGGATGGGGGTAAAGAAGAAAATCCCGCAGAACCTTTACTGTAGGCCAGGAAAAGCAATAACCTGGGGAACAAAACATTACAGTTTGTTTTTTATTCATTCTTATTTCCTACTGGACTGATGTCCTGCTTTTACTAATTTAGAAGTGCTTCTAGACTCTTCTCAGTGGGCACGTCTATATGAGACCCTACTGCGCAGTGGTTACTGAGCACTTATTTCGTACTTGTATAATTAAGTACCAGATAAATGCTCAGCAATCAGAGTTACTGCACAGTAGTGCCAGTGAATGCCCTTTTAGTGACACTACTGTGCAGTAGGATAATAATACTGCACAGTAGCGTATTAGCACTGTTGGTGCT
>NW_017729025.1:125642133-125647133 GCF_001723915.1 Gavialis gangeticus
TAATACTGCACAGTAGCGTATTAGCACTGTTGGTGCTGTGCGGCGTTACTGACTGCACGGTAGTTTTTGTCTACTGCACAGTTGGTGTCTTGTGTAGATGTGCCCTGTATAATCTATCTTCTCCATTTTCCTACATTTCTGTTTTCCTTTTCCACTCTTGTTTTATTTGTCAGTATTGCAGATGAATACATTTTCCTCTTTTTGTAAGTTTGTTTTTATGTATGTTTCATAACTGCAATCTGTGTTATCCACTATCTTATTACTTCATAAGTGATATCTTCTGTAATTGTACCTGAGTTAATTTTTCTGTCATATCCCTTACCTCATATGAAATCATAAATTGTTGTCCTGATCCTGGCAATTATTAGTTTGGATTTATTAGTTTTGATCTCTGGGTTAAACTCATGTGTAATCATATTATAGTTACTCACATCTAGGGACTCTATTAATTCTGATTTATTTTCACTTTCTTACCTATTCATTACAACCCAATTGGGACATGAATATACTGAAATGAAGCAATACTTTCATGAAGAAATTGCTACAGTACTTTCTTCAAACCCTGCAATTGAAGGACCTCCCAATTAATTAAGATAACTCCCCTACTATGGCATATCATGCATACTTATTGTTCATAATACCATTCATTGTCTTGCTCAGAAGGGCAACAGAAGATATTTTGTAGAAAATGAGCCCATGAGCACATGTAGTGTGTTGGCATAAGAAACTAAATACCATCATATTTATGATTCATTCAACACTTCATCATCTCTGTCGATTTGCTGTATATGGTCCTTGTCCTAAGTTGATAGCTATGTCAAATCCATTTGAAGTCCATGAGGGTTCTGTAAAGAGATGTCCTATGCACTGATTCCGCAATGTGTCATGTTAATAATGAATCTTTGCCTCAATAACTATAAATATATGGGATATTTTTATTTTTGCTCAAACACGTAAAGACCTCTAAGAACACAGAGAACCATACATGATGAATTAAAACTGGGTAAGGGTTTCAGAACTGACATAAAATGCAAATGTGTGTAAATGAAAAAAAAATTAATTGCCAAGTTGGATCAGAGGGTTGAAAGCAAGGCTCAGAAGGATTTTTGCTTGGTATTACAAGAAAGATATAAGCAAACAAACAACTGATTAAGAAAACAAATCACAACGAATGCCACCATCAGCCAAAATGAAATCATAAATAAGAAAGGGATGGCCATTTTGCAACCAAAGAGATGAAGAACCTACAGGAAGATCAATAGCTGGTGGATACATGAAAGGTAGCTATCAAAATGAATGAACAATGAACTGCTAGCCTTAATAGGAAGGAATATGATGACACCTACTCACTCTCCAGATGTTTGGCAATACAGTAGGCAGTGATGTTGAGTTTAAATACGTTCTGTGTCCACATGCACGCATGCAGGGTCTATTTCTCATTGCCAGTGGGGACCAGAACATTATTTTCCCTTATAGTTCATTTTCCACATTCCTTCTGAAAATGGCAGATGGATGTTCATAACTTAAATATCACATCCCATTTCTCCATTGTTTTAATTATGTACTGGTCTGTGTTGCCAGATAAATTCCTGGAGAACCCAGCCTGTTGTTGCACTGTAACAGTAAGTAAAGTGGGTATAGCAGTGCAGCTACTTGCAACTCCACCCAGTGCAGTCTCCCAGAAGCTAGTAAGGCTCACTAGAAGAGCCAGAAGATGTAATGATTCAGGGCACCTCTTTGGAAGCCTATGTCACTGTAACTCATAGGCCAATAAAATACAGCTTCTCTTCTCCAGTTGAGACCCAGTGAAAGGAGTGGCAGTACTGGCAACTACTTCCCCGTGAAGTGGGATGAATGCCTTTGCCAATAAAGCTACCCCCTACAAATAACTGATGGTTCTGAACCTCACTCCTCTTATTTATTAAATGTGCTTGGATGTTTCAATTTAAAACATTAAGGCATAGGCTCTTTCCCTGATGATTCATTAGGCATTCTGTTAATGCATGATCTTGATAAGGGAAGCGATCGTATGAAACTGCATTATTGTGAAATAACTGTAAAGAAAAATATCACTTGTACTATTTTCTACCAGGATTGCTGAGCCAAGCATTAAAACAATGTAACAGTATCATTAAAGAGGATTGAGAAGTATTACTGCCAGGTCTTAACCAACTACATATGCACAAAGGAACAGCACTCTGATATATAAAATACACAATGAGACTGTTGAACAGATTTTCAGCATCCAGAATGAGGGCCAGATTTTCACAACATTAACTGCTGAGCACCTCATGATTTCTGGCTCTTTGCATCTTCATGTTCATATACTCCTGTATAATTTGTTTATGTAAAAGTAATATTTGAAGCAATACAAACACCAACTAGTATGTAACAAACTCAGTTTGGGAATCGAAATCAAATATTATGAACAAACGTCCTTCTATGTGCAGCACTTGCCAGTACCATATGCATTAAAAGAAAGTGCTATGTAGATCAAATGTAGGCTCACCTGCCAGGCAGCATATGTTTTGCTACTGTCAAACCCAAGGGTTTTGTACAGAATTGAGACAGATGCTTATCTAACCTTCTGCACTATTCTAAAAGATCATGTCACAGAGTCCACATCCTTAAAGTACAGTATTGTGCAATAAAGTAAGCTTTTAACAAAAGTTGCCCAGCAATCAAGTCTATCTGGTGTAGTTTTGCTTTCATATCAGCCACTCAGAATGATATTGTTTTCTTGAAGTGACACCTTGAAGCCCCCTTCACATGTATCAACTTTGAGACACTTCATTCTCACTGAATTGTAAACTTTCAAAACAGATTTACAAATAGTATCTTTTAATAACCTCTCTATTCTTAAAGTTATTACAAAGGACAGTCTTTAGCTACATTTGGTAGGTATTATACTAGACATGGCCTATTTTTCATACTCATCATTTGTTGTGCTTGATAATTGGCTACATGTCTGTTTAAATTGATTTTTCTTTCTGAGGCTGCTCCAGTCATCCTCCCAAACTGTTAATTTAATAAGGTGTTCAATAAGTGGTTTTTGTTTATTCTGTAGTTTGGCATATTTGAGACTACTTCTTCAGGTGCCATCAATTGGCCAGGAATAAGTTTAGAGTAGGAATTATAAGAAGGCTTCTAGTCATCAGAGGAGTAAACTTCTGGACCCACCCTTCCAACAGGAGTAGTGGTAGCACCAGAGCTAACCACTTTTCAGGACAGAGCTAGATCCCTTTATAACCCCATGTCTGCAAGAGCAGGTGATTCTATTTGGTGATTCAGGAGATCCCTGCCGGCTCTATATCCTATGTTCTGAGCACACGCAGAAAAATGAATGATGTGGGCCAGTATGATTCTCTCTGGGCACTTCACAATCTAATTTATGGAGCTGAGCTGTTATCTTTCTTATACAGTGGATCTGATTTAAAAAAAATAGGGGAACTAACATTTGCCTGATTGCAGAATTGGAGAGTGCATGCAGTTCTGATGACTGCACATGAAAACACACAGTGCATACATTCATGATGTCATATGCGAATATTAGACAGTTACACATGCAGTTTTGCACATGTGTCTGGCTTTTTGAACAGGGCATTTGATTGCAGGTTTACATGGTCAGTATGCAGCTGTGTCTGCATATAGGTTAAAAAAGCCCAAGTTGGAACAAATACAGAAGTTGAATATTTTGTCTGATTCTAGTTGTTTCAAATCCTGCTGAGGATTGATCTACAAGCTTTCTGCTGGTGCTACAGAAATGAACAAAGTAAAGATGTTCTGGGCTTGGGCAAAGGTGCTTGGGGATATGACTCAGTGATTTACATCCTGGCTTTGACCCCATGTACCTCTATCCCACAAAAATGTTTTGTTTCTGCCAAGAGTCAGCTGTGTAGGGGGAAATGAACAGGCTGTGTCTATTCACTGTGTGGGTGCACGATGCAGCAGTCTAGGTGGGTGGGTGCTCCAGCTTTCTGTACATGCACACCCAGAGCACATGCACATAATACTACCCAGAGTATTTTCCAAATAGGCACAAAGTGCAGAAAAGTATCATTAGAAATATGACTATTTAGATAGAATAGCCAATTAATATTATGGACTAAATTTCCTGACACCCCTTTGTGCTTCCAGGGTCTCACAAAGGCATGTTAAAGGCACTTTAAACCAGTCATAAAAGGACTGATGGGATTCTTTGGGAAATCTCTTGAAGGCATAAATCTAGTAGAGCCAGCACTACATATCCTGCTCCTTGCTTCAGAAGGCATGTAACTGCTCAGTTATTTGTAGGGGGTAGCCAAACCAGGGGAATGGAACAGTGGCTTAAAGTTACTTTTTCTCTGTTCTTCCCAGTTGTGCCAATCTGGCCATATTATTTTATGAGCAGAAAACCACCATGATAGCTAGGACAAGAGGCAGAGCACTGAAAGCAAAAGCATTTTAATAACTGGGGAACAATCCCATGAGATTCACTGCAAATATTATTGCAAGATTGAAAAGCATACCGGATGCAAAAGGAAACCCAAACTTTGAGTATAATCCTTTAAACACATCAGTGACCTATTTTTGAGAAACAGGCTTTCCATCACAGTAGACTCACAGCACCATTTCACATACTCCATGCTCAAGTCACTTGTTCAAGTAATTTATGTCTATTAAATTTCTATTGCAACTGTGGTAGCAACAGGGTGTCATTTTTCAAAAGAACTGTGGAATGGAATGGAGCTGAAATCATCTGCAGTTCAGTAACACATGTAAAGATGCAGAAAGGACAGTTGGGTAAATATCTGCTTGAAATCCCATGATGAACAGTTTTTGTGCAAAATGGATAACTGTAAGCTCAAAACTACACATGAAGGCTATAGTAATAAATCTGGAAGTTGCTTATATGGCAGCGACTGTTTATTCCACAATTTTGTGCCAGTGTAATCCACCCTAAAATTGCTGTAAATCTTCAACTGAAATTGAGATAATAGAATATAGAAACAGGAATTTAT
>NW_017729025.1:125647144-125647890 GCF_001723915.1 Gavialis gangeticus
CTGAAATTGAGATAATAGAATATAGAAACAGGAATTTATCATCACGGTAATGCATGAAAGGTCAGATTCTTCCCAGTGTTAAGACAAAACTCTGAAGCCAGACTTGGAGGCCAGAACAAATAGAAGCACAGGAACTGCTGTTGAGATGTATCTAAGAGGAAGGAGCTTCTCTGACCCAAGTATTCTTGTGCTGCTGCTTGGGGGTGGTAACACCAAGTTAGAGTCACCTAAAGAGGAATGCAATGCAAAGTGGGCTGGAATAGTGGAAGGTGAGATACGAAGACAGTTTAAGACCTTCGTTTCCCTCTCCTTCTAAGTTCTGTTGGGCATTTCTCAGGCAGAGCTGAAGATAGCAACCCGTTCAAATAATTTCTAGTGGAGTGTTTAGTCCCATTTTGTCAGTGTCTATTAGGAAAGGAACTGGGACCACCATTCATCTCAGACAGGATACTGATTTCATAGATTTCATAGACATTTGGGCTGGAAGGGCTGGAAAGGACTCTGGAGGGTCATCAAGTCCAGCCCCCTGCCCAGGGGCAGGGATCATAGGATCCCAGCAAGATAAACATCCAAATGTCTCTTGAAGGAGTTCAAAGTGGGTGCTTGAACCACTTCCAGCAGCAGTCTATTTCAAACTTTGGACAGTCGCAGAGGAGTTTGTGACCCTTCGATCTTGTCATCCTTGGGTGACTCTGGTGAACAGATGTTCCCCCAGGTCCTGGTGAGCACTCCTGATAAACTTGTAG
>NW_017729025.1:125652890-125658059 GCF_001723915.1 Gavialis gangeticus
TCGATCTTGTCATCCTTGGGTGACTCTGGTGAACAGATGTTCCCCCAGGTCCTGGTGAGCACTCCTGATAAACTTGTTTGTGGTCATCAGATCGCCCCTGAGCCTGCGCTTTTCCAGGCTGAAGAGTCCCATGGCTCTCAGCCTCTCATCATAAGGTCTGTTTTCCTGACCTCTGATCACACGCATTGCTCTACTCTGCACTCTCTCAAGCTTCTCCACATCCTTTTTGAACTGTGGAGCCCAAAACTGGACGCAGTACTCCAGCTGCGGCCTCACCAAGGCCAAGTACACTGGGAGAATGATGTCCTGGGATTTGTTTGAGAAGCATCTATGGATGCAAGCCAGTGTTTTGCTCACTTTACCAGCTGCAGCATCGCATTGCAGATTCATGTTCATCTTGTGGTCAATCATGACCCCCAAGTCCCTTTCATCTGTGGTGTTAGCCAGAGTAGCACTGCCAAGCCTATAAGCATGCTGCAGATTTTCTTCCCAAGGTGGAGAACCTTGCATTTTTCGGTGTTAAACACCATCAGGTTCTCATCCGCCCATTTCATGAGCCTGTCCAGGTCATCCTGGATCACCCTCCTGTCCTCAGATGCGGATGCTTTACCCCAAAGTTTGGTGTCATCAGTGAACTTGGCCAGCCCACTATTGACACCAATGACAACATCATTGATGAAGATATTAAAAAGCCAATCAACGCTTGGAACACAGAGTTACTGTGGGAATACTAATGCAAAGGCAAAAAGCTGTATATCCCATTAACACCCTACAACATCAAGTCTGAAAGAAAGCTCATGTAACATAATATCAAGTCAAAGTAAAACTGGCTGCAAGGTCCCAGTTTGGTTAATTGCAATTACAGTAAATATTTCATCTTGGAGAAGTAAGCAAAAGGCAGATTGAGTTGAAAGGTGATGTTAAGAACAGCACAACAGGAAATTAGAAATAGAGAGATGGACTAATAATGAAATGCCCTATTAACTAGGGGCACCATTAAAAAGTCTGCATGTAACCTGCATTTTACCGAATACAATGGGGAAAATATATTCAGTATCCAAACAACGTCAATTGTTTCCCAGCACCAACAGTTTACTAAAGAATAGACACAAAAGCATGAGAGGGAAGAGAAAGAAGAAAGGGGAATGATAAAGATGTGAAGAATGGCTATTTAATGATGCCCTGGACTTTATCTCTCTGCCTAGTATTGTCTTTCCCCACCTCTCTCTCTTTCTCCCTCTCCACATCAAGTAACTGGCACGCACAATATTCTGCAGATGAATCAATCGGGAGAAAGAGAATTGTCCATGTCTCTTGTCATCAATCTTTCCCCACAACAGAATCTGAGTCAGAGCTCTTGCTCTCACTTTCACTTCTGAGTCACTACCCAAAAGGATGCTATTTCTGTAACCTTCTTTTCAGCAGGGATAAATATTGTTTGAGTTGGATAGGTAGAAAGGGTAGCACTTACTTTCATCCCTACATCATTTGCTGGTTTACTGCTATGGATCTTGCTTTTTTGCCTGTTCACAGGGCATCCAGTGGAGAATGCACACCCAGAGGAAGGGACAGTGAGATTATTTTGTTTTTCCAGTCTTCTTGTCTCTAGTTCTACAGCCCTCCCAGTCATTTACCCAAAAGACAACTGCTAAAATGATTTTTCTGTCCAACTACATGAACACATTGTCTCTTGAATGCCTTCACTGACCTCCTTAGTTTTCTCTGTCAAGTTCAAACTTCCTAGCCTTATATTAAAAGAAATGAGAAAACACTGCCTCTCACCACAGCTAATCTCCCATTTCCTGCTGCTCTCCACTTTGCTTCTTACATTTATTTTACGACGTCCTTTCCCACCACTCATTTTTATCTTTATTTTGCTCTTGTCTTCAGGCCTTCTTTGACAGGCTGGTTTAAAACATCCACCAGTTCCTTGTTCATCACTCTTTCTCTGTAACAACAATGACCAAGCACTTTTCATTCTTGGGTCTCAAAATACTTTAATATTAGCATTATAAGATGATTCCTATTTTACAGATGCAGAAACTGACTGACTGGGAGGGGAAGTGATTTGTACAAGTTCACCTTCAGACCCATGGCATAGAAAATAGGTTTAAATTAATTGGGCACCTGGATTCTTGCCCAATATGGCCACCACTTCAGTATAGTCCATGCCACAAAAATTACCCTCCTCGGGAACAGGAACGCCCCATGTGGGATGGAGGCATTTAGAACTGTGGCTTGATCTATGTTATGTTAAAATGTCTGTATTATACCTTTACTCACTACTCACTACATCCCTTCAGGGCTCCACAGCATTGAAGTCTTGCAAACTGCCCTGTAATGGCTTTGGCAGCATTTGAATTAGGTAGGAACACTTCTTCCCACTACTTTCCCTGAGTTGACCAAAGCTTTTCTCCCACATGTACATATTGTAGATGAAAACAGCATCCAGTACTCGGCATATAGAGAACAGGCAACTTCCAACCTTCATCCATGTGAAGACTAGATTATTTCACATATATTCAACTCAGCAGATCTTACTGTGTCTCTGACTTTGACTTCTAGCCTATTTTATTCTCCTATCAAAAAACATCTCATTGCCTCGAGATATTAACCATGATCTCTGAGTGACTTTATCAGGTGAGGAGCCACTTTCCAAACATACAAGCTGATGGAAGAACATTGTTTTTTATTGCAGTCCTTATTGCATCATTTAGGTTGAAATGTTGATCTCAGTGGTTATACATACTATTTTGCTGAGGGGCTGAATGCATTTTAAGAGCTGCTTTACCATTGCTGTGTTTTTATACCTCTTACACATATTACAACTTTGGTTCTGGGATGGCTGGCACTCTCACCCCCTCAACAGAAAATCAGGACTCATACTCATCCAAGGATCATCCAAGATCCATGTTGATGGGTGCAGCAGGTTGTATTACAATATTTGCATTAGCAAACTAAAAGCTTGCAGCTCTCTCTCAAGACTCCACCTCAAAGAAGGGTGCTGAGCATGAATTACTCTACTTTCATCTCAAACTTGTACTTCTGATAGGCATCTTACTTTAGCAGGGTTTGGATGGAGAAGTGTGCACAGCTTAGGAAATGAAATAAGATCAACCCCTCTTGGTCAAACCACCCTCTTTTAAGCTCTGTCATTTGAAGACAAGCTAATCGACATCTTAAGCACATTCTGGAATCTGGACCAATCTCAAGGAGTGTCACTTAGGCCTTTCATCCAGCATCACACTTCACTTAAGTGATTTTTTCAGAGCCTAGCATGTATGGAACTGACTGCAGTATTTTATCCTCACTATGAAATATTCTTCTCCTTTGTGACATCAGCTCATCTTGAACACTGCAAAAATGCTGGCAGAAGAGATACCAGGGAACTATTTGCAAAAGTTGCAAAGGATCAGTAGATCCAGAAGTGGGGTTTTTTCAGCCTGGGAACAGCTAAGGGACATTTGAAATTAGATGGAAACATTCCAGAGGACACTGAAGATTTAGTGGTAGTGTTTGAGGGAGCCTCCAATATGAAAGGTAACATATTTTGGTGAGGACTAGAGGGGACAGGATATGATGGACAGGATGTCAGTAACAAGGGTGGCAAGTTGAACTAGTGGAACATGGGGAAAGGAATGAAATGAGAAAGGTAAATGAAGCGGAGTACAGCAGCAGGCTGAGGCCCCAACATCAGACATACAGTAGCTCTGAAAAGTCTCATAGATCCCGTGAGTCCTTACATTGAAGAGAAGTGACAAAATCATCAGCAGAGAGATGAGAATGACCAGCAGAAGCCTGGGGAGGAACAACATGAGAAGGGAGTAAAAAACATTCAAGAGCTGCCTGAGGTTAGTGCTGCTGGACTATGAATTATGAAGAGATGCATTCAAAACTGCCTTAAAGCTTAACTATGAAGCTTGGACAACAGAAAGAGGGAAAATAAAATTTTTGAGAGCCCAAATCACACCCAAGAATCTGGGACGCAGCAGTTTAAACAATCCAATTACTCTGTGAAGCCCATTATTGGAAAAGAACCCTCTCTCCTCCACAAAACCCCCCAGCTCCTCTGTTTATTTGGTATTTGGTTTATTTGGTATTTATAATCCTATACCCTTCCTTTTACCCACTGCTTTTGGAGACAAGTGATGTTTTCAGTTGTGGCCGAGCAAGGGAGGAATCTTAAAACCAGACATTGGCAGGTTCATTAAATCTTGTATTGATTTTCTAGTTACGTGGACGTTGATCTGGGAATTCCAATAGGCTGGTTGTTTATTTTTGCAAAGGTTTCCTTTAGAATTGGGTGGAATATATGCAAAATGCATCTGAACCATAGAGGACAAATTGGGTTGCATAATGGAATATAGATCTGAACTCCTGCTGCTGCTTGGTTTGCAAAACAAAAACATAAATGAGGCTTTATGTAACATCACCCTGACCCCACTTCACTTCCAAATAAATGGTTTCTGTGCAATGTTTCCTAGAGAAAAACGGGCCCATCCCACACTCCATACATTTTTAAAGTCAGCTGAAATCAGTGAAAGTCTTGACTGGCTAAGGATTGCAGTACCCCAAATAGTAATATCCTGTGACCTGCTAGTTTGATTGTGTATTCTCTCTGGTTATGTATAGGGATTTATCCTGCTTCTTGTTTGAATCATGGATCATTACTAATTTAGCTTTGTTACATCTTTAATTATGACCTTTTGGTTAGAACTGAATAAGTGGTATAATTTGACTTTAAGAGATATGCCAGGACTCAGCTACTGACATTTCCAGGTTTCCTAGAAATTGCAGGGATCATAGAAATTTAACTTGATAATTACCTCAATATTTCAAGTTAGATAATTGCTCTATAAAATAATTACAGGTTGTTGTTTTTCCAAATTCACTTTGTGGGTTATTGTAGGTTACAGTAGGTTATGTTGTGTGATGTGTCACAAGATGGAGAAGTAAAATGCATCTTATTGCAAGGTTATTCAACAAGATATACTATTATTTGATGGCAGGGATGCATAGAATCTTAGATAATCATTGGTTTTTACTTAAGTACAAATATAAATACATAAAATACCTGAACTCCCATTTTCACCTAAATAATTACTAGATTAAGTTTTTTCTTCTGTTTAGAACTAGCAATACCTATTTCTAAGTGGTTTGCTAAAGAAG
>NW_017729025.1:125663059-125669600 GCF_001723915.1 Gavialis gangeticus
CTTAAGTACAAATATAAATACATAAAATACCTGAACTCCCATTTTCACCTAAATAATTACTAGATTAAGTTTTTTCTTCTGTTTAGAACTAGCAATACCTATTTCTAAGTGGTTTGCTAAAGGAGCTAGCAGAAGTGAAAGGATTATTTATGCATAATACAAAGGTCATGAGCAACAGTGCCCTTCACTAGCTGCATTCCTTGCATGCTTCTTGTATTGAACCTTCAATAATTGCCCCCTGCAATATCTGGGTGTAATTTTTTGTTAACATGAGTTGTCTTTTCTCAGCCTACATATTATTATATACTTTGGCACAATTATGGTCAGTTAAGCAATAGGAACATACATGCTAAGGTTTCTTCCCTTCATTTAAAAAAAGAAGATAATCTGAAGTTCAAAAGCAGAATTTTTAATAACTTAAATACAATCTACAGATCTTTTCTCAAACTGCCAATGCTTTTGTTATTTCTGCACTTAAAAAGAAAGAAAAAATAACTTGGCAACGATTTCTATCATGTTGATTCTTTTGGGTTCTCAAATATTATGATCCATGGAAAGTCTGGATTCATGCTTACTTCTACTCTTCATTAAGTCAGTTGTAGTTGAATTGCTGGTAGAGCAGGCTGCTGATACAGTAGGTGGGCATGCTGAATAAAATACATACCACAGCTGTACCTGCACTTGTCAGAGAGCCAACCTGCTTTACGCCAGTCTGTTCTCCACTGCTTCCTGGTCATAGCCCATCTGTTTCTGAATTCATAAAATGCTGAAGAACACAAATATCTGAAGCTATTATAGGTAACATGCTTCAATTAAATTCTGATTGTGGAGCTGTGCTTAATAGAGTAACATTGGTAATGTATCTCTTTCAAATTTGTCAATAAAATAGACATCAGCCCAGAGATATTTCTATAGCATTTAGAGTCTTTTCTACACAGAGGCTTTTACATATGGTGCACCTGGCCAATATACTTACAGTTGCAAAGAAGGGGGAAAAAACAGAGTGTGGTAGGTTACTAAGACAGATTAGATAAGAAAATGCATACAGTGTGAGGTACCTTGGTAGGCATACTTAAAAGTAAAGCAAACTAGACAGTTATTAATCTGAATCTTACTGGTAAGTAAAAATGCTTTACTTTTCAATTTGATTCAGTGATCACACATAATGATAACACACACAAAAATAATGTAGCTAATAAAGGCTTACCTTGTATGTGTGCTTTTTTCCTATTGGAGGCGAAAGGCTCAACTTTGCAAGGTCAGTTTCATAAGAAATAAAAATTAGAGGAACTCAGCAGGCCATCAATAACTGATTTAATAGGAACAGACTTTAAATAGAAAAAGTAGGTGAGGGATATATCCCCAAGATATTTGCCGAGAATACCTACAGTACCTATGATTAAACTATCTGTCCTCTGGATGTCATCATTGCTCTTTTTATATGATGCTGGCTGAAAGTGCATTTATGTAGAAGATAACTATAATCCTAAGGAAGCTAGTTTTGGTGCATTATTTTTGGTACTTCGGTGCATTTCTAATTAGAATATGATACACAGGAGTGTGGTTCCAGTCATTACTATTTATAATCTATGTTGAACCATTCCCTGTAATACAGTGCAGAAAAGAAGACCCCCTGCACACGTTTCATTTTGTATGAGTTCACCTCTCTGCTTCAAGAAGCACTTCATGCCTCTTCACAAAAATTATCATCTTTCCATACGTGCAGTTGAGACACCTCTGCCAGTCAGCAGTAGTGTTTGCAGTATTGGCAAAATCTCTCTAATGTTAAACCAGAATGCAAATTTTCAAAATAAGGTGGTTTTTCAGGTGAAAGAACATTTAAAAAACACACACAACATGGCAAAATAAGAAGTACCCTGTAGATAATAGAAGATAACAGGAAGTTTAAAACACACTACAGTCACTTTTCACCACAAGATCATAGCCATGAATTTGACTGATTTTTACAAAAGCCGACTCACAAAACAGACAAAACTGTGGCATATGTAGAAGCCCCTCAAATGTGAGCTATCATTGCTAGTGCTGTGGTAGCTGAGGGCTGAATTCAAATCTCAGTTTTGATACCCACCACTCTGGTGCAGAGGACAGATTAGTTCCAAGACCTGAAGTGCCTCATTTCCCAAATGCAGATGGGGCTGTGGGCAGCTGGTATAAATTAAAAAGCTCACATGAAACTGGTGTACAGCTGGCCCTAAGAGGATGGGTATGACTTTAAGCTACCTTTGCAGTCCCTTCCCTGAGCTGTGCCAAGTGCTCAGCAGCTGCAGCTCAAGTTCCAGTCCTGAATAATGACATCTAGCAGCAGCAGAGTGACCACTAGCAGATAATTCAGAAACACCAATATTACTATCAACATTTAGGCATAGGGACATAAATGAACTTTTAACGAACTGTACTGCTACAAATGATTGTGACTGCCTTTTAAGAAAGAATTGTTATTTGTATCACCTGAGTCTCGGCAGGCCTATTTAGAGACTGGAAGACCCATTGTACTAGAGAATGCTGACCCTTTAGTTATGAAAATCCCTTTCTCTGTAAATTGACCCACATTTGTTTTTGCATCAGTGTTAGAATTAGGTAATGTAAGTTCTCTTTCAGACTGTACTGAAAACATTAGCTATGTGATTTGGCCAGTCCTTATGGTCCGTATCCACAAAAGGATGTGGTACACAAAATGAAACATAGGTGAAAGTCCAAAATTTTTATCATTGCAGCTTCCACTTAGCCCTGGAGGTGTTAAAAGTCTGTAAGTGCTCAAGTGTTCAGTATTAAAATTTCTGTAGGAACCCACAGATCTGCATCAGGGCATGCCCAGAAGCAGCAAAGTCTTGACAGGGCTGAGCAGTGTGCCATCTAGTTCATGTTTAAACCCTCTTAGTATACATGCACAAGGTTTTCCTCTGCTTAAATCACTGGAAGAGTGCGATCCTGTAGGTTTTTCTGTGCATGCCCTCTGGATCAAACCTTTCACAAAATGCAGTGGCAGCTGTTTCTTTCTTTTAAAACACAAGGTGGCTGGGAAACCACTGCTCTTCCATGCACTCAGCTTCCACAGCACTCATTTAGGAAGTGGGAGATGTGCATCCAGTTCAAACCCACATCTCCTACACACCTTGAGAGTGCCCCAACCACTGAGCTACTGGTTACTCAGAAATAGTTCCCCCTCCTCCTGAATTTTTCTCAGCTCTTTGTAAAGGCACTAAGCAATCAGCACGGGGAATCATGGCTCTCTTCTCATGGTCCTTATCAAGGAGAAGGAAGTCCTGGGTCTAGTTCCTTCTCCAAGGATAGTTTCTGTATCTCATACTAATCAACTACTGGATAAACAGTTCCTGGACAAGGGATGCAATCCAATTGTTCCCTTTTCCCAGATGAGTACTCTAAACATGAACTATTGAACTAGAGGAGGCACTTGCACCACTGCTAGCTATGTTTTGAAAAAAGAGAAGTGACCCCTGTTCCTTTTTTGAAAGAAAAGCCTTAGGCACCTACCTTCAGAAGAGGGCTCTACACTGTGACTGTCAAATAGAGAAAGGCACCTCCCAAAAGCATGGAGTCAGTTTCCTGGAGCACCAAAGACAAATAGGATTTAGGATACACCCATGTCATCAGCTTTTCTCTGTTGGCTAGCTTGGGCCACACCATACTCAGATTGCTGTTTTTTGTGGTCCCATTCTAAGGCAGTTAAACTTTCTGCACATGCTACACAGGGAACCTAGGCCCCTCACCCAGGGCTGTAAACTCGGAGAGATGCCTAAAGGTTAAATGCTGTGCTGTTCAACTCCTTGTGTCTCATTTTCCTCACTTGTACTGTGGGGATAATGATACTTACCATCTTTTCAGATGCCCTGGGAGGGTTAATGAATTAGGACTGGCAAAGCACCTTGGATGGAAGATATTATACAGGTGCATGGCAGTATTATTATTATTAACAATTCTCTATTAATATTGTCAGACGTTGTTTTTAGGTTTCCTCTGGAAATAGGAAAACAGTTTGAAATGGATGTGCCTCCCCATTTCAACACTGGCATTTTGCTTTGCATGTTAATGTGTATGTTTTCATGCCTCAGCTACACTAACTGTGCTCCTTTCCTGTTTCTATTTATTTTGGAAGCAATATATGTTTACTAAATCAGTTGAAAAGTGTTAATGATCAGTTCACAGAATACTAATGTGGATTCAAATTAGTTTCACATGAATCAAGACAAATTAAAAAATGTTATTTGATCATAAACATCTTCAAATATGTCACAAGAATTCCAGTATTTCAGAATGCAATTTTTTTAAAAGAGCAGCATTTCATTAGTTGTGAACTGCTTGCAAAGGTACATGCAGCAGGTTTCCATGAGAGCTGGCTCATCCCTGGATTCTAACAAGGTTGAAAGGGACCTTGCATAAAGGATTCAAAACTGGGATACAAGATCCAGAATCAGCTGCAATACCTGCTCTTAGGAAGGGCATGGAAATTACCCTGTGTGTATATCCAAAGAGGGTGGACAGATTGTCAAGCTAGTTGGTGGAGTCATGACATGAGTTCAACTTTTGATCTTTTTGACCTGTTATGTTATTTAATAGGGAGGGATCAAGTATTTATCATCAAAAGACAACATTGGAAAGGGATTCAGAAAATGGTGATTGATCAAATTCAAACACTCTGTGGGTGCATCTACATGAGAATATTACTGCAGTTGCCTAATTAGCTCTGCATTAAGTATCTCTGTGTCTGCACATGCATCCCTATTAGGCCACGGGAAATGAATAAACTCTGCAGCAGGTTAATACTTCTAAATACAAGTACTATCCTGTTGCAGAGTTTTTCATGTGCAGCAATGCACATACAGATGCTGACCTGGCTGGCTGAGGCACAAGGGTGCTTCAGTGCAGGGGCTGCCTGCCATGTAGCCCAATACTGGAGCATTCTTGTGCCCCAGCCAGCCCTTTGAGCCAGGTCAGAGCAGCCCCAGGCTGGCACGCTGATTCCCCAGGCTCCCTGCCAGTTGGGGCTGCTCTGACCTTGCTTAACATGCTACTGTCCCAGGCGTACTTTCAAACATGGTTCTCAGGAGCAATAAACTCCAGTACGATATGTGCCAGAGTTTATTGCTGTGCATTAGTAGCACATGTAGAAATGCCCAGTGGGAATCTATCAATTGTGACATAATTTTATCTTGGAAGTCATAATAAAACAAAATATTTCCAGGAGGTTGAAGTATTCTGTTTCACCCTTACTGGAATGAAACATTTATACTTATACTTTTTAGGGATAAAACTCCTAAAAATCATTGCTCTTTCTTAGTATTTTGACTATAATCTCCTATTTCTATTATTTCAAGATTTTATTGATGATCTATGCACTGCAGGTTTCCAGCTTTTTTCCAGAGACTTGGTCTTCACTTGTTGTCCTAAGCTGTATTTCCTTTAATGTTTTTCATTTTTGTTTTGTAATGTAAGACATTAACTTACAAAGTCTAAATTTTCCCATTTCACATATTAGTCAAAGTCAAGATTTTTGTGGTTTTGATTTCTTCAGAATTTCTTGAAAATCCCCTGTTTACTGTTCCCTTTGTTCTTCTTCTGTTGTGTCTGTCTTTTCTTGTGTATCCTTGACAGGTCCTCTAGCTCTTGTAAATTTACCTGTTAGGACCTTGTCAACCTGATAGATTGTTTTACTTTCAACAACTACTTCCATTTTTTTTTGGCTGTGTTATTGATGAAACTTCTTCTTGTCTCTTCCCACACTACTTCTTACTACTTTTTCCTTTGTTTCATGAAGATAATTTTACTACTTCTTTCTCCAGAAACATTTTTTGAGGAGTTGATATTTGCTTTGAATTGTTTTCTTGCTTTCACACATATTCTTATTTAGCCATACTTTGTTTAGCTGAGACTGGTTACAGTTGTCAAAATAGCTATGATATAGTCACAAAGAAAAAACCATGGCATACCAAAGTTCATTTCATGTTGTGAATTCAAGGCAGATTCACTTGGAAACTATTCTTGCTGTAATTCTTTATCTTGTATGTTTCCAGTGTTAATTTTCTTAATGTTTGGGGGGGGGGGGTTGTTTTTAGTTCATGTTCAGACTTGCTGCACATGATTACTTTTGCTATCAGCTACTCTGTAGGGGTTACAGTGTGTTCTACTCCGTGGAACACACCTATTACACTAGTCACAGGCAAAACGGAAATATTAGACTAACTCATGCTGGATTTTTATGTTAAGGATAGTTCTTAATGTGGTATTTTGCATAAGTTGTAACACTTTAGAAGTAACCATGGGAGATACTGCAGCTTAGACCATATTTACGTAAGTACTTTACTGGTATGGCATTGCGGGTATACCATACTGGCAAAAGTCTTTCCACATGGATGCAGCTATACCAATACAAAGTACAGTGTAATTGGTATAGTTAGACTACACTCACAAGCAGAAAAAATCTATGCTGGCAAAGGCACAGTTTTGCCAGTATAACATGTTGAGAACTAGCAATTGTGCTGGCACAGCAATATTGGGTGTTGGT
>NW_017729025.1:125674600-125690406 GCF_001723915.1 Gavialis gangeticus
GGGTATACCATACTGGCAAAAGTCTTTCCACATGGATGCAGCTATACCAATACAAAGTACAGTGTAATTGGTATAGTTAGACTACACTCACAAGCAGAAAAAATCTATGCTGGCAAAGGCACAGTTTTGCCAGTATAACATGTTGAGAACTAGCAATTGTGCTGGCACAGCAATATTGGGTGTTAGTACGAAGTGGGCAAACCCTATCAGACAATTATATTACCAAAAGTCTGTATTATAGAGCTGGCATCAGAGACATCACTCTGAGTCATAACACCTTCCCTGCTTCCTGTTTTCGCAAAAGTGGAAGGGAAGGCAGTAATTGATCACTGACTTGTACCATCAGCAGATGATGCTTGCACCCACTTAGCACATTGACCAGTGAGTAGCTGGATATTCTAACATCTGTCTCATTGTGCATCCTTCCCTTTTTCATTTGCCAGGATAGCTTTAATGAAATGCTTCCAAACCCAAGGTCCTAGTCGCCTAACCAAGAGTAAAGAGGATCATGACTCTCTCTTACTCCATCATATAGTCTAAATTGTAGTTATCCAGCTGGTGGCCTGCAGGCTGTATGAGGTCCAGAAGGTGTAAAGTTGCATTCTCTGAGCTTCTGTCTAGCCACCACTTCACACATTGCTTTGATTGCAAAAACAGCTAGGGTCTCTGGGCTCCCCCTCTCTCCTATGGCTTGTTTCCTGTGCCTGCCCCATGGGGTGAAGTAGTTCAATGCAGTGTGACATGGGGAGTCGAGGGTAAGCCCAGGGCTGTGCAGGAACATAGAGCAGTGGTGAGGAGGTGGGAGTGAGGGGTATAGTGGGGGTGTCATGCATGTGGTGTGTAGCCTGGTAGCCCACTGGTGCAGTCTGAACAGTGTGAAACCCTGTTACCTCAGCCACTTAGAAGTTGGATAGCCTTGGTCTAAGTAAAAATCTTATTCTCGTGAGCAGCTGTTCTTTTATCTTTTGGGGGAATTTTGGTACAGAAATATAATCTAGTCTGTGTATTTCATGCTTTGGAATTAACACCCCCTAGCAAACTACCAAATGGAAAAAAGATCTGTAACCTAGCCTACTTCATTTAAGACAATTTTATCTAACTATTTTTTAACAAATTTAAAACATTGCCCACATCTATTCTAACTGTGAGGAACTGGTAATCAAGTCAAGCACCATTGACTGTGAGAATAGTGAACTGTAGAAAATGACTTCTCAGCACTATGTAGTGTCACAGCACAATTTAAATAACATGTTCATTATTCAGGGTCTCATATAATTCGTACATGTAGAAGTTGATACAGGGACCAAAAATAGGCTTTGGAGGTTTTAACAGTTAAAGAAATAACTCACTTATTTCATGACCAGTCCTACTGTACATTCAGATGTTCTCCAAGCATCTAATCTGTTGTATGAAAGCCTTTCTCAAATTAAATTCATGGTAATAATATAAAGTGCTAATTTAGAATGAAAGGTGAATATTTAGTGGCAAAAGTTATTACACTGAAACCTCCTTTAAATGAATAAAGAGAAAACTGGAGAGAAAGTGCTTTTTTTGGTAGAGTCAATGCATTATTATTACGTTGATGCATCTTTATATCAGCTATCCCTTGATATGAGGATGATGTCTGCTGCGGGGGGGAAGTAAGTTTTAAGGTGCCTGCCCAATCCATGATCTGCAAGTTTTCTACATATATGACAAGTGGTGCTGGGGGTGGGGCAGGGAGGAGAGACACAGCTGTTGCCCAGGATGTTGTGCGCTTTCCTTCCTCCTCTGCTGTTTCTCAGCTTCCTGAGCAAGATGGTTCTCTTCAAAGCAGGCTGTAGCTTGATGTATGGTGAACTGTCATTGAGATCTGTTACCAGCCAGCACTTCCCAGTTTGTAGGGTTGATGCCACCCTTCTTAAGGTATGCTTTCAGGGTGTCCTTGTAGAGCTTTGTCTGTCCTCTGCGGGTTCTCTTACCATGACTAAGTTGAAAGAAGAGGACTTGTTTCAGGAGACGAGCGTCAGCCATCTGCACACAGTGGCCAGCCCAGTGGAGTTGATGTTTCATGATCTTTGCCTCAATGCTGGTTATGTTAGCTGCAGAGAGGATGGTGGCATTGCTGCAGTGGTCTTCCCTTCTAATGTTGATGTACAACAGAGCTCTTAAACTTGAGATACCTGACATCCTATTTAAGTCCCACTTTTCTTTTGTCCTCTAATTTTAAGAGAAAAATATAAGGATTTGGTTTTGTGCTGAGGGGAATATTTTTCCAAGAGATTGTTGTATTGTTTTTGGTGTGCTGGTCAAAGCTGCCAAAGTAAAACAGTTGCATTCCTACTCTTGTTCACATTTCTATTGGAAGCATGTTTGAAACTATACTTAGTTTTTCCCATCGGAACTCAAAAATGTGATTTAAAATAATCAAGTGTGTGTGTGTATTTTATTATGTACCAATACCACCATAGTCAAATCATAAGCCAAGCTCGTGACAGTATTCATTTTTGAGGAATCTTGCCAACGTAATATTTGTTGAAGGATTTGCAAAATGGTGAGGAATTTAGCACAAACTTTCTTTTTAACTGAGAAATTTAAGAAAATTAAACAAAAGTTTCCCCCATGAACTACCCACAACAGAAAATGATTGTGGTGCTGTAAACTTTTATGTATGCATCCTTGTCACGGCATGGGGTCCTGCAGGATGGCCATGATCTCCTCAAGGCCCCCTTACCGTGCCAAGTTGGCCCAATGGGCACCTTCAATTCTCGTCTGCCACATCTTTGATGGAGAATATATATATGGGAGGCTGCCTTTACGTCCTCTTGGACATGGTTTGCTGTAATATCTAACCCCATGGACTCCCGGACCCCTTGTGGGTCCCATTCTGCAATGGGTGTTTCGGGGCACCCTAGTCTTATGGGCTATGTGTGGCTTCAACCACCCCTTTACCACACCCCAAGCCTCACAGATGGAACTGATGTTGTTCGGTCTGGGCCTTGTTACAATTTGGCCCCCTTGTCCTCCCTGAACTCTCCACGGCCCTGTCTTGCTCTGCACCCTTCACTGGCACTTAGGCTCTCCATGGCCCTGCAAAGTGCTGCACCTTCTCTGGCACCGGGGTCGGTGCACCCCCCACACTGTGCCCTCTCTGGCACCGGGGTCCCCACACTGCCATGGGTCCCCTATGAGGCCTCCTCTTTCCCCTAATAGCATCACCTAAACCACTGGTCTTAAACAGCAAACAAAACACTAGGGGCTGTACCTGCAGTCAGGCCTTTCCCCTTTGCTTGCTCTGGGAGAGCTCCTTCCCCCTTGGCTGCTGGCAGGGAACTGCCACCCTGGCCTCAGCCCTGGGGTTCATATGTGATCCAGGCCCTGCCCCTTCTGGTCAGCTGACTGCTGGCAGGTGTGGGCCACTAGCTCACTCTGGTTGCCCTGGTAACCAGCAGCTGGGGCTCTTCACTTTAAGTTTCCCCTCTTTAAAAGAGCAGAACACCTACGTGCTCTGCAACAATCCTATACCTGATTATCTAAGTCTCTGCATTTGACTGAAGTCACATAGCTTGCACTTCCTGCCTCAGTTTATCCCATGTTGTTTATCGCTCTTTAAATTCCCTTTTCACTTTAGTTTTCAGATTTTGTAGATTCCTGGAAGCTTCTATTTTTCTATTTATGAATAATAAACAAGGAACACTGTAGCAAGCACCCCTAACCCTTGCAACTTAGAAGATGGGAATCCAGCTCCAGAGTAACATGCAGACAGGGAGAACAACTAGGGGCTAAAATGCAGCAGGGGAAAGACCAGTGGCTGCAGCTCTTGGTAAGCTACAACACTAGAGGGCAGGCTGAGTACTGAGTTAATTAGAAATATCTGGCCACGGAGGAGTCCATGTGATCAAAAGGGGTGGAGCACAGCCTACTAAAAGCCTGGACCCCTAACCAGAAAGGGCAGTTTGGTTCTCATACCCACTGCAAGTAGAAGTCCTGCTGGTCTGGATTGTAGAAGAGGGGAACCCAACCAACATAGGCACCTGAGGAGGCGCAAAGAACCAGCAGCCAAAGGGTAGGAGGTGGCAGGGACCAAGGGAGAGCAAGAAGGGGTTTATTACTAGCTGGTAGAGTCCTGGAGGTCTGGATGTGGCTGATAGGGGTGGTATGCAGGCCACAAGGTGCCTGATGGGCACCCAGCACAGAGCCCAGGAAGGGTCAGGGACTGATGGGGCTGGTTCAGAGACTGGGAGCAGCTGTGCCTGGGTCAATGACCAAGGGGGCTGGGATTGACAGAGAGCAGCCTTGGCAGAATCAGGGAACCAAGGGGCTGAGGTAGCATGTGAGACATGGCCATGGGCCCAGAGAACAAGACACAGGCAGACTGAGGCCAAGAGAGCTGAGAGCCTACAGCCTAGTGTAATCAAAGGTGAGAGGCCAAGGATGCAACATTTTGGCCAGCACAGGTAGACTAGGGCTGGAGGCCTGTAGCCAAAATAACAATGGGCTAAAGCCAAGAGGGCTGAGGCCCTACAGGAAGGCAAATATTAACTAAGTAACACCTGTGAGGTATGGGCATGGATATAGGGGAGGACATAGGCCCTGATTTCAGCTTAAGGCAATTAGGGCCACAGGGGTCTGAGCCCCATGAAAAGAGCTGGTGTTGGACAGGGTTAGAGCTCCATAGGATGGACCAGTATCTAGAGAGGTTAGAGTCCCAGAGAACAGACTGAAGGTTACTAGGGGTTGGAGCCCCAGGCTGAGAGACTGTGTGCATGGGTTCAGAGCCCCAGGCTGAGACTGCCTTTGGCAGTGGCTGGAACCCTGAATCAAGCAGGCTAAGTGGAGCTTGAGGATAGAGTACAGAAAGAGCAACCAGAGCTCACCAGCCTCCGAGGGCAGCCTTCCCTCATTATTTTGTCTATCAAGGCATGGCAGGAAAGGTTGCAGGGTGAGACCTTTAAAGGGTGGCGTGGGTGAGTGTGGCAGGATTTTGGTGGTCACCCGGGGGCATCATGGCTGCTTTTGGAGTGCAGGTAAAAGCTGCCAAAGTGAAACTGTCCTGTTACACCCTGCTCTCATTACTTGACAGCAGACTAAGATTCCCAGAGGTCTAGTGTTTATGGGGATACCTGTCTTATTGACACCTGTCCAGCTCTTCTACATGAATCTCTGTGCTTTGTTTTATGACAACCCTACACTTGGGTTACCTTTTAGAATTGATCAACAAGGTCACTATTTGCTCCATATTCAAATCTCTCCTGAAGACCCACTTCAACATGACACTTACAACAAGATAACCTGTGATATACGGTAATACTCCATGCAACTTACAAGGATATGAAGACACTGCAAAGGTTAGATGCTCTGTTAGTACAATGAGACAATTGAATTGAAGTCATCAGATCTGGCCCAACAGTACCTGGCTATGGTCAGTTAGTATTTGGCCCCTACACATTTGTTGTGAGTCCCATTTTCCTAATCCTCAGCTTTCTGTCGGTTTTGCTTTATCAGACAGTAAGCTCTTTGAGGAAGGAACTATCCAATCTTTCTGATTCCACAGAATTTGACATTTCAGGAGTAGCAGAACACATACTACAATAATAATTGTCAATATATCTAAATAACTTGAATTATTTTCGCAAGGAACTGATTATCAGCTCCAATGATATTCACATATAACAGAAGTTGGGAAGGGTTGAAAACAGCCAAAATAAAATGGATAAAACAACCCAAAAAACCTTCACATTTTGAAAAACTGAAATTCATCCCTTTCATTCATTTTCTGTTATATTGCCCTTGCTTGGGAAAACCAACATTAAGGAATCTCATATTCCTGGGGAAAAAAGGAAATGAAAAGGCTGAGCTGACTCTCCAAATGTTGCTGGTAGAGGTAATGATTACCTCTGTCCTGGTGCTAATTCTTTACACAAGATTTTTACAGAAGACCTCTATATGACATCTCATTACGTTCCAGAACTGTCACTTATCTCTGGCTGCAAGTGACTCAGCTGAATAGGAATTACTTCACACATTATCATGTATTTGTTAGTAATGTGATTTGGTTTTCTTTTGCACAGTCAACACAGCACCCATCTTCTTCTGAAAGGTTAGCAGGCATTACCTTACAGTACACTTAGCTGAGGAGCTTAGTATTTCAGTAACAGCCAGAGAACTAATGACACTTCCCCCTTCTTTGTGGTTTCTTTCAGCTTACCTGTGTCAAGGGTTCAGTCTCTTGCTTTTACCTGTCTTGTGGTAGATTCTTGCAATTTCTCCACTCCATGTTTTTCATCAGTCAGAGTACAACTCAGCTAGGAACAAGAGGGTGTTCTCAGTCAAAACTAAGGAACTCAAAGTAAAATAGTGAAGACATAGCAGTCTGCAGTTTTCACATCTGTTAGCTGTTCGAATTAAGATTTGGCTAAGAGCAGGGGTGGATCCAGTCAGGTGTGGCAGCATGGTGCTCACCCCTGGGCTTCAGAGCTGTGCAAAAACCAGGGGCTTTGGCCAGAGCTCATACCAATAAACTAGTGAGCTTAGAGAGGTAAGAGCACATGTGGAGCTCTAACAGGAGCTGTGATGATATGTTGGTGAGTTCAGAGTTCACTGAACATACAGCACATTCACCCATGGCTAAAAGACTTGAAGAAGGATGCTTTCTTCCCAAAAGCTGGTCAAACTTCTCTCCTCACTATACAGCTGGCCCATAACAAAAAGCAGAAAACCTACCTTGCCTCTTGTACATTTCCTGGACCATCATGGCAACAATAATACTGCTCAAGTAACTTGTTCAGTTCAAGGAACTGTTAAGACTTCAGGTAACTTGTTTGCTGCTTGTATGATGAAGTGATAGATATCTCAAGACGTTTAGACAAATTCTGTGAGTTCTGGGACAAACCTATGGGCATGGTACATGTTGGTGCAGGAAAGTGGAAAAGAGAAGTCTTGGAAGCTAAATCTGAGTGATTAAGGAAATAAGGAAAGGTAGTTAGCCATAAGAAAATAGGCTAAATGCAGAGCCTTTAGAACAACTTTCTCTGAAGTGCTTTCAGTTCCATATACACAGAGTCAATTAGATGTTAAAGCTTCAGAATCTTAACTCTAGGGTAAAAAGATCATGTGGAAAGGAGTAGGTAAAGGCAACAGGAACCTTTTGGAGGAAAAGAGAACCTATGGAGAAGTAGGAGAAGGAATTTCCACCTTAGCCAGAATGGAACCAGAGTACTGGCAGAGAAAGTTTACCAGGCTTGGGAGATTATTTCAGCTAGGACCTGGGGAAGCATAACAGAGAGCCAGAAGGCTCCTGTTACCTGAGGAGGAGAGTAGCAGGCTGAGCTAACTACAAGGAAAATGGTCAGCCAGGGGGAAAAACAGAGGCTAGGGGTGCCTATTGTAGAGCTGGTTACTCTGCAATAGTCCAGCAGGGCAGAACCTTGCTTGGGGAACCAAGGACCCTTCTGCAGTAGCTAGACCAGCAGCAATAGGCTGTGCTGGAAGCCAGACAGCAAGCTTAATTAGAAGACACCTGTGGGTAGCTGGGGGAGTCACCTGATCAGAAAGGGGCAGGACTAAGAGGCACATAAGCTTAGTCTGGTCCTGGAGGTTGTAGAGGGAAGAGTTCTGTTGGGTGAAGATGCCTGCTGCTGGGTGACTGGCTGAGATCCTGTTACACCTGGGAAAAGCAAATGAGGCATGAGGACTGGCAGGGACCTAGGACCCAGATGAGTAAGAGTTGGTAAACAGCCAGTGAGCTGAGAGTTTCATTATATCCAGAGGGCTTATGGTCTTATTTAATTTTAACCCATGGTTTGGATCAGGGACTATCAAGGGAGGTTGGAGGTCCTAGTAGTGCCCAAGGAGCATATGATTGTTTTGAGCCCTGCCAGGGGCTGGGGATTCAATTGCAGAGTCAGAAAGTAGTTGAATCTTAATACAGGAAAAAAACAGAACAAAGTCAGGGGGCCCAGAGCCCAGGAAGGGCAGAGGCAGGGCTAGGGGGCCCAATGCCTGAGCAGGGCACGGACAGGGCCAGAGGCCTAGAAACAAAATAGGTGTGATCAAGGCTGGACCCCAGAAGCCCAGTCTGGCAGAGTGGACCTGAGCTAGAGGACACAGCAACAGACAAAGGCTGAAAAGGCCACAGCTCCAACAAAGGAGTGATGGAACAATAATACCTGCGAGGCATGGGTCTGGCTATAGGGGAGGTTGGAGGCCACGAATAGCCCATAAGACGACGGATGCTCCAGGTGCATGTACAGGCCAGGAGTGCCCACCTAACAAGAGGGCTAGATTGTGATCAGTGAGGTCTGAGAGGTATCTCCTGGTGGAAAATGGACAAAGGCTCACTTTAGGACCCTTGTGTAGCCTCCCTTCCAAGAACTAGCAAAGAACATGAAAGTGTAGCAGGTGGGAGAAAACAGAGGGTACCTGGGCGCCAGAGCAGGGCAGGAGCCACCTGACCACCAGTGGACATCATGGCTTCCCCTGGAGCACTGTTCCTGTTACAGGGAGATTCCAGCTTGATAAAGATGTCAGTAATACAATAAACCCTATAAAATTTAGGACAGAAATTATATGAATTGCAAAAGGAAAACTGGAGAACATAAAGTACATTCAAGAAAAGTGTTAAAAGACAGAAGTGTTAAAATAGGCAAATGTTTATAAATATAAAACACCAGTAAAAGTCTGCACAGCAATATCAGAAGGCCTGTACTGGAAGAGGAATTGACATAGTAGATATTTCTGAAACATAATAAGATAAACATTCAGTGGGATGTTGTAATATCTTAATGTAATATAGAAGCTCATTAGGTCATAGAACGAGTGGTAAACTGCTGGTGTTGAAGGAAGGACAAAAAGATTCCATAGTCTGTGATGATGTAAAATATCTAAGTGGTGAGGACTATGGAAATGATCATGACTTGGAAACCCAGATAAAAATGAAATGAATATCCTAGCAGAAGTATATTACCAATAGTCTGATCAGGAAAAGATCATGAGTAAATAATACCGATAGATATCAAAGAAGCAGTGCATCAAATAGAATAATACTATTAACAACTTCAGTTACCCATATATAAACTGCACAAAGGACAAGATTTAGGGAAGCAATTTCTTGTTATATTAAAATTATTACTTCTTGGAATATCTCCTCCAAAAGCACCAAAGAAGCTATTCTTGACTTTGTCTGAAGTAATATTTATGAATTGTCCAAGAAATAACTGTAGTTGACTCACTAAATAATAGCAACCACAGAATAATTAATTTCAACATCTTTAAGAGATAATGTGCGAAAATGTAATACTTTATAAAGAGGGATTTGAAAACAGAAAATTTGAAATAGTGAGAGATTATAAATTAAGATAAAGAGAAATAAAATTTAGCATAAAGGCTACTTGAATAACAAATCTCAAGAAAATACTCCAAAAAATATCTGACATAACAAATTAAAAGGATAAGCTGATACAGGATGCAGTCAGAAAAGTAGTAAAGGATGGTAGTATATTTAAAACATATGACCATGGCTTCATGGAAAAAATGTTTTGTCAAACAAACATAATGTCATTTATTACTAAATTACAAATTTGGTTACAAATAATACTTACAAAAATGCAGACCATCTTAAAATGTACTAAAAACTGGCTAGTTAATATTTGTAAAAAATAGTTGCAAATTGAAAACATCAAAGAGGAATGCTTTGAGTGAGGTCCAGTACTATTCAGTGAGAGATTATGTTCCATCAGAGTCTATGGTAACACTGCCACTGATTTCAGCAGAGGCAAGATTTCATCAGATACAGTTATCCATTAACTGGAAAAATTTAAAATGCTGGTAAACTTTTAGCATAAGGACTGGTCTAGTGGTAAACAATGATAAGGACGGGCCCGTTGTAAAGAATGATGTGAAACAGCTGGTAAGCAGGGCTCATTTGCCAGATGTGTGAACTCATATATCTAGAAACATAAATATAGGTCATGCGGGACCAAATACTGTATTCTGGAATAAAGAGTTACTGAAAAGGACTCAGGAATCATAGTGGATAATCAAATGAACACGACCTTCTACTGTGAGCCTGGAGCTAGATAGGCTAAAACAACCATTGGATGTAAATATCAAATCCTTGATGTTAGTGGTTTACAGCATTGATGAGACTATTCCTGGAATGCCACATCAGTTCTGGTGTCCAATCTTCAAAAAATCATGTTAAAATACTAGAAAGTATTCAGAAAAGAGTTTCCAGAATGAACTGAGGCCTTACCCAGTCTATTTAGTTTATTTAAGAGAAGGTTAAGTGGTAACTTGGTCATGGCCTATAAATGTCTGAAGACGGACAAGATTGATGAAAGCAGAACGTTCCAATCTAGCAGACAAAAGTATAATAAGATCTAGTGGCTGAAACAAAAACTTAACATATTTAAATGGGAAATAAATGTGTGTGTGTGTGGAGGGGGGGTTACAGTGACAGTTGTTACCTTTTGGAAAAAAATTACAAGTGACTGTGGAGGAGTGAAATCTTTCAATTAACCTGGGATGTCCTTCTAATAGATAGGCACTAGCTCATCCAGAAATTGTGCCATAACGCAGACATTAAAGGTAGGTATACAAGAAATAAAAAAGGTAGGTGAAAGGCAAGAAAATATAAATAAAGATTAAATAGCAAGTTACAAAAGGCTATTCTTGCTCATCAAGAAAAGGAAATCCCAGATGAATTGAAGTATCAACATTATTTTGCCAGTAATGATGGAAATTAGGTCTATGAAAGAATATGAGGTGCAGCTAATCAAAGGAATAAAACATAACATTTTTAATACATTTATATATAAGAACCAGGAGGAATAAAAAAAGAGGAAAGTTAAGGAGGATCTAAAAAAGAAGCTGAGTTGATAAATAATTAATGTAAATAAAAAATCCCAAGATGGGATTTTTGAGGGGACCTTCCCATTTCAAGCAGACTAGGCAGTAAAGATAAGGCAATGTCAATTGATGAGTTTGCCAAAAAGGACGTGCTGTATCACATTTATCTGGGAATAATAAGTCTCCAGGAATGGCTGGTTTGCCTCCAAAACATCGAAAGAATTTATGAATGAAGTAGCTGAATTATTAACAACAATCCATAACATTTTCTGCTTCTGTTTCTAAAATCAGCTTCTTTGTTATAGGGCTAGACACTTACAATGGTTGTACTATATAAAAAAAAAAATAAGGGTAGCCTTGATAACTACAGACCAATAAACTACTTCATTATCAGGGAAGTTGTCTGAAACAATAGTACAGAAACAATCAGATGGTGTGATAAAACAAGGATAAACAGTGTGGATTCTCTAAAAGTGGTATTTAGACTTTCAGCTCTGAGGGCCAGATGACCAGTGAGGGACTGGTCTGTGGACCAGGTCCCTTGTGGGGTTGGCATGCGGGGACGGGCATCACGCACCTGGATCAGGCCTTGTGCACCTGGATCAGGGCCCATATCATCCCTATTGGTCCTATACCACACCAATTTAGCCCTGCAAGCCCAGATTGGGTTCTGCACCACTCTAGTCATGCACACCTGATTTCACTACATAATAGCACAGGGCCATGATATCTGGCCTTCCAGGCTCCCTGCAGGTTAGGAAATTTGGCAGCAGGGGAGCTGCAATTAATGCTGCCATTGCTCTCTGCTTTCAAGTTTTCAGACTTGTGGGGAGCCCAAAGGGCTGAATGACATGGCTTCACAAGTCAGATCTGGCCCATGGGCCAGGGGTTGAACACACATACTCTAAAGGAAAATGCTGGCTCTCAAATCTAATAGATTTTGAGTGTAGCTACATCTAGTTAAAAATTCCTTTTATGTCTCTCACAAAAGACTACTAAGACTACTACTTAGTATAAAAATAAAATTCTGTCACTAATTATAAAGTAGTTGACAAAACAAATATGACACTGCTTTAGATTACTCAAAATTAGAGAAGGCTGAGTGCAATATTAAAGAGGGACATAAGGAACTAGATGAACTAGGCAGCGAGAGGGTAGATGAGAGTCACTGTTCACTATACACTGGAAGGAATATTTATATTGCTGGTTCTTAAGGCCCTGCTGTAAACACAAACAACACTTTCTGCAAGTAATAACTTACATTGGTGCTTAAATTTAAGCATATGTTTAAGTACTTCGCTAGATCAGAACCCATACTAATATTGTAAACTCAGGAAAAAAACCCAGGTATAATAGCGAACAATGAACTTCATTTCAACGTATGTCAGAGGACAAAAAGCAGACCAGAATGTAGAAAGTGTGGAACAAAAACACTAAGTCATTTAGTATTAGTATATAAAGCAATGGTCAACCCACTTCCAAGAAATAACTGAAACAGAGGTCCAGAAACGGGTGAAAAAAATGATTGAAGGAGAAACGGGTAGTTGAGGAGAGAAAAGATTGTGTTGAGGAGTGGATGAGCCAAGGTTCTGCTCCAGCGTACCAACCAGCAATGCTGAGCTAGCATGAGAGCAATGGAGAGAGCATGTGACACCTGATAAATAGGCAGAGCAACTTATCCTATCCCAGGATCAATGGGATAGCATGAGAAGAACCATCCATATCTGAATCACATTTTTGTCGCAGCTAGGGTAGTCCAGTTATACTGACCCTGAGCACAGAACAAAGGCTCAATGTAACCTGTTGCATGTCTGTCACAGTAGCACCAAGAACTCCTGATTAGGATTAGAGCTGCACTGCATTAACTGTTTTCCAGTCACATATGAGAGAACTACCAACCAGAAGCTTATAATGAAAAATTGCCACCTTCATTATAAATGCCAAACTTTTCAATCCCTAGGTACTCAGATACATGTAACTTGGTTTCAATAGGTGCTAGAGACAGAAGTTTCACATAAACTGGTTTAAGTAATCCAAAACTGGTTTAAATCTGTAACAGAAGTTCAGTACACATAAACCAGTTTAAAATGTCTGGAACTGGTTTAAGATAAATCTGGTTGGATGTAGTATCAGATTTAACTGATTTAGGACAAACCGGTTTACTGACCTTCTGTCCCAGATCCCTTCCTGATTCAAAGTAACTCACATTCCCAAGCATCCCAAAATACTTTGCAGCCCTGGGCTGTGCTGTCTGCTCCAATGGAGCTGGGCTGGCCCCTTCCCCAGCTATCACAGAGCTAAGGCACTAAAGCAGGGGTGGGCAATTATTTTCGGGAGAGGGCCACTTACTGAGTTTCAGCAAGCCATCAAGGGCCACATGACAGGCAGCCCAGGGCAGATTAATATTAATTTTCTAAATTTTTTAGGGGCCCCGCAGGCCAGATAGAATGGCCTGGTGGGCCGCATCCGGCCCCCAGGCTGCGTTTTCATAGATTTCATAGATTTCATAGATTCAGGGTTGGAAGGGACCTAGTAGATCTTCTAGCCCGACCCCCCGCCAGGGCGGGAGAACAACAAAACCCCAAAAACAAGAAACGGGACTCAAATGAGTCCAGCCAGGTAGGCATCCAGCCTCTTCTTAAAGACCCCCAGGGTAGGGGCCAGCACCACTTCCCTTGGAAGTTGGTTCCAGCTCCTAGCCGCCCTAACTGTGAAGTAGTTCTTGTGGATGTCCAATCTATACCTCCTCTCCATCAACTTGTGCCCATTACTCCTTGTTATGCCAGCGGGCGCTAGGGGAAACAGCGTCTCCCCCAAACCCTTCTGGTCCCCCCTAGTGAGTTTATAGACGGTCACCAGGTCCCCCCTCAGCCTTCTCTTGTGGAGGCTGAATAGGTTCAGGTCCCGCAGTCTCTCACTGTAGGGTCTGCCCTGTTGTCCCCGGATCATGCGGGTGGCCCTCCTCTGGACCCTCTCCATGTTGTCCACATCCCTCTTGAAATGGGGCGCACAGAACTGGACACAATACTCCAGCTGTGGCCTGACCAGCGTCGCGTAGAGGGGGAGGATCACCTCCTTGGCTCTACTCGAGATGCACCTGTGGATGCACGACAAGGTCCGGTTAGCCCTGCCAACCATGACCTCGCATTGTCGGCCCATGTTCATCTTGGAGTCAATAATGACTCCAAGATCTCTTTCTGCCTCCGTGCTCTCAAGTAGGGAGTTCCCCATTGTGTAAGTGTGCTGCTGGTTCCTACCGCCCAAGTGCAGCACCGTGCACTTGTCCGTATTGAAACGCATCCTGTTCCTGTTAGCCCACCCCTGTAACCTATCCAGATCCCTCTGCAATTTGCCTACCACTGCACTAATGCCTCTATTCCCTGCCAGCATCTGTCAGCCTGGCAGGATGAAAGTGGGCAAGGGAATGGACCCCAACCCCCTAGCCTCTGTCTATACAGGACAAGGGGAAGGTAAGCCCCAGCCAGCAGTGGGGGCTTTTCACTTCCACAGCAGCCAGGCAAGTAGGATTGGCATCGGCTCAGCCTCACCCTCCCCAGCCCCCCACCTTTGACAGGGGAGGTGGGGTAAGGGGGGAACACATAGGCTAGGCCTGGCACCAGACCACTGCACCAGGATCTGCCTATCATGGTGGTGGGGAGTGGGAAAGCACCCACTGGCGGCTTTTCACTGCCCTGCAGCCCTGCTCACTGGGCTGGGAACAGCTCAGCTGCACCCCTTCTCCAGCCCCTGCCTGTGAGTGGCAGGGGCCAAATGCACCAGCCCAGCTGGGTACTGGCCTTCCCAGCTGGGGTCCGCCTGGTACAGGGGAGGAAGCCCCCACTGGGGGCTTTTTGCTTCCCTGCAGTCTGGCTTGCCAGGCTGGCATGGGCTCAGCCCCCTGCCTGTGACAGGGGAGGGGAATACACCAGCTCAGCCCAGCACTGGCCCCCTAGCTGGGGTCTTCCCTTGTAGGCTTTTCATAATCCCACAACCCAGCAAGCCAGGTAGAGATTAGCTTCACATCCTCCCAGGGAAGAGGCAGGGCTGAGCTGATTCCAGGAGCTGGGGACTGGAGAGGGGACTAGGGTTGAGCTGATCCCAGCCCAGTAAGCTGGGCTGCAGGGGAGTGAAAAGCCCCTGGTGGGGGCTTTCCCCCTCCATGCTGGGCAGACCCTAGCTGTGGGGACCAGTGCCTGGCTGGCCTGGGACATTCAGCAGCCTCCCTTCCCCCACTGGCCCCTGCCTTTCTTAGGTCAGGGCTGGGGAGGTAGTAGGACTGAGCTGATCCCAGCCTGGCAAGCTGGGCTGTGAGAGAGTGAAAAACCCCTGGTGGGTCTTTTCTCCATGCGGGGCAAACCCTGGCCTGGGGAGGGGCTGATGTGTGTGTTCCCCCTTCTTCTTCCCACAGGCATGAGAGATGAGTCAATCAGAGCCCAGCTAACCAGGCTGCAGGGGCAGATCCCAGATGGGGGGGCCAGGACTGGGTGGTGGATTCCTGCCCCCCACCCCATTCTCACAGGCTGGGGCTGGGGAGAGATTTTCTGTTGGCTCTTCCCTCCCTGTGACTGACAGCAGGGGGGACACACAACATGTGTCCAGCAGTCAATCAGGCCTGGGCTGCCACTGGGCTGGGTTTAGCAACCTTAGGCAGCTGGCCATGAGGGGTAGTCCCCAGGCTCCTGGTGTGGGCTAGTGCAGACTTCTGTCTGTCTTGGCCACCCAAACAATGAATGTCAGTCATGTTCAGCAACATGTAGGGATGCACTGTGGTGCACCCCCTGACAGCAGTGTTCCCCGCTTGGGTGACAGGCAGGGGGTACAGGTGAGAGTGCTGGTACCCTCCCTGAGAGCACCAGCCGGGGAGTGAGGCAGCCAGGAGAAGTGATCC
This sequence comes from Gavialis gangeticus, assembly GCF_001723915.1. NCBI lineage: Eukaryota > Metazoa > Chordata > Crocodylia > Gavialidae > Gavialis > Gavialis gangeticus. The sequence goes on from NW_017729025.1 coordinate 125,690,316, forward strand.
CCATGGTCCCCCCACTGGCACTTCCGCACAGCTGGCACTTCCACATTGGTGCTATCGGCCTTGCAAGTGTCCCCCCCCCCCCCCCCCCCCC
>NW_017729025.1:125690602-125691683 GCF_001723915.1 Gavialis gangeticus
GGCCCCCCCCCCCCCCCCCCGACTCAGGAGGCACCAGTCACCCATGACATCCGTTCAGTTCATTATCAGTTTAAGCTACATAGCTTAGAAAAATCTGTGAAGATTGAACCAATTCTGTTTTGGGCTTTTTTGAACCTCTGTACTTAGCCTAGATGCTCAGCTAAATTGGGCCAGATTTATTTAGAGACCTGCACGTAGATTTAGGTGCCTAACTTTTGACATTCAAAGGCTCTATTTCTTTCATGCGCAGATAAATCCTAGTGAATAATTTCACTACTGAAGTTATCTTAAATATACACACACACTATATTGATTCAGGTTATTCATGAATAAGTACCAGTTTATTATAAATATATTATTAGAGATGCCCACATCTAACCACAAGCTGTTCAGCATTTTCTGGTCTTACATGTGAACAGAATATGAAAATACCAGGTGTTTTATGTCATATTTTTGTCTATTGCATTGTGAGCCTGCCAAAAGCTACCCAATGTTTGACTTGTGTTGAGCAATACATAAATAAATAAATAAATACAATTTTTTTACAATTAAGAATCTCTAGCATCTATTTTTAAAACAGTGTTTTTAAACTTCTGGCTAACTATGAGAGAAATGGACTGCCATCTGTTGGACAAAATTAGCAAATTCAGGAATAGTATACAATACTTCTGCTTTGTATCTGGTAGAACAAAAGCCAAGTTCAGTTTAGTATGATACTATTTTGTTTTGACACAAATTACATTTTTTCTGCTGAATAGAAATGAGGGATAAAATAATCTGGACAGTCTCAAAGGTGAACTATATATAAACAAGTATCATACATCTTTACAACCTTTACATTCCTTACTAGCATCACTTTCCAACTATCCAGGTCCAAATGAGGGGGGCAGCTTTAGAATGAGGAACAAATGAAAAGCAGTAGTGCAGTGAAGTGGTGGCTTTAGGATAAATGTAACTTTCTCCCACTCTCAGTTTCATGACCCAACATTTCTGAACAGAATTTTCCATAAAATAGCCACACAACATTTTTGTAATGGAAGGAAGACAGAGGTTAATCTGTACTAAGCAATGCAGTCAGCAA
>NW_017729025.1:125696683-125718486 GCF_001723915.1 Gavialis gangeticus
ACACAACATTTTTGTAATGGAAGGAAGACAGAGGTTAATCTGTACTAAGCAATGCAGTCAGCAAGCCTGATATGTTTGCTAATTCTGTTGGCTTGTATAATCTGCAGCAACATTTGTAGACTTTCTTTACAATTCTCTTTATTTATCCAATAACTTATAGTCAAAATCAGATGCCTGTGGTTTCATTAAATTTGAGAGTTAATGTATGTACTTTGACTTTTAAATGACCAACAGGCAAGTCTTGCTACATATTCTCCCAGATAAATATTTTTCTTACACGTACATGCACTGGTAAGTGTCTTCAATAATGTCTCCCTTTAGGAATTTAGCATGCTGCTATTCTAGTAGGCAGATCAGGATAGGGCAGTTGCACAGAAACATCAAATATGGACATTTTTTGTGCAGTGAGAGACTGACACATCATTTAGATTTCACGCTGATGTTTATTCAACAGAACTGCAATATCCACTATTTTTGCTCCATTCCCACAGTAACACTAAAACAGTAGTTAACAGAAACTAACACATTAAATACATTATGCAGCAGCTGTCCATATAGCCATATACCCAGGTAGCTTCCATATAAAAATCAACTTTTTATATATTTCTGGGGAATAACTGGAAACAAAATAGTAAAAATACTGAAGTGAGCAATAGGATTGGAAATTTATTTCTGCTGTTACAATATTTGTCCCGTGAGAGACTGGGGAGGAGGGAAATGTATCTAGTATTCATTGCTGAGGTGTTTTTTAAAGAAAAGATTGTCAGAAATTGTGTGTAGACAGTTCTATAGTGCATAAGGCTGTTCTTTTTACAATAGGTACAGAACTCATTTTTTTATTCAATACCAGAATAAACAGTTGTATGCAAGAGACAGGATGCATCAAATGTAATCTCAGGCAGGCTCAACTTACACACATTTTCAGAAAAATATATTTTTTATTTTTTAAAGATATAAATGTATTTTGAATGACTGAGCAAGGAAAACTAATTTTGACAGAGTTGCACCCCTCCCTGGTTTTAGCATCACACATCATCAGGTACAAAATGAATAAAGCACCATGCTAGCACTGCACATAAAGGAACTTTAATGAATCTGTAAAGTGCTAAGAAGTGCATTTGTAAGAAGTGCACTCTGGGCCTTTTCCAGTGGAATGCTGTAACTAAATCCAAGTAAACAGAATATGAATCTTTCATGAAGTAAACCCAGAAATGTATAGGTCTTGAACTTGAACATAATTATGCTGTAGCCAAACACTGTAGGTTAAATAAATACATGCACTTAAAGTACAGGTTCATTATTCTGTGGGGACATGTAACAAAGGGTGCAAATGGATGTTGCTCTTGTGCCGCCATAAAAAGGTTTATGGCAGCACAAGTTGTGAGCAAACAGATGTCTTAGTCCATTGTCATGCTCCAAATGCCCCCAAATGTGACCACAACCAAAGATACTCAGAGTTGGTGACACCTTATAGGGGAGGACATCTATTTGCTTATTGAGCACCATGGGAATTCCCCTGGCGGAGATTCCTGCAGCACACATGTCTTGCTACTGTGCCCAGCTCAAGGTCTGGCACCCATAGCCATTGCTCCATAGGAGCAGGCTCCTCCGGGAGTGGCAGGGGCCCAACCCTGTGGAACAACAGCTTCAGGCAACATCTGTAAATGCCAATGGAGTGGAGCATCCTGGCACAGCTGATCCCACTCAGAAGATGACGTCTGTTTATACCCATTATGGCACACTATGGAAATAAACATTCTGTATATGACTACTAAAGTGATACAAGAGCCTGGTAAATACAATATTTATCTCAGAAATATTCAGTGACCCTTACAGTGCATAATTTATGAAATTGGCCTTTTCTGGTTGAACAGAGTCATCACAGATATACCATCAATTGTTTACTACTAGTCTGGTAGTAAATAAAGACTTTCCATGTTTCTTTAGGTTATTTTACCTGTATGCTTTTCCTGGGATTCAGAATTGCCCTCTTGCTTTTTAGCCATGACCTCTTTTCACGTGAAGCTTTGAACCCTGAGTATTTGATTTTATAGGGAAATTCCTAGCATATACAGATTTTTCTTTACTTTTCCCCCTTTTATTACATATCTGATATATTTTTTTTTGTAAGTTAGTAAGAACAAGAAGTATGTGCCATTTCCACCACAGCAATGAAGGAATTAAATCCTGTTTTAATTTAATTTCAGCAGAGCAAACAAGAACAACATTTAATTCAAGATGAATATCTAGCTCTTTGTTTGAAAAGGAAGACATTTACCTGCTACAGTGTCTGCATGGAAAGTGTGAGGGATTTTCTAATTCCCACACTATATACTGCCTACTTTTGTTTGCCCAAAAACCACATATCCCCAATATAAGATATTTACTTCCAAAGACGATATATAATAAAAAATACCAATAGGTTGTATGTACTACTGAGTTTTTTCCCCATTTTATTAAAGCATATGCAATCCCATAATACATTTCTCTGCTAATCTAGGTCTTGGGTCAGGATCTTGAGGAGCCTAATTATCTTTGATCATCAGGCCTTTAGCAACTGATGGTTCCTTGGTTTCCTCCTCTCACTTTCATGTTTTTCACTTTTTGAAGACATTAATCACTGTCTGATATTATTTAAATATTCTAGTAAAGTTTTCTCTAACAGAATTGCTTTCAACAGGTTACCACTTCTACTTACACTGTATTGTTCCTTCTACTGTTATAACTGAGAAAGGCATGCCATGTTTCTTCTTTACCATTTACATGCCTATCCAGCTTTCATTACGGAAGAAAGCAATATAGGACTGCAATCCCCTTAAAACCTCGGGGGAGCTCAGCTTGGGGTTTGAATTGTATGGCACAAAAATGGTGTGATTCATTCTATAACCCTACTCCTAAAACACTTGTTCCGAAACCTGTCATCTCCTCTTATGATACACAGATCATATCTTGATGCCTTCACTCCTAAGTTCAGCAAGACACCAAGCCACCTTAAAAAGTTTTTCTTTGGTATACAGTGATTGTGGCGTTCAACAGGTGTCCCTGAAATGTCAGGCTCAGATCTTTCCAGTACCACAGTTAAAGCAAAGCAACAAAACTCAAATGACCCATCCAATATTCTGAAATTCCACTTCTTGCCCAAAGGCATCATGAAGACGATGTAAATATTTCAGATGTGGAACGTGATTTGCCTTCTCTTCTCCAAGTCTCAGCTCCTTGTCTTATTTAAATCATGTTGCTGTGTGGCTGTACTCTAGCACTCACAGTAAATGCCATATGATGCAAGGCGTTTGATATGGTCTCCCACAACATTCTTGCAAGCCAGCTGAGGAAGTACGGGTTGGATAAATGGACTGTAAGGTGGAGAGAAAACTGGCTAAATCATTGGGCTCAAAGTGTAAATATCAATGGCTCGATGTCTAGTTGGCAGCTGGTATCAAGTGGAATGCCTCAGAGGTCAGTCCTGGGGCCAATTTTTTCAATATCTTCATCAACGACCTGGAAAATGGGATGAAGTGCACCCTCAGCAAGTTTGCAGATGACACCAAGCTGGAGGGACTAATAGATATGCTGAAGGGCAGGGCTAGGATTCAGAGAAACCTAGACAAATTGGAATTCCTTCATTTAGGACAGAACAATCCCATGCACAGGCTGGGGACTGATTAGCTAAGCAGCAGCTCTGCAGAAAAGGATCTGGGTGTTACATTGGACAATAAGCTGAATATGAGCCAACAGTGTGCCCTTGTTACCAAGAAGGCTAATGGTATACTGGGCTGCATTAGTAGGAGTCTTGCTGGCAGATCAAGGGAAGTGATTATTTACCTTTATTTGGCATTGGTGAGGACACATCTGGAGAACTGTGTCCAGTTTTGGGCTCCCCAGTACAGAAAGGATGTGGACACATTAGCGATGGTCCAGTGTAGGGCAATGAAAATGGTTAGGGGGCTGCAGCACATGACTTCTGAGGAAAGGCTGTGGGAACTGGGCTTACTTAGTTTGGAGAAGAGAAGACTAAGAGGGGAATTAATAGCAGCCTTCAACTACCTGAAGGGTGGTTCCAAAGAGGATGGAGCTAGTCTGTTCTCAGATGCCAGAACAAGGAGCAATAGCCTCAAGTTGCAGCAAGGGAAGTTTAGGTTAGATATTAGGAAAAACTCTCTTATTAGGAGAGTAGTAAAGCACTGGAACAAGTTAACCAAAGAGGTTGTGGTCCTTGGAGGCTTTTAAGACATGGCTAGAGAAAGCCTTGGCTGGAATGATATAGGTGGGACGGTCTGGCTTTGAGTGGGGGGTTGGATTAATTGACCTCCTGATTTTCTAATGTTCTAATTTTCTATAATTCTAGGTCCAGGGTTGCTTCACATAGTGGTTGGCCTCCTTGATAACCACCTCTTTTAGGCCATGCAATACATTGTTGCCAAATACTATCTTCCTTGCTGACTGACCTGAGCAAGTCACCCACTCTCTTCTGCCTGCCCTCCCTGCTGCTTCAAATTCAAGTTTCATCTTCATCCCTGAGTAAGTCTGTCACTTCCTCCTTATTTCTGTGTGCTACCTTCCCCATATCTTTGTTTGCCCAATGGTGCCAGCCTCAAAGCCCTATTCATTCACTCTTCTCCCAAGTGTACACTAAAATCGTTCCTAATTACCAGCTTTGTGATGCCTACATGAAACAGACAGCGTGGTCTGGGTGATGAGTTGAGTACTTGGAGGGAATCTAAATATTTTACATAAAAATACTTGTGTTACTAAACCATCATAAGCCAGATTCTGTTCCATGACACTTACCAGGTGCAGCACACACAACAGCAGAGGAAAAGACTAGCAGAAAAAATGTTTTTATGCCACCTTTCTGCCTCTCTTCTTTGGGAACTTGAATGGGTGTCCATGAGCTGGTCTACAGCCTAGAGCAGCTCCAAAGTAAAGAAGTCCTGACACTCCATTTCCCGCTCTCTACATGCTTGGTCCTGCCCTGTCTGTGCATGACCATCTGTGCTGACTCTACAGTGACCATGTGTGGGAAGTATTCTCCAAAGGACATGGTAACTCCCATTACCTGACCACCAGCAGAATGACACAGAGTAGCAGCAGCTGGTAGAATCTGTCCTTCTGCTATCTAAAACGATCATTTCCTGTCATGAATCGGCATGGAGCTTAAGATGGTTCAGAGATATTGTATGTTGTGCTCTTCCTTGCTGTATTGCAACAGGTGCAATAGTTCTGATTCCAGAACTCTAGAATAGTCTACATCCTTCTCCCTCCTAGCCTCCCTGTCATGTTGCAGGCTTGCTGGTAACCAAATGTAAAGAGAAGGGTAAAACATACAATCCTCACTCACATGAAACTCTCATTTAAGTGAATGAGTACTATGGATATTAAGTTCCTTTTAAAAATGAGAACATTTTTCCACACTTATCTAATTATGGATTTAGGTACCTAAATCTAGATGCACTTTACTCAATTTTCAAAGGTATCAGGCACTGGCAGCTTTTAAAAGCAGCAATAAAAGGTGAATGTGATCACTATCTTCAATTATAAATCCAGCAAGTTGAATGCTTTTGGTCTTTTGAAAAAATGTTCATTATGCACAAATTCCTATGTTATGATATTATTAAGCATTCTAAATGTGTTTTTTTTATGTTTCATCTCAAATTGAGTTTGTCTACTTAAGATCATTATTCTGGTCATATCAGGCTGTGTATACCATCCAAGCCTGACATTTAGGGATTCATTTTGAGGTCTATAATAATCTTTAACTTCCACAGCTAAAGAAGAGGGATGAATAATATTTGGTGTGTTAGCAAGCATTTATAAATCCAGAACACAACTGAAGACAGTCTGGTATGTTTTGTTGCTCTCAGCTAAGCTACATATGGACTTCTGATGTGATCACTCACATCTACTGTGATTGCCAATACAACATCTGCTTTTACCATATTGGACAGTGAATATTTCAGATCAACAACTGAAATCCAGATGTGTTTGTGTCATGAACTCTATGCACTCTATTTGAAATGATTGGTGTTTAAAAAAGGAATTAAAAATGCACTCAGGCATGTAATAGTGACCTGAAATGTACTCTATGCATTACAGAGTTCTTGTGGTAGGCTCCAAGCACCTGGGTACAAAATTCCCTCTTGTTCATATTAGCTTTAGTAAAATGCACGCAAAAAATAGTCCTACTGTATTCTCTATGCAATGACTGGGAATACAAGAAAAAATGATCATCATGCAAGTTCTGTCTGACACGACAATTTCTTCCCTAACAAGCTGCAGGTTCCTTTCTCCTTTAAAATAGTAACTTTCTGCATATAGAAGCCTTCCCTCCAAATCATTTTACGTATGTTTACAAATAAAATCTAATCCATAAATTCAGACCAAGGGACTTGAAGCAGATGAGTGCCTTAACAGGTTGGTTATTCTGGGGAGGGTTCCTCCTGGGCTAAGTACAGACAGTCAAAAAGCCTAAGGCTGAATTGTTGCAATCTTTGCAGGTTAGTTTAAGCTGTGTAGATTGAGCCAATAAGCAAGTGAGCAGATATTCGCTTTTGATTCCAGAAATGCAGCCACATGCCTGCAGTGGCCTGGGCCAGAAGCTGGGGGCTCTAGAGCATGCCTCCTGGCTCAGCTGGAGGAGACAGCTTGGACCATCCTGCATGGAGGCATCTGCGGGGGAGGTCCAAAACATCCTGGGATGCTGGGGGACTGAGTTAACTTGAATCTGGAGGGGATCTGGGATAGGAGTTCAATAAACTGATTTAGCCTAAATCAGTTAAGTCTGATACTACATCCATTTAGGTTTATCTTAAACCAGTTTCGGCCATTTTGAAAGTGGTTTATATGCGCTGAATTTCTGTTGTGTTACAGATTTGAACCAGTTTCTGATCACTTAACCAGCTTATGTGTAATTTCTGTCCCTAGCCCTGTTGACCTGATTCATTTTGAATAATTAAATATTTATTGGGGCCATAGAGGGAGACAGGCCCTATATCTGAATGTTAGGACACACAGGCGAGAGAAGAGTAATCAGGAGCTTAAGTTAACGTCTGAACCTGTCTACAAGTTGTGAAAGAAAATCAGGCATGAGACAGATTAAAAAAAATGAACCAAGCAATGGAAAAACCTTGTATCTGAAGATCTCTACATAGTAAGCTATAAGGAAGCTAGCTCTTCTGTCTTAAATATATGAAGTTTTATCCCTGGCAGAATTCAAGCCTCTGCTTCCAGCTATAAATATGAACAATATAGTGCATTGCCACTAGTCTGTCTCTTCTGCTGATTCATGGGGGCCACATCTAGATGAGAAGCTGACTACACAGTAGCTCATTACTACTGCACAGTAGCGTTGTGTCACACGAAGCGTGACGTGATGCTACTGCGTAGTAGTAATGAGCTACTGTGCAGTCAGCTTCACTTAAAAGTCATTCAGGTTTACTGCATAGTCATTTAGTACTTGTGTATGTGGCCACTGTATGTCACATCCTAATGTCCTTACTCCTAAGTGCAAGGAAAACACCAAGCCACCTTAAACAGGTTTTCTTTCCTAAATAGTGACTATGTAATTTAACGGGTGGCCCTGAAATGTCAGGGTCAGATCTTTCCAGTACCACAGTTAAAACAAGCAACAACACTCAAAGGACCCATCCAATATTCTGAAATTCCACTTCTTGCCCAAAGGCATCATGAAGATGATGTAAATGTTGCAAATGTGGTGTGTGATTTGCCTTCTTTTCTCCAAGGTCTCAGCTTCTTTTCTTGTTCAAACCACATGTCTGTGTGGTTGTACCCTGTAGCAATCTTAGTAAATGCCATATGATGCTACAGGTCCAGGGTTGTTTCACATCTTGCATTTCCCATGCCGCTTACATTTACTTGTCACTGTTTTCCTGCTTGATAACTGCAGGGATGAGAATATTAGGAGTGGCAGTCTAATCAGTGACCACTCTGGGCATTCATTCTGTCAGAGCCGAAAATTCATGAATGAGCTGCAATGGGTCAGAGACTTGCTAACATATCAGCTGTAGTAGGAAGTTGCAGTGTATTGGAGCTTTACTTACCACATCCAAGATGTTCTGGAATGGTGGGATGCTGGCAGTAAGCATCTAGAAATAAAGAAAACCAAAATGAACCATAAAGAAAAAAAACCAAACACACATCAGTAGAGTCATATACCCTACACACAAGAAATGCAAGGAAGACTTCCTGCTTTAGCTCACTAAAGCTTATCCATAGTTTAAGTGCTTTTTAGACATTGTATCATATGGCATGCTCCTAATGATGATACACCTTTCACCAAGATAACAACAGAGATCACTAGCATCAACATTACAGACCTGCTCATGTTAAATCGCCTACTTTTAAGCACCATCTACGTACAATGACTTCAGATACAAATGCCAGGGAAGATGTTACATCTGACAGGGTAGTGTCCCATAAATTTAAAAAAATCTACCCAAGTTGTAACCATGAAAGCAGGCACTTTCAGAAAAGCACGTGTACTTAAAACATTCTCTGTCTCTATTCTTAATGAGATATAAAGCACATTATTAAGTGTTTTGGCAAATCAGAGTCTATGAAATGGGGTATCAGCTGAAAAATAACTAAAAATGCTTTGGCGTTTCTCCTTAAAATAGTGACAGGTCAAATTGTTGGTTTGATTAGTTTAGGATCAGACACATGTCCATGAGCTAATGTGTTTATTTTAATTCTATAATACACTATTACTTCTTCTTGAAGATCTGGACATTACAGCTTGGGGCAACCAGAGGATGGAAGAAGGCAGTTGATGAGGAAGAGTTGTCTGAATTTTTAAAGTATGGTACAGTAGAGGGTATATGAATTACATGGCTAAGCAGGTAAACACTTAAATCAGTCTAGTGGCATTTCCACAGCTTTGTAAAATGCATATGTCCTGACATTGCTGTTTGTATACTAAATTGAGAATTTGAATTGATACAAAGTGAAATGTTTTCTTTCCCCCAAGCCCTGTTTTTGCCTAGATGGACTGATGTAAATGCTCCATTTTTTCCCTTTTTGGTTAACTAAACATATTCTTGATCAGATTCACATATTTCACTTTTTACAGACATTTTTAGTCCACACATACAAATCCTGTTGGACTAAACCAATAGGACATAGCATCACTACAGCATATTGACATAGCATCACTACAGATTACCTGACTCCAGAGTCAGATGAAATATTAGCACAATGGCTTAAAAAGAGGAAGAAAAAAGAAACAAAGCACTGGCTTGCAAAGAGGGCTTAAAACAGTAGAGCAAAACCAAACTGCAGTTCATTTTCTATGCTGCAAAAGTTGCAGTAACTTCCTGATAGTTCACTTGCCCACAAATCTCTTACCCCTAACTTACTAATACTACACTCTGTGCCAAGTTCATGTCATAAAAGATAGAAGCTATGTGCCTGCACTATGCTTGGAACAACTTAAACTTGATTACCAGCTAGATTTGACATCATAATAACAACAATGAGAAAAAGGTAAAGGTGGCAGGTAATATCTGTCAGAGTGTATTGAACCATTTTATCTAGGTTAAAGAAGAAAAGAAAAGTCTTTTTCAACTGAAGGAAGGACCAGATTTTTAAATGTACTGAGGTGCCTGCAGAGGCTGATAAATGACTTATGGGCTTTTCAAAAGCCCATAGATACCTAGGTCCCATTGAAATATATATACACTAGGACACTTTTGAAAATGCTGCCAGACACTGACATGCATCTTTAAACACCTTTAAAAAACTCACCCTAAGACAGCTCACTGTAACATCACTGGAAACAGAAAATCCTGTTTAGGAGAATACAATCTGTTGTATAGTTAACTAATTTTGGAACAAGAGAGAGCTAAGCACAATTATTTCAGGAAGTCACAAGAAAAACAAAGCCAAAATATTCTTGAGCTATTATTACTGGGCAGTAATAAGTAGTATGAGAGAAACCTGTGCTGTGCAAAAAAAACCCAAGGTGGTTTTGAGAAGACTTAAGTAGGGATTACGTTGGTACAGATAAAATGCTAATCCAAGGGTATGTTAAGTTTCAGTGCTGGAAGAGGGTGAAACATAAGTGAGAGAAGAGTCTGGGCATGCTGTAGATCTGACTAGTGTGGCAGGACATAGAACCTGAAGTGAGGGCAGGGAAATACAGTTGGACATCTTCATGTCTCTCATAGGGCAAGAAGGAAAGGATTACAGCATTCTTGTTCTGGTGAAACCCAGAAGTCTGATATCTCAGAAACCCCTATCTGGATATCTCAGAACCTTAGGGAAATCTAGCTTTCTTTTTGGAGAGAGGAATAAATGTCAGGCATTACAGTGGCATGATATTTCATTCATCAGAGGTGTAGCCAGGCAGCTGTGCACCCTGAGCAGCTGTGCAATGCCTAAGACAGTGCTAGCTCCTGTGGTGCTGATCACAGTGGCACAAGTATTTTTGCACCTCCCCCACAAAGGTGGCTTCTAGGGCTCTTAGGTATGCTACTGTCATTCACACTGTTTTTATCCATATCTATTGTACTAATTTCTTTTGACATCGATGGAATAACTCCCATTGACTCTACTGAGAACTGGATAAGGCCTGAAGTAAAGAAACACTAGCTTTGCAGAACCCCACGCAAGCTCTATAACTCAGTGGCAGACCCCCATCTCCCATTTTGATAGCAGAAACAGTAAATGCAAGCAACCCACAGTCTGGTTTGTCTGCAACCCCACCTTAGCCAGAAGTCATGAAAAATCAGACAGGTCTACTACCCATCTCCTGTTTTGGGGAACACGGGAGTACAGGATATATTATAGTTTTACACTGTGCAATCTTTCAGTGGCAGAAGAGAATTTCCCATACATCACCAATGTGTGTATGCCATCTAAGTCACTTCATCTAAATGTGAAAAAACAAGCAGTGACAGAATAGGGCCCTTAGAATAAGGCTCCCAGCATAATGCAGCCACAAGAATTTAACAAGTGGGATTTACTTAACTGGTCACTAAGTGTTAGCATTGCTCTAAAGACATATGGCTGAAAGTGTTTCTCTGACCATAAAGAAACAGAACCGAGGGAGCAGAGAAAATGCCTGGCAAGCAAACTCTCTTTCTCTTCTGTTTAATAGCTCTCTTCAAACTTGTGAGCCCAGAGAAAGCTTAATTAAAGTTAATGGACAAATCTTCCAGAAAAAAAAATTAAGTACTTAAATGTTCTGGGGTTGGTCTGAGCGTGCAAAATTTCCTTTCTTGGCTAGTCTTGCCCCAAGATAACTACCTTCAAAATGCAGTCTATATATATTGACAGCTTTCAGGCCTGCTTTGTATCCCAGACCTGATGAGTGATTGGCAGTGTTTATGGGTCATATTCATCATCAGTGTAAGCAAGCATGGCTTCACTGCACTCAGAGGGGATACCTCAGTGATGAATACATGATAAGAACCTACCATAACCAGAAGAGAGTTATGTCCAATTGGACTAGAAATCACCACAATTTGTTACAGGCAACATTACAGAAAACTGTGCAAATCACTGCCTGGACTTGAAGGGAATAATCAGATACTCATTAAATGTCACACAAAAAGTATTCATTAAATTTCAGTATCTGAGGTATGTACATAGTGCCTAGTTCCATAACTAGTCCTCACTACCTTGAATGGATTACCACTGCAACATTCCTTCGAAACACGGAAGTACTATTTTCCCCACTTGACTGACAAGGGACTGAACCTCACAGGGCACGTGAGATGTTTACTGAGCAGCTGACTAATTACAGTAAATGTCTTGGTGTCTATGTGTGCACCCTTATTAGGGTGCACAAAACTAATAAACTCCACGGCAGGGTAGTACTTATAAACATAGATGCTGCCCTGGCTGGCTGGGGCAAGCGTGATTCAGTGTGGGGCTAGCCAGCAGGCAGCCCCCATGCTTGAAGTACTCTCATGCCCTAGCCACCCACTCTGCAGCATATGGAGCCCAAGCAGAGCAGCTTGGGGTGGCAGGGGATGAGGAAGTTCACCCTGCCATCCCCGGGCTGCTCCAACCAAGCCCCACATGCTGAGCATGAACAAACTCTGAAGCAAAAAGCTCCAGAGCAAGGGATAGGCAATGTTTTTGGCCAAAGTGCCAAAAAAGCTACAATGTCTACCTTTCATAGATTTCATAGACATTAGGGCTGGAAGGGACCTCGGAAGATCATTGAGTCCAGCCCCCTGTCCCAGGGGCAGGAAGTCAGCTCAGGTCATAGGATCCCAGCAAGATAAACATCAAAATTTCTTTTGAAGGTCTTCAATGTAGGCGCTTGTAAGGTGCTGGAGTGCTGGCATGCCAAAAAAACTAAGCTGGGGTAGAGGGGTACATAGCAGGATGTGCTGCATATTACTATCGTTAACTAATCATAGATGTTGCTTTTTTTAAAACACTAAATCACAGGTTTTCTAAAAGTTCTAAATCTGGTGACAATAAACAAAACTTCATATACTACCTTTGTTGTTATATTTTCTTTTTTTTGTTAAGCATATTGCCATGAGAGAGAGAGAAAAAAGAGAAAGAGAAAAAGAAGAGAAAAAGAGGAGAGAGAGAAAAAAGAGAGCAGGAAAGAGGGAAGAAAGAAAAAAGAAAAAAGGAGAGAAAGAAAAAAGAAAAAAGGGAGAGAAAAAGAAGAGAAAGAGAAAAAAGAATTAGGAAAAAGGAGAGAGAAAAAGAGAAGAGAAAAAGAGGGAGAAAGAGAGAGAAAGAAAATAGAGAAAGAAAAGAGAAAAAAAAGAAAAAAGAGGAGAGAGAAAAAGAGAAAAAAAGAGGGGAAGATGGTGGTTCTTCAAGGATACACTTCCTTAATTCCTTAAAATAGATGCTGTGTCATAAACAAATAAAAATGCTCTAAAGTCAAAAATCTTTTCTTAGTGGCTGCCTTGGCCCTGCTTTTAACAGCTGAGTTTGGCGATGGTAGGCTGGTAGCTGGTTGTCATCAGACACAAACATGAATCTGAATTGTCAGTTGTCAGATGTTTTCTCATGGGCCTGCATCCCCCTGGCACCATCCCCTCCCCCCACGGTGTCCTCCTGGCAGCGTCCTCCTGCGAGCAGCACTACCTACATCCCCCTCCTCCCCTGTTCTACTGACTCCTCCTGTATTCTCCTGCCCTTGCCCCTGATTCTCCCAGGCCCATGGGAGGCACTGGGGAGCAGGGTGAGGAGAGCACAGGCAGGGCTCAGCAGAACATAGACCATATCTGTGCATCCCTGCCTGTGCTCTCTTCACCTCTCCCACAGTGCCTCGCATGGTGTTAGGAGCTGTGGCTGCTTTGGAGAGCCCAGACAGTGCCACAGCAAGTGAGGAGGGGGTAAGCAGGGCAACCACCCCGGGCACCGAAGTGAAGTGGAGCCAACTGGCACTGGGGTGCCCAGCTGGGGTGGGGCATGGGATGGAGTTGTGAGTGGCTCCTTTGTGGGGGCATGGGGATGGGATGAGGGCAGCTCTTATTGCTGTGTGCACTCCAAGGCAAACATGGGGTGGCGGGTGGGCATGCGTCCTCTTGATCTGTGTGCAGAGTGAGGGCAGGCTGCTGCTGCGGGCTTTGCCCCAGGCACCAAACTTTCTTGCCATGGCACTGAGCTTAGAGCAGCGACTTAAAAAACATTTTTTTAAAAACATTTTCCTTGGCACACCTCCAAGAGCACTGAGGAAAATGTCTCCATGTGCCACTAATTGGCACATGTGCTAGGGGTGGCCTATCCCTGCTCCAGAATTTATCTGTGTGCATTAATCGCACGTGTAGCTGTGTCTACAGGCACAAAGATCCTGACCCTGCATCACAGATGAGGCTTCCTGGAGAGGTCCAGAAAGTATGTTCCTGGCTAGGAACAGATGTTGCATTTCTCCTGGGATAAAATTGTGCTCGTGTACACATAGTGCCCTTCTAATCAGGATTTAGCAAGAGGCTGAATGCAATACCACTTTTCTCCCATTGATTTGCTGATGCAATCCCAAGACAATGATTTGGGGGGGAGGCCTGGGGGACCCGGCTCTGGCACTTGGGGCTGCACTCAGGGCAGGGAGGTCAGGGCAGGCTGGTGCAGGCCTCTCCTCAGGAAGGCACTGCCAGAGCCTGGAGCAGAGCCCGGCAGGTCTGGTGCAGTGCAGCCATGGGCACACTCAGTGCACAGCACAGCACCAGAGAGGGAGGGGTTGGGGGGTGGTGCCTGGGGGATGTGGGATGGGACTAACACGTGGAAGGCTGCTTGCCATTGGCTGTTCCCTCAAACTGGCAGCGAGGGCAGCAAATTGTAGGCTGCAGCAGTACAAGGGGCTTTCCCGTGTGGCTTCACATTCCCAGAGGGGTGGGGAGTTGGTGGGGGGTGAATTGAGGACCAACACTTCTGCCTGAGCAGGCTCTGCCACCTGCACCGTGAGCACAGGGGGAAACAGAGGCAGGAGTCTGGTGAGGGCAGGGGTGTGCAGAGGCAGTGCCTGCCTGTGCCATGCCCAGATGTGGCTGGTGCCTGTCTGTCACAGGCCAGCTGGGCACTGTGAGTATATCAGTTTAGTTGCAGACTGACTGAGCACTGCAACTTTATTAGCCACTGGGCTTTTTTGGTTTGGGATCGAGGAGGTGATGTTGGGAGGAAAACAATGACAAGTTTCACTTATAAAAAAGAATAAATTTTACTTATAACACCAAAAGATATATTTTGCACATATGACAGTTAGTAAAAAGGTTAAGTTAATAAACAGACAATATAACAATACAAGTTAAAATTGACAGTGATAATAAAATAGACAAAGAAATCAACCAAGAGTTCCCACTTGGTTAGTAACTTATCGGTAGTCCCTCAGTCAGATACACGTCAAGTTGATTCAGTGAAATCAGGCGTCCCCAATCCACGCTGTCAGAGGGAGAACTGGGGGAAAGTCTCTCAGTCAGGATCTGGTCCTCACTCACACTGGGACAGCAATGACCATTCTGTTCCGTCCTTCCCTGAGGGTTACTTAATGTGCGTGTTCTTTTATATCTTGTCTATGCTAATTTTTTGGTTCTATAAACATTCACAGTGTTACTGTATAGCTGTTATCCTATGGGGTTAAAAGGTGTTAGAAATCATTACAATAAGTTACTACCCAAGCTTGGGTTTACCCAATAAGCAAATCATACCACATCACTTTGGAGTCTGAAATTAACATGTCCCCACCTAAGTTTAACCCACTATGTTAATTATACTTTGTGATTACGTTTGTTAATTTTTACTGACTCTAAGCAAAATTTCATAAATCAGCTACATCTGTGGTTATATTTTTTAGTTCTGCTTTCTAAAGTTCATGCTGTCTGGCCATCACACCGGCCCCAGGTATCACAGCCCTGGGCCCTGCTCCCCTGCACAGGCTGAGAAGCAATCTTCGTGTTCCTGCTGCTTTTGGCTCCGCTCCACACTCTGCCTGCAGTTGCAGGACCCACCAGGGCTGGAGTGGGCAGGGCAGGAGCTGACCCTGAGCCCCTGCAATCTCTGCCCTCAGGGTCCTGCCATTTCTTCTGCTCCAGCCTCCCACAGCGGCGTGCAGAGCTCAGCGGGGAGTGGGGCTGGGGGTGTAAATCAGGCTGCCCAGCAGCAGGGGGCATGGCGGGGCATGGAGAGGGATTGTCCCACTCACCCGGCCCAGTTCCAGCAGCAGGGGGCGCAGGTTAGCCCAGTCACGTGCATCTCACCACCGTCCGGCTGCTCATGGGTCCTGCCACTCCTCGTCATGGAGCCTTTGACGGTCGATCTCAGGTTGGGGAGCTGAGCGTGTGTGTGTGTTCAGCTCTCCCCAGTCTGAGATCGACTGTCAGAAGCTCCTTGATCGATCAGTCAATTGCGAGAGACCAGTTGGTGAACACTGTCCTAGGACAAGTGTGATATCTGTTTGTAGCCTAAGTGACAGTATGTAGTATCATTCACTTAACTCCAAGCTAAACAGGCCAGCTCAGGTGCTGGAGGCAGGCTAGCCACATTTGTGCAGTTCTCAGCCCTGACTAACTAGCTCTGCTGAGCTCATTCAGAGCTAGTGTGGTTATTTCTGCACAGCCTGGTACTGACCCATGAGGACATTTGCTAAATTACTTGCTGAAAGTTGCTCAGGAAGCCCTGTGCATGTATACTAAACCTGAGAATCTTAGGCAAGCATTCTTTTTCTGGCATCTGCCTCCTCAGGAATATCTTATCACAGAAATGCTTGAAAGAGCACCTCAAAACCATGAAAGCAGAGAAGTGCTGGAAGAAAAATCTGAAATAACCATGTCTGCTAATAATCATTTCCGAAATAAGAAAATGACCCTAGTTTAGAGAGCCTGGGAGAGTTCTTGATGTGTAACCTTTAGAAAAAGCCTAGACAACCCTAAGCATAAAACTTACTGGAATTAAAAGGACTAAAACCTTATTGGAACTGCCACATAAGAAAGGATTGTGTGCAAAGGACATTGCATCCTAATGCCACACAGCATAAGCTCAGAAACGAGAAACACAATCCCCAGATCCCATGTTGTTGCTAAAACATGTAAAAAAAGTGCCCAAGATGTCCTGTTCTTGCTAGATATGAATGCTGCCATCAAAATAAGATATCCTGCTGTGAAACCTGCAATACATACATGGAACTGAACTTACACAACATGAGACTCTTGATTGCCCTTGATACAAGGTTGGCAAAAATCTATGTGGATTATATGAGAAAAGGACTGCTTAGTAGACTGCTACTCAAATTATTTTGAAATCAGTCTGTTGTACAACACCATGAATATGTTGCAACAGAATAGCAAATAGCAAATTCTAGTTTGGTCATTATTGTACTCCAGGAAAGTTAAAATAGTATATATGAAAGAGAATGGCTAATAATTTATAATTGACCCATTTTGGTAATATTGAGCAGTATATCAGCTGAAGAAGCTCTTACTAATCACAACCAAGTGCTCTGACAGAAAAGTCAATAAAAGAGATAAAAAAATCCAGTGAATTGAAGGGATCTCTTGCTAATGCTGACAGAATATCACAATACACCCACAATGTTTAAGCATGATCATTAGTTCTGACACTTACAGGGGAAGAAAGGACAAAAATGTTAGTCCAGACATTCCAAAAGCTTCTGGAGGGCAGTATAATTAGTACTGAAGTAAACACTTTCAAACCTTACATGGTCAGGTGTCACAAACCTGGAATAAATTCTCTAAAGCATCATGAAAAATTTTTTTAAAATAGTTTCTGTACTTTTCAAATGACATGAATAACTTTCATAGCCCTTGGGCCAATGGCATAACCATAAATAGATTGTGGAATCCATTTTCATTTTATATAGATGGTGAGAGTAATGAAGTACATTGGTGGGCACTAAAAAGCACAAAAAAGAAGCCAGAGTTGAAAGGGTTTTTGGACCAAGTTTCTTTTACATAAGCACCATGTACTGAGGATTGCTAAATATGGATACTGGGGCAGACTCCTAGACAGATGGTTTAAGGATATTTAAGTGCTCATCTCTCATTTAAATTAGATAAGTGCTCATCTCTCATTTAAAAGGCACCTAGATGCCTTTTAAAAATCTGGCCCCCAGTTCTTAAATATAATCCAGCTAATAACAGCTGCTACTTAGCATGGAGCGGTCTGCTTTCATGTTACATGTTTCTACACCCACACTTCTTCATTCAACCTCCAGCCTTGGTTCAACTCACTCACCAAAAGCAGTTTGCTGGATTTGGTCTTTACCAAAGAGAGAGAGTCCAGAGGAGAGCCACACGCATGATCAGAGGGCAAGAGAACAAGTCTTATGAGGAGAGGCTGAGAGGCATGGGACTCTTCAGCCTGGAGAAGCACAGGCTCAGGGGTGACTTGGTGGCAGCCTATAAGCAGATAAGGGGTGTGCATCAGGAACTGGGAGAATGTCTGTTCACCAGGGCACCCCAAGGGAAGACAAGGTCTAACAGTCTCAAACTCCGGGAAGACTGTTTTAGGCTGGACATAAGAAAAAACTTCTTTACCGTCCGTGTCCCCAGAGTCTGGAATAGACTCCCTCCAGAAGTGGTGGAAGCACCTACTCTGGACACCTTTAAAACCCACTTGGGATCATTTGACCCCAGCAGACTTCCTGCCCTGTGGGCAGGGGGCTGGACCTGCTGATCTTTCCAAGGTTCCTTCCAGCCCTAATGTCCATGAAATCTATGAAAGTTACCAAACACATAGCACCCTCTGTCTTTCCTCGCTCTCTCTCTCTTTTAGGGGAAGTCTTCAGCACAAGTCCTACATAAGGTTCAAACTCCCATTTCCAGAGCCACACCAAAACACCTTAAACTCCTATGGCACTCTGCTATTAAAGGAAAGAATCCCAAAAATAGAATTCTAAAAAAATCCCAATGCTCACTACTATAATCTCCAGACAATGCTATTTAACCAAATAGTTTGGTTAAAATTGGGCATGTCTACATGAGACACTACGTCGCTGTAGCGACAAGCTACATCACTGTAGTTTGTTGCTACAGTGACATAGCATCAGCGGGCACAAACCGTGACACCAATGCCACTGCTCAGTAGCATCAGAAATTACCCATTCAGCACTGGGACTGTGCAGTAATGGTGGTTACTGCACAGTCATTTAGTATTTGCTTACTGAATAACAAATACTAAGTGACTGCGCAGTAAGTCCTGCGCACTTGTATTCAAAATTGTTTCTATGTAGGATGCAGAGGGTTAAATCAGAAGCTGAATAGCAGCAGAGATTTTTTAATTAACTTTATTCCTGTAATGCTTAGAAAACAATATAAGTATTGCAGTCAATGACTGTGGCTTGATTAATCAGATATGACTGGAGATAACCATTTGATTTACATTTTGGGAAAGACATTTCTATTTTTCTTCAAAAGTTTCCATGGTGTTTTTGCAAAGCTACCATAACTAAAATGGTTTTGAAAGACACTGCTCTTCAAGAATTAAAAAAGACATTACTTCTTTGTCAGCTACAGGCTAGTATCAGTTGACAATTTTTCATTACATTGATTCAGATTTTCTTTTTTTACCTGAGAAGTATAAGAATTCATCAGTTTTCCACTGTCAAACACATCGGGAAGCATGTACTTCACCATAATTCAAGCTCTTTCTTGCCCATCTTAATTGTATGTCTTTCTCTGAGATATAACTTAGTAAGACTGTTTTGTCCTGCAATGAAATTTCCTTTTAGTAGTTGAATCATCTTTGTATGGCAGGTACTTGTTCATAGCAAGATATGTCCCACACAGAAACCTTCTGTTATCAGCAGAGGTGCCGAGTATGTGGGGACCTGATGGTCCTGGTCCTGGCCTCCCTTGGGAACAGGGCTGTCAACTGAAATGTGTAAAACTTTCCACATGTCCATCACCTTAGCCGCCCCCCCAGCAAAAACAAAAATCAGTGCCTATAGTTATCAATATCTATTTTATATCTCAATCAGTATCTATCTTATATTCTCCATCAGAGACATTAAGATGTATCTCTTTGTCAAGAACATTGCCCTGAACATACATAGAACAAGGAATGCAAGAACACTTTTCTGCTTTAAGTCTTAGGGATTCAGAACGTCTTGGGATAATAAAGAATGATAAATTCATGTTATGGGGAAGTAAACAAAGCCAGCAAGGATTCAACTGTCTGTCTGAAAATATGATAAAAGGATAGTCTGACATTTACAGGGATTCTGTCTGTGATCCAGGACCTTTGAATTCAAAAACTCCTGTGCTGCAACAGACCACTCCTTTCCAGTGACAGAGTGACATCACCTCCTTTGAGCAAAACAAAACTTCTGCCAGTGCCCGGCATCTGGCAGTGGGCACATGCAGACACTCCAAAGCCTTCTGCTAGTTTGAGTGATGCCTTCTGCAACTGGTACTTTCCCAGGGTGCACTCCATGCTCCGTGTGGTGTTGAAGCCACACAGATCTGCTGGAAGTGCATGATGGTGGATATATCTTGGCAGGTTGGCAGTAGCAGCTGCTGTCTGGTGCTAGATCTTTCATTGGCAGAACCTTCTAAGTCTACCCAAGACTTTCACGTTTCTGTTTACCTTTGACTAATGGCTTCTAGTTGCCCATTTACCAGATTTGTTGATGACAAAATGTTGATTTGATGTGCATTAATTTGCATCCTTGAGTTGTTTGCCTACATTGCTCTAGTACAGGGGTGCTCAACCTCCAGCCTACAGGACAAATGCAGCTTATGGAGTCATTTCATCTGGCCTGTGGGGCTCCCTATGGGTCAGAAGTTTTGGTGGCAGGGGAGTGGTGGCCATTAATACTGCCACCCTCCCTCCTGCTAAATTCCCAAACCCCAAGCGGTAGGTTGGAGCCATGTCACACCCCCTTTCCCCCCACCCCCATGGCTGGATTGGGGCTGGGCTGCACCCTCTGCTCCTTAGTAGCTGGACTGAGACCAGGCCATGTCCCCTCCACTGCTGCAGGTCCAGGCTGGGGCTGGGCCAAGTCCTCTTCCTCTGTGTGGCTGGATTGGGGCAGGGTTGCCCCCTACACCCTTTGTATGGTTGGATGGGGCCTGCTGCACCCACGCCAGGCACTGGATCAGGTCCACTGGTCAGATCCAGCCCACAGATGGACGGGGCACTGCCTATTCAGCTCGCCAGCCGAAAAGGTTGAGCACCACTCCTCTACTATATAATACACATGGGAACTTGGATGCACAAGGATCCAAGGAACTTGGATGTACAAAGTTTGGGTCTTTAGCCAACTATTGGCAGCATTCTGGACTGTTTCCCCTTTTGTTTTTTTAAAAAAGTATTCTGGTCTCTCCATTATTTATTGCACATCTTCAGGTTTACAGGGCAAGATACATTTTTCTGTTGCCCCCTTGTGTGATCCTATTCCTATAATGGGAACACTTACATGCCCAGAGCAAATAAGAAACTCACTCCTACACTTTAGTTGGGTAATCTTAGGTGTTACCATTTCATCTGCAACATCACATTCTCTCAGCGCAAGAAAATACTATGATTTCTTACCATGAGACACAGTAAAGTCCAGAGAAGATCTCAATCATCATTGGAAAGATGGAATTGCTTTACAATAACTAAAAAACATATTCTTCAATATTTATTGAAGAAAAATAAGATGGAAAGAGAAGGTACACATTCCTGCCACATTGGAGACTTTTCTTGAAAACAGTTCACAGTTCATTAGTGTGAAAATGTGTCAAAATCATTGAACCCAGAGACTTGTCTGCTGGATACATAACTGTTGCTCTCTATGATGATCTTTAACCCTGTATGTACCCAATTTTTCTAAGACTCTGAAAACTGAGTAAAGCATATGTATTATACTGGTCTTTTACTTCGTATTTACTTTGGGTAAAGATGTCATTAACTGCAATGCAACAAAAGATCTGCCCTTTTGATTTGCAATGCAGTTTTGAATCATAGTTTCATAGTTTTATAGTTAGTAGGGTCAGAAGGGACCTGAGCAGATCATCAAGTCCGACCCCCTGCCATGGCAGGAAAGAGTACTGGGGTCAAATGACCCTGGCAAGGTGATTGTCTAGCCTTGTCTTAAAGACTGGGGGTCTTTAAGGAGCCAGCACCACTTCACTTGGAAGTTGGTTCCATATCCTAGCAGCCCTGACAGTGAAGTAGCGCCTCCTGATGTCTAATCTGAATTTACCCTCTGCCAGCTTCTGATCATTACTTCTAGTCACTCCTGGTAGTGCTCAGGGGAACAGGGACTCCCCCAATGCCTGCTGGTCCCCTCTGACTAGTTTGTAACAGGCCACTAGATCCCCCCTCAGCCTTCTCTTGTGGAGGCTGAATAGGTTCAGGTCCCGTAGCCTCTC
>NW_017729025.1:125723486-125727963 GCF_001723915.1 Gavialis gangeticus
ATGGCCCTTCCCTTCCACTGGGTGTACACCTCCCTTTTAGCTAGAAGACATTCCTGGATGCTTTTGGTGAGCCATGGGGGCTTTTGCGCCCCCCTGCTCCTTTTGATCCGTGTTGGGATTACCTCCCTTTGGGCTTGGAGCAACCACTCTTCTTGGACACCTGGCTCCCCTCCCGTCCAGGACCTCAGTGCTTCCCCAACTATTGTTCTTAGCTCATTGAAGTCCGCCCTCCTGAAATCTAGGGCTGCTGCCTTGCTGCAGGCCTTTGCCACCTTGCTGTGGATGGTGAATTCCAGCAGGCGATGATCACTGTCACCCAGGTGGTCGAGCACCCGCAAGAAGACATTCTTCAAACAAGCCCAAATGAGTGTCTTGCCTATAGCAGATTTACCCAAAAAACCTTGTCTGTCTATGCCCTTAGACCAGCATGGCTACAACCTATACCCTTGTTTATATTACACACTTTCTCAGGTCTGGACTTCTGCATGTCACCTAGTAATTCCTAAATGGATGAGTTGGCAGGATCATTTGTGCCCAACCGTATGGATCACATCTGGTGGGAGGGTAGGTAATCACTGAGTCACTGCCACAGTTTAGTCTCAATGTCAATTTATTCAATGTGAAAGAAAGCAAAAAGGGGATGAAAATGGGAAGTAAAATGTAATTTCATTCTGGTTATGTTTTCTCCACATGTTCCACAATTAAGTTTATTAGAAATATGCCTTTTGTTAAAAAAGCTTCATAAGTTCCTTTCCTAAGTTTCCTTTCCTTTCTGTCCTACCATAAGTATCAAATTCCTTACCACACACATTTAAACCATATTTTTAAACAATAGAACATCACATAGTCATTCCTTGATCCACAGAGGGTCAACAACAGTTTAGGAGGATACATAAGTGTGTCTACAATCAGAAGTCTAGAACAAAAGCTTCCTGACACATTTATTCTTTTCTCTTTTCCTTGAATCTGTCCCCCAGATTCACTCTTTATAAAATACTGACTCTGCCTACTCTGGGACCTGCACCAGCTCCCACTGAAGTCAATGGGGACTTAAATTCTATTGGCTTTAAGAAGATATGGATATAGTCCTGAAATATGAGAGGAGCAGGTTCACTTTTCATTTGAAATTCCAGAAGGCCAGAGATAGGTATGGTCCAAGTAAAGGTAAACCAGCCCTACCCTTTCATTTTTAGTTATGTGGGTGCATATGTCCACATGACATACATCCTACTAAGTGCAGCTACACTCTTGTGCTTCTATCTCCAATTTATAATCCATGGCTTTAAAAATCTCCAGTTCAGTTCAGTTGGCACTGTCACTCTTTACAGAGCATGGTGTGTGTGCCGATGAGTTCTTTGATGGCTGCTGAGTCCAATGCACAAGTGACAGTCCTACCCACAGGTAGGACACACCCATGCACTAGCAATGCTCTGAATCCAAGCAGCAGATTCTTTCTTCCTCTGATGCTGGTCATCACAAACTTGATTCAGTCCACCTCGCAGTGCCTCTCTCCATCTGCAAGTTGAGTCCACCAACCAGAGCAGCATTCTGCACTCTTTTCCCAATCATCCACAGAGATTCCAAAGGATGCTAAGGAATCTTTTCAAGTATCCCAAAATCTGTGCAGTGGTCTGCTTCTCTTTCTATACCCTTAACTAACTTCAGAGTACAGCACATTCTTTGGTATCCTGTGATCCAGCATTTGCATGACATGACCAAGCCACCTGAGTCTTTTCCTACTAATCAACATTCCCATGAATGACATACCAGCATTATTTAACACTTCAACATTTGTCACCCTCACTTCCCATCTTATTTGAAGAATTTTATGCAGGCATCTGATATGAAAGCTCTTTAGTCTTTTGGTATGTTTGGCATAAGTTGTCCATGTTTCTGAGCCATATAGATGAGTGGATAAAACATGTCTCATAAATACTCCCATGTCTCATAAGATTTTGGGAGCATTTAATAAGAACATCTGCTACTAATGCTGTTATGTTCATGAATAATATTTTTTAATCTCATAGTGATGGTCTTTCAAGTCTATAAAGTGAGTTCTTTATACTGCAGTTCTAAAACCCAATGAACACATGAGAAGGCATACCGAAAATTACAACCAGAACACTGAACAGAATAAACTTAAAGTTACACTTAGCAAACTATAAACAAATGCTGGTATCAGTAAAATGGAAAAAAACATCATCTACTGTATTCACTTAATGTCGCTAGGTCCTGATTTGCAACGTGCGTACCATAAGCTGGTAACTGGCTTTCCATCCTCCCCCATCCAGTGTTGTCATATATAACACAATTATAGTCTGTGGATCCAATTCTTTTCTGGTGTAAATTGGCTAGTTTCTGATGATTTTGAGTGTTTACACTTACCACCAGTGTAGAACTTGTCCCATTAATGAATGTGTATCTTTTACTACAATCAGTTTGTTTATGGCCAGTAAAAAAGGTAGCACCGACTTAAAATTCGACAAGCCATACGTGATATGCATGTTCTATTACAGTTACTGCTGTGGCGCAGTTTAGTTACAAGTTGTTTAATGGTTAACCCTAATATAATATATTTTAATAAACATGTTAATAACCGAACCATACCTCTGCAACCCCAAACCCTTGCAGAGAAAAAGTCCATAAATATACATACATTGTTCAGATGCCTGCAGGCCAAGTGAATATACTTAGTGCTAGTTGAAATAAGACAGTTGAACACTGCTGAAATTCTACTGAAGTATCTAGCAAAAGGCCTGAGGAACAGAGCACAATAAGTGTTCAAAAACATCTCACAATGTAATAATCAATGTGTAATATGAGCTGGGGGTTAGTTAAATAAAATGTGAAAGCTGTATTAATGAACCCTTTTGCTGTCCAACACAGCATTTCATTTTCTTTCATAGGCTGCATAATGCAGAGCCTGGGAATAAATTATAGATGAAACCTCCATCATATGTTTATAAATACACTAACATTAGCATTTTACTTCCTCATAAATCTGTACCAAACATTCAAGCGCAAGATAGAAAGCCCTGTAAAACAATGATATATTCTCTGCTTGCAAGCCTTGACTAGTGGCCCATTCATTTCTACTGCTGTTCTTCAAACATTACTTCCTTCACTCATGCCCCCTCATTTAAAATCCATTTTAATTTAAAGATGCTCGATGCAGTCCTAGTGGTACATTTACTCATCCTAGTTATACATCATGGAGCAGGGAAAAGAAAATTGTTTAATCTAGAGATACGGTTCACTGTGGTCACCACTGAACAGTGGAGTAATTACCAGATCAGCTCCGCTAAAAATGCACTCAGGGTGTTCTGTGACCTATCATCTTCTAATCTGCATAGTGAAGTATAGCTTCATAACTATAAATTGCTGACTTAATTAAAACCAGGACCTTTCTGTCATTTAATTACAGGGAGAAAGGTTATTGCTTAAATGCAATTTTCCAAATGTGATTTCTTAACAGTTATTAACTGCTTCACCATCATTTATTGTTTCAGATTTTTCAATTTGAAAATAGTCCCTGTGACAGAAGTAATGACTTCATGAAAAACTCAATCTAGATGGAGCTGAGCAGACCCATTTGTTTCTCGTAAGTGGAGCAGACAGAAAACTTGAAAATGTCACAGGAGGATCCTGTGATTGCTCCACTTTACAGGAGTAATTAAAAACCAAGAGGTTGCATTAAAGGTGAAGAGAAGAGGTTTATGACAATTTCAAGGTTTTTCCCCCCTGCCGAAATATTGTGCTTGCATTATAAACTATTAGGAGAGATATAGATTAATAATTATTAACTTATTCCAGTCCAATACACAGTACTGGATCAGGTGGCTAGGAGTTCTGCAAGCTTTTTATTGATCTGTAGAGAAGCTGCTAATTTTAAAGAATAAGTTCTATAGATTTTCATTTGTCTATATGCAAGGCACTTCTAATAACAGTTGTTCTCTTGAAATACACAAGTTGAGGCTACAAATGCTCTTTAACATGAAGTTGTAATGTTATCTCATTATTCAAAACCGGTCTATACCCATAACAGAACAGAAGTTTGGCGCGCACAGACTGGTTTAAAAATGGCAGAACCCAATCTAAGATTTGCTGTCTTCCACCATCAAAGGCCAAATGTGTATTCTGCTCGCTACCAATCTAAACTACGCCATGTGCAGAGAATCACGTAATTTAGATCAATGCCACCTGAGGCTTTTTGAATGTCTGTACCACTCTTGCTTCCTGCTTTAGCTTCCAATACTAAGCACTATCAGTTCTTATAAGCATAGAAGAAGATGGCTGGGATGATCCTGTAATTACTTGCTTAAAGAATAAACTTTGCTGCATATTACTACAGCAGTATTAGATAAAGGCTGAGAAATAGACTTCTAACCCAGCATTCCAATATTATTGTGAAGGTCAAGAAAAGGAAAATATTTTCCTGTTACACAGATTTCATAGACCTTAGGGCTGGAAGGGACCC
>NW_017729025.1:125732963-125748579 GCF_001723915.1 Gavialis gangeticus
TCGTCAACCCTTGGGGTGCTCTGGTGAACAAATGTTCCCCCAGAAACTGGTGGTCACCCCTGATAAACTTACAGGTGGCCATCAGGTCACCCCTGAGCCTGCACTTTTCCAGGCTAAAGAGTTCCATGGCCTTCAGCCTGTCATCATAAGGTCTGTTTTCCTGACCTCTGATCATGCACATGGCTCTTCTCTGGACTTTCTCAAGCTTCTCCACGTCCTTTTTGAATTGTGGAGCCCAAAACTAGATGCCGTACTCCAGCTGTGGCCTCACCAAGGCCGAGTACAAGGGGAGAATGACGCCCCGGGATTTGCTTGAGAAGCATCTACGGATGCATGCCAACGTTTTGGTCACTTTACTAGCCGCAGCATCGCATTGCAGGCTCATGTTCATCTTGTGGTCAATGATGACCCCCAAGTCTCTTTCTTCCGTAGTGCTAGCCAGCGTAGCACTGCTGAGCCTATAAGGACGCTGCAGGTTTTTCTTCCCAAGGTGGAGAACCCTGCATTTTTCAGTGTTAAACACCATCAGGTTCTCATCCACCCATTTGCTGAGCCTGTCCAGGTCAGCCTGGATCACCTGCCTGTCTTCTTTGTTCTTATTAATATTAGCATTCCCTACCCCATTTTGGTCACATTATAAACTACTACCTTTTTTTTTAACAGATTTGGAATTCTAGATTACTTCCCATTTGATGCAATTGTTAGGTTTTCCAAAATACACATAAAGTTTATCAGATCAAGGTAAACTCAATAATAAGGTGCCTTAGGAGAGCAACGTAGGGGAAGATAGGAGGGTTTTCACTGAACAATCACTTCTCCTGTTCCCTAGACATAAAGGCCCAGGTCTTGAAATTAATATCATGTATATAGACCCCTGCATTCATTTAGGGCCCTTCTAACATCACCTGTGATATGTTCAAAGTAGTGTAGGGAGCAGCTGTAAGCAGCACTATTGACTGATCCACTTCATTTATATAATGCTATTATTGTGGTGCACCTCACTATTATTAGAAATACAAAGATCTAGAACTCTTGTATTGAAATGATACCTTTTATTAGACCAACTGGGAAATTGCCAAAAATATCTTTTCTCACCGTCATTAGTGCATTTACACTCAAGAGAGAGGGAAGCAGAAACACAGAGATTCTGAATGATTTATCCACACTTACACAGGAAGTCTTTTGAGGAACAGAGAACTGGATTCTTGTCTCCTATGTTCCAGGCTAGAGCTCTACTATCAAGTCCATTCTTTTTTCCTGAGCAACTCATTCATAAGGAAAAATGTTCATGAGTACTCTTATATTCAGGTGTTCATGGAATAATTGTGAAATGCTCAAACGTATTAACTCAAGATTACTAAAAAAATTCTCTAGAAATAAAAGCCTGAAGACCAGTTTCTTGCAAATATTCACAATTCAGGTGGTGATGGCTGGTTACGTAAGTCACATGACACCATTTCTTTTTCCTTATTTGAAGTGTGAACATAACCAAAACAGAATAACTGGTAAGCATTTTACTATAGCATTTGTACTGTTTTTTTTTTTAATGTGACTGGTATTGCCCACAAGTTCCTAAATACACTAGACACATGGTGGCATTCCTGCCACAAACAGTACAATGACATGGAGTGCAAGTTTAGAACTCTGTACTATTAGTTTTAATTGGTTGATTTATATAACTTACCAATACATTGAAAACAGTAACTATACAATGTACATAAATATGTACAGAATAATGTATAATACTATATATTATATAATATATAATTCACTCTCAGCTAATGATCAAGCATTCAGAGTTAAAGTTTGTTTTCAGCAAGAGCTAACCAAGCTTGAATCTTCAGATATTTGTGTGCAGTTCTGTTGGGGTGTAAGAAATAGCAGGGGGGAAGCATGAATTACCCTGGGATTCTCTAGAGATGTAAGAATAGAAACTGGAAGTGCTCTAAAGAGAAGGAGAAAGGTAAGGAGAGAAAAGGGAAGAGTCTGTAGAATAAAGGGAGAAGAAAAAATTCAGGAGCTACAGATGAAATAGAAAATCTGAAGGAAGACATGAAGCAACAAATACATTCAACATAGTTACACCATGACAGTAGGTCTGTATGAAGCAGCTAGCATTTGCTTTAGATTCAGCCAATTCAGGGGACAGTGATTTGATTTGGTGATTTGCATCACTGTCCCAAATCGATTTGGCTGAATCTGATTTGGAGATTTGGTCACCACCGAATTGGCTGAATCTCTGAATCAAACAGGCCTTATCCCCTGCCCACAGTCCCAGCCCCATCAGTGGCTTCCCTGCTTGGCCCCAGCCTGCTGGCTCTAAGAAAACCAAAAAGCCCCATACTCACTGGCTCCTGTCAGGAGTGGGGGGGATCCCTGCTTCCCCCCACTGCCCCGTACTGTGTGGGGGACTCTGCTATGAGGCCCCAGAAGCTCTGACAGCCGCTGCAGCATCTGGTGAGTGCGGGGCTTTTTTTTTTTTTTAAGAGCCAGGATCCTGGGGCCAGGTGAGGAAGCCATTGACAGGGCTGGGAGAGTGGATGGGGGTCGGGGGTGCTCAGGGGGACTGGAGAAGCAGCCAGGTGATGGAGCCTGGCGGGAGTCACCCCATGGTCCCCTCCCTGCTCCTGTAGCCCCCGCCCCACTTACCAGCATGGTGCCCGCATTCAGTTCCTTGCAGTGGCAAGTGGGGACTGCCTAAATTGCCGAATCTTTCTCCAAATCTTTTCCAAATTGATTTTAAGGTTTCAAATCAATTCAGACTTTTTATTGGTCTCCCAATTTGGATTTCAGGCCAAATCTCCTCCGAATCAAATCAGCACCCAAAGCTTTGCACAGCCCTACATGATAGACCTGAACAGGAAGTACCAGACACAGGCTGAAGTGACAAGAAATGTAACTGTGGGAGATTTATCCAGCCAAATGCACTGAGAGTCTGAGATATTTTAGTGAGGCAAACTGACAGTTTATCTGTTTAGCTATTGTATGGCACATCAAATAAAAAATAAAGTGGTTTTACATTCTGAAATGTTTCAGGAGATGTTGTAAACTTATTTGATATCAGGAGAAAGCTTCCTCAGGGCAACATCTAAAATAGTTTCCAATGAAAATCTTATCCTCATTCAATATTAGAGAATATATTGAAAAAGACAACCTGCATTGGTAGAGGACAGTTTGAAGATGATCTTTTCCAATCCTGTTTCTGTGGATGAAATCTCACTGTGAAATGTCCAAAAGCCAACAGAAATTCTGTTAAGACATCCAGGAAAAAGAGACTCTGACTACAAACAAACAAACCCTCTATTGAATAATGTATAAAAAAAGTGCTGCAGTAACAATTATGGTTGAGGTATGTAGGTCTTGTATTCCTTCCTTCATGTTGGGTAGCTCTTTTCCATTATGCTTGGGTTTGGCACAAGGAGCAGAATTTCATTAAAAGGGGCCAAAACATACTCTCTGCAGATAGAACAAAAAATGTCACCGATGCCTTTCCCTAGCTGACTCTTACTAGCTCAGATGCCCCTGAAGGAATAAACCACCCTGAACCTAAGATACTGTTTCAATTTTGGTGGACGAAGATAAATGCCAGTGTGTAGAAGAGTCCTATAGACTGTAAAGGAAATTCTTCAGACAGTGATTTTTGCTTCATCAGGTTAAAGTGAAATTAAGGAAATGCTTAATTTATTGGACTCCAGACAGGTGGCATTCCTTTGTTTTGCCTGAGGTAAGGTAAGCCCCACAAGCAGACAAGAGAGTCCATATTTGGAGCTTCACAGACAATAGCCTCTTTGATTTTAGAAGAGGTAAAAGCTACCTCTTCTAAAATCTAAAAAGCTAGGGATAGAGTTACTCTGCAAATAAAAAAGAGCTATTTTCAGGACGACCCATTAACACTAAATTCAGTGCTCACAACATGGACTGGGTAGAATATGGCCCTATTGCAGACTGTTCTATGAATGTAGAAAACAGATTTTTAAAAAAATTATATGAAAGTGTACACTAAAAATAGTAACAGAAAACTATAATTCAATAAACTCTCATCCTTAACCCCTTTATATTTGACCATCCTAATTACCTTCTGATACTCTAGGAATTTGCCTTGACAAAAACTTCTTGTGTCTACTTATGCAGAAAGGGCCCCACACCATTATATACAGACAGGGTTGGTTTGAAAATGGGAAACAAGTTTTTTTCAGTGTTGCTTGCCAAAGCGTATGCGTACAAATCAGCATATCATGCTGCTTTCTGATCTTTCCGTATTTTTCTGTGAATTACAAAAATATGTACATATCACACAAGAAACACATGGATTGCTGACCACATGATTACTCCAAAATATAATAGACACCCAAGTTAATGGCCTGAAAATAGAGGATGAGCCCCCAACCCCCCTTACTTTTGCAGAGCCTGATAGTTTGTTCATTTGATAAATTTGAGACCATTCAATCTCCACTTGGGATTATTTAGAAATCTAAAGCTCAAGCTATTTTTGGCTGCAAGATTCAGCTTGGAGACTTCAGAAGCTTAACATTCTAGCTGCATGTCACTGCCACCATTGTCTCTTGTCACAATCCTAATTCTATGTTCTGATAATAAAATTTCATTAGTGTCTGCACATCCTTTGCCTTACCTTTGAAGTACTGTCTTGTGCTGAAACGATTAGCAGTACTTTACGTCATATCACTTGACTGTTTGACAGCCATTGTGAGTGAGCTAAATGGTGAGAAATTAAAATTTCTGACAATTTCCATTACATCTAAATTGCTGAGAAATTAAAGGATATTTACTTTTACAAATATTAAAGGTTGTTTAAAATGTAAACTGACTTCATTTTATTAGTAGATTCCATGATGTGCTAATTCAAAATGACTACACGGCCAGATTTGAATAAATTACCAACTCATTTTCCAAAAGCGAAGGACATTTCCTCCAGGCTGGGTTTTTGACTGTTTGTGTCAGTAGGAAAAGAAAACAAAAAACTTATGAATATTTCAGGATGGAAGGCTGGTGAATCTTTTCCTCATTTCATTGCACTAGAATAATACAGTTTATTACCTTATGATACTGCTTTTTAGTAACTCAGCAGGGAGCATGCCATGAAATATTGATTTCATCACACACTGTTAATTTACCTTGAAAAAAACTGAAACAAAGGACACAGATCTGGAAGGAATCTTGCTGGTTTATTGTGTCCAAAGCTCAGCTACTGTAGGGCTACATGTATTCTTAACCACTAACTGATCAAGTTCCAGTTTAAAATAATTATGTTTTAACTTACACTACTCCCCATTGAAGACTATTCTGATCCTTTACTGATCTGATGGTAGGAAACTGTCTTAATTGCTAGCCTAAATGTATTAATTAGCAGTTCATATCCATTTGTTCTTGTGTCAACATTGTCCTTTGCTTGAAAAAGTTATTTTCCCTCTCTGGTGTTTACTTTCTGGTTATATTCACACAGAGCAGTCATATCTCTTCTCAGCTTCATTTTACTATGTTAAATAAATCACACTCCTTTAGTTTATTTTCATAAGACAAATTCTCTGTTCCTTTGATCATCTTAGTAGCCCTCCTTCACACCTGTTCCACTCTGAATTCATCTTTCTTAAACATGGGGAATCAGAACTATACACAGAATTGCACGAGATCAGATCATTGTCTTGTATAAAAGTATTAATAGTATTGCCCTTTCTTTATTGGAAATAGCTTGCAATACATCCTAGGATCTAATTTGCCTTTGTCATGCCCGTATCACTTTGGGGGGTTGTAGTCATCCCAAGATCAGTTAATACAGAGATGCTCTGTAGGCCAGATCCAGCCCATGGAACTGTGTCATTCAGCCCACGAGGCTCCCCAAGAATCCAGAACTTCAGCAGTGGGGGAGTGGAGGCAGTGTGAACTGCTGCTCCCCTGCTGCTAAATTTCTTGGGCTGGATAACATGGCCCTGCGTGCCATACCATGCCAGCACATGGTTAATTCTATACATGTGGGGTCATGGTGGTATGTGGCCAGACCTGGGTGTATTGGGTCACACTCATCAACTGACCTCACATGGCGACTCCATGTGGGATTTGGCACATGGACCGACTCTGTGCAACTCATCCGGTCTGTGAGGCCAAAAGGCTAGAACTAATACATTGATATACACACATCATTTTCCTAATCAGTGAATTCCAGCTGGTATCTCCCACATTTATAACATAAATTCTCTTTTAGTAATCCCTAAGTGGATGATTTGAACTTTGAGTTGTTAAATTTCACTCCAAGTTCACTATTCCAGTCCTCAGAATCATCCAGTCCTTTCTGTGATATTCTAGTCCTTCTCTGTATTGGCAGTACCTCCCTATTTCATGTTATCAGCACATCATTAGCACACTCAGATGTTTTGTAGAAAAGCTGTTAATTAAAACATTAAATAGCAGAGTAATCAGTGACTTGTTTGTAACTATTTTTTTTTAGTATGATATTTTTGGAGATAAAGGACTATTTGTTTTCTGTTAAGTAGCAACAGGGTGGGGAAAAGGAGGACTTAGGAAAGTATTCACAATATTGCTGTGTGAGTGTATTATGGCAAATGTAAGAGATGCATTGTCATTCCTCTAAAGCATTATATATTGGTGACTGCTGGAAGTCAGCACTGAGCTAAATGGCCAATCACCTAAGCCATCATGCTGAATCCAGTGTTCTTAATGAATTTGCTCTCTCTACATATTCAAAAATATTGCTTCAAGTTTTCTTTGTACTTTCATAAACTTCTACAGAATGTTAGAGGCAGAATATAGGTCTCATTTGAACTACTGGCATGAGAAAGGGTGGCAGCATCAGCCAGGAAAAATGAATTTAAGTTATTTTTTTTCCACTACATATACTGATTTCTTATTCCACTTGTCTCTTTCAGATGATCAGTACCATATTTACTCAAATAAAAGGTAAAGTTCCCCTATCCCAATCAGCCTGAGGGGGAAATCACCTCGTCTTACATTCACATACAAAGAAACCTCATTTAATAGATTGTCTATCATTAAACTACTGCCAAAAGCAGCACATGCTCGATAATGGAAACCAATGATGAAGCTGATTAAATGCAGCCTACACTGAACATGATTATAAAACACATGGCCCATATGGGGCAAACATATTGATGGAAACCTACTACAAGGATAGATATAGACATAACATATATATTAGTGCTCATTGCATGCAGTCATCCTCAGTGCCAAGTCTTTTTCCAGTTATGGTGAGCCACTCCACTAAATACATTTTATTTCCTCTTCACTCCCACAGCTGAGCTGTGACTTCTTTTCCCAATTTCAGTCATTCCTGTTTCTTCACCAGCCTTAAAATTCTGGCAAACATCACCAAACAGGGCCCCAACCAGTTCACCCAGAATCCCTCTGTCACTGCTTCTCTTAGCCTGACACATATGATTAGTGTGGTCTCACCCTCCATGAGATGAAGCCAAACCATGCTTCTCTGCCCCTCATCTGCATATAATTTTTTGGAGGACTTGTGACAAGAATGCCCTGTTCCAGTTATGAGTATGTGTGTGTGTTTGGGGGGGGAGGGGCTAATTAGTACATGGCTCCCTTGTGGGTTACATCTGGAGTACACACACGCGCACTCTGAACAGTGCCAAACTTTGGGGTCACCATAGCTTGGAACACTTTTGATTACTGGGACCAATCCCAATGAACTATATGGGAAATCACAAGCCTTTTGGCTTTGGACTAATATCACGCATCGTTTGTAATATACATAAGTACAAAAGTGCTGCTTAAAGTGTGTTTATGGAATACCTGTGCTAAAACTTGTAGCAGTTTCAAAAGAGGTAAAAGGCATCACTTCTGGATTATGTCAGTCAATGGATACCTGTAGCAATTTGCATATGTGTAAATTACTACAGGTATGTTTATTTCAAGGTCAGTGTTTTCAGATTTGCTTCTCATTTTTACATGCGCACAGAGAGCAGGGTTTGACAGTAAGAGGGGAGGGAGGGGCTGCAGGAGGATGTTGAGGGTCAGAGGACAAGGGAGCTACCTGATCCCCTGATTGATTTTTCCTCTGTAGAAGTGGGAGGGGGACAAATTTAAGGCAGACCTCCAATAATTAGATTCTATACCTGGAAAGTTATAACAAATGTATACATTTTTCATATACAGAATCTAATTTTTTGGGGGAAGGGTCATCTTATATTTAGGGTCATCTTACATTCAAGTAAATATGGTAATTCAGGATAACTATAATGCAAATGAGATTGTTAACTACTCACTATAAACAAGAAAAATGTCAGAATAAGGTACTAAATCACAGCATTTATATTCTGAGTTTGAAACCAGGAAGCCCTAGAGTTCCCACAATGGCAAGGTTGCTGTGTATTCTATTTTAAGTTTTTCATTTAATCTTTTTCCTAAATTGCCCTTTTCTCATGAACCCCTCTGGGTCAAACTATGGGGGGTGGGATGGGTGGATATGGTGAGAGAGACCTAACTGTAGGTGTACTACAGACCACCAAATGAAGGCGAGGAGCTTGATCTAGAGTTCTCTCAAGAACTGGCATGGGACATGGTCATCATGGGTGATTTCAATTACTCAGACATCTCTTGGGAGGAACACTCAGTGAAGTCAGATCAGTCGCATTGCTTCCTGACCTGTATCAAAGAGCTCTACCTGATGCAGGAAGTGTATGGGCCAACCAGACATAACACTCTCCTAGACTTGATCTTGGCCAAAGGAGACAATCTGATGAGTGACTTGAATAGAGAAGGTATCCTGGGCAACAGTGACCATCAAACCATCACATTCACTGTCTGTCATAAGGCAGGCAAATCAGCTAGTAGGGTTGAAGTTATGGACCTCAAAAAAGTGAATTTCAACAGGCTCAGGGCACTAGTAGGGGAAGCACTGCAGAACCAGGGACCAAAGGTGAAAGGAGTGCATGAAGAGTGGTCGTTTCTCAAGGACATGATCCTCGAAGCACAAAAGAAGTCCATTCCCATGCAGAGGAAAGGTAGCAGAAGGGCTGGTAAGCCCTCTTGGCTTAATGGGGATATCATGGTCCTCTTGAAAATGAAGAAAGAGGCATACAAGCAATGGAAGCTTGGGACAGTCCCCAAGGAGGACTATACAACAATGGCCCACACTCGTAGGGAGCAGATTAGAAAGGCCAAAGTGGCGACTAAATTGAAACTAGCAACAGAAATCAAGGACAACAAGAAGTCTTTCTTTAGGTATGTAGGGAACAGGAGGAAAACAAATGGAAATGTGGGGCCATTGCTTAACAGCTGGCTACCGACACTCAGGAGAAAACTAAACTCCTGAAGGACTACTTTGCTTCAGTATTTCACTGGACTAAGGGAAAAATCATACTAGATAAGGTTCAGAATGGGCATGGTGGGAATGACTGCCTTCCTACTGTTGACACCGAGCTGGTGTATCATCAGTTAGAAAAGTTAGATATTTATAAGTCAGCAGGACCAGATGAACTTTTTTCTGAGAGTGCTGAAGAAGTGGGCCAAAGTCATCGTGGGACCTCTGGAGAAACTCTTCCAAAACTCATGGCACTCAGGGGAGGGGCAAGAGGGACAATGTTGTGCCCATCTTCAAAAGGGGAGGAGAGAGGACCCGGGCAACTATAAGCCAGGTAGCCTAACTTCTGTCACAGGGAAAATCCTGGAAAAATTCCTCAAGGAGTGCTATACGCTTGTAGAAAGTAGGATTCTGATTGACAGCCAGCATGACTTTGTCACAGGCAGGTCTTGTCTTACCAATCTCGTCTTCTTCTATGACCAGGTAACTCAACCTGGATAAGAGAGGAGGTCGACATTGTATACCTAGACTTCAAAAAGGCCTTTGATCTGGGTATCCCTTGATGTTCTCATGGGAAATTTGGAGGATTGTGGGCTTAACTGCTCGACATGTAGATGGGTAGGAAGCTGTCTGCGGGGGATCCAGAGAGTTCTAATGAACGGATCGTCCTGGCGAGAAGTGGCCAGTGGTGTCCCTCAGGGGTCTATGCTTGGTCCAGTGCTTTTCAACACCTTTATCAATGATTCAATGTGGGGGTGAAGAGCTCACTGGCCAAGTTCGCGGATGTCACCAAATTATGAGGGAGCATGGTCATGCTTGAAAATAGGCTGCAGATACAGGTGGACCTAACAGGCTGGCAAGTTGGGCAGATCAGAACCAGGTGAAGTTCAACATCGAGAAGTGTGAAGTGCTCCATCTGGGGATGCAAATTCCCCAACATACTTGCGGGCTCGGTGGTGCCAAATTGACTAACACCATGACAGAAAGGAACCTAGAGATAATAGACCATAGTATGAACATGAGCAGTCAGTGCAATGATGTAGCCAGCAGGGCAAACACTACTCTGGCATGCATCAACCTATGCATCTGAAGCCAAACCAAGGAAGTCATTCTTCCACTTTACTCAGTGTTGGTGAGACCGCAGCTGGAGTACAGCATCCAGTTCTAGGCACTGCACTTCAACAAGGCTGTGGAAAAATGTGACAGTGTCCAGAGAAGAGCAACCCATATAATCAGAGACGTACAAGACAAACCATATGAAGAAAGGCTGAGGGACTTGGGTCTCTTCAGCCTAAAAAAGAGAAGGCTGAAGGGACCTGGTAGCAGCTTATTGCTACATCAGGGGAATACATCAAGGGCTTGGTGAACAACTGTTCACCAGGGCACCCTTGGGAAAACCAGGAGTAATGGCTATGAACTCCTGGAAGACTGTTTCAGACTTAACACTAGGAATAATTTATTCACAGTTAGGGTTTCCAGATTGTGGTATAAGCTCCCTCTGGAGGTGGTGTAATCACCTACCCTGGAAATCTTCAAGAGGAGACTGGATGGTCACCTCCCTGGGGTCACCTAACCCCAGTTGGCTTTCCTGCCCAGTGCAGGGGGGTCGGACCCAATGATCTTGTGAGGTCCCTTCCAGCCCCTCATAATCTATGAACCTATGAATATGGAGTTGTTATTATCATACATGAGATATTACAACATAAGAAAAAATAAGTTGGTGAATCAAACTAGAATGCACTCCCCACTACAGTAAAGCTAATAGGGGGCTTGCGTGGATGCCACAGGAATGTCAGGAGATCTGTGTTGTATGCCCTTTTCAACCACAGATTCACTGCATGATCTTGGACAAGTCACATAATTGCTCACTGGCTTTGTTCTCATCTTGGAATCAGATTGCAGCCTCAATTTACTAGCTGGCTTATAGGTTGAGTTGGTGCAAGTCACTGCCCATTATTTAGTCTTCCCCTTTCATGGTAAAAGAAGGTTTCCAAGGAAGATCCAAATAAAACAAACACGAACATTTTCCATGCAGACTCTTTATAAGGCCAGTTTCTAAAACCCTTTCTCCTTCAGTGCAGAGTTTTCTCCATTAGTGCTGTAGGGAGCCCAGGGTTTCTCCTATGTGTTTTGGTCTCTGGCCCAGGCACCCTATTCATCTTTTAGTTGCTTCCCAGGCTCCTGGATTTTTTCCCCAGAGCCTTCTCAGATTTCTTTCCATCGTCTTCAAGTCCTTCTGCCTCATCCTTTCCCAAATTCTTATCATATACCTCTCCCTTCCCGGTGTCTTTTCCCAGACACCTTCCTTAGGTGGAGGAACTATACTCCCAATTTCTTACCCTTTGGCATCAGAAGTGGCTCCTTGAATTGCTTTCCTATCACCAACCACTCACATAATCCTTGTAGGAGAAACAACACATCTCAGAATGGCTGCTCGAAAAAGGCCAAGCCTTGAGGGGTAAGCAGGACCCCAATTTACCTTTAAAAAGACAGCCCACATCCATAGCATCCCCTATCTGTCAGAGGTGCATAATGGTTAATTACCTCACAAGATGTTGCAAGACCTAGTCCTTTCAGTCTTTATAAAGGACTTGAAATCCTCAGACAAAGGTGTTATGCTTACAACACTACTATGACTACTGCTGAATATTGATCTGTTTTGAAAAACAAACAAGGATTAGTGCTTGAAAGAGATCAGAGTGCTAGAATGCTTTATCATTCTCCATTATCCTCTTAAAAAAACTTCTGCAGCTTGATTTTGTCTGGCATCAACATACTTATTCTAAGTGATAAAGAGACAGAAAGAGTAGCAAGTTAGGCTGCTGCATAAAGCTTATGTGAATAAAAGATTAGTTAGGATGTGGAAAAGCATGCAAGCAATGCTGCATTGTCAACTGAGAGCATGTACGAAGAGAAACAGATGTTCAAATATATAAACTTTAGAAACTCTGAATCTTTTTGATTAATGTGAAGCTTTATGAATAATGCAAATTGTGTAAGAAATACTGAGGCTTGATTTAAAGTTGTTAAAGGAGAAAGTTTACAATGTTTTTGATGCTTTTTTTTTGAGAAGCTAAAATCACAGTAGGAGAACCGGTGAGTGGAACATTTCCAGGGGCTGCTATCGGAGCTCACTGTAGCTGAAATTCTTTTTAGGAGGTGTTCAAGCACAAAATCCACCATTCAAAGTGAGAATATCCCTGCTGGAGCTGTTGGTAAACCAGTCTAATGAATCACACACAACTAAGGAGGGGCTAATCATTCTCATATCTCTGAGGAAAGAAAAGAAACATTTTCTGGAGAAGTTAATAGAGAGGATTTTGTGAGCTGCTCAGCCAGTCTCTATTCAGCAAAGCACTTAAGCATATACTTAAGTCCAGCCCTATTCAGTTAAAAACTCACATTCTTTGATGAATCAGGGCTCTAGAATATGTAATACACTTTGATCCTGTTCAGTGATGCAAATCTTTTTCTTTAAAGCCAGAAACACTAGCTTTTTTTGGGTTGATGCATCATCAATTCCAAGCAACTTCTTTGTCAGCATATATCAGTATAAACAGGAATGTAATAAATTATCTTCATAAAAAGCCAGCTCAAGTTGCAAAATGATGCAATGCACCAAATAGAAAAAAGAAAAGGAAAGAAAACCTCACTGGATTTTAACGCAAAATATAACAACTGAAAAAAAATTGTTTTTCTTTAAATTCTATGACAAGGAAAACAATGAACTGAATGATGAACTGAATGTTTTTGGTAGACAAACAGCAAACAGCTTAGGACCCACAAGCCACATTCAGTATTCATATCACATAAGAGGAGTACATCTCAAATTCTCTTTGTGTCTTAAAATATTTATGTATGTTCCAGAAGCTGTCATGTGGTCAGTACATGAATGGGCAAATAAGGATTTCTTTTTGATCATATATGACTTTCTCCTGTGTTCCTTGTCATGTCCAAATCTTGCTCACATTCCAAAGGAGTTAGAAATAGCAATATCCAGGAGAAAAGTTGATGTGGTGATATTTTTGACCTCGCCAGAAGACAACATTTCATAAGACAGACAGCCTTCTCATGAGATTTTCATCAAGTTCAACAGGAATACTCACGAGCTTAAACTTAAGCACATACAAATCTTTACAATTTTGCTCCCATATTTTGACTTCTGGCTTCATTAATTGTACAGCCAGAAAGGACATTTATGATTATTGGGGCTTTTCTCCAGTCAGAATTCTATCAGCCACAAAATTCCACTCCGTGGTTCTTGCACCAAGTTCAAATGGTTCTGAGAAGCATCTTGGCTTATAGGAGTTTGTACAAATCAGACCTCCAAACTTTTTTGAGATTATGAAGGGAACAGTAAAATCTGACATCCCTCCTCTCCCCCGCTTCCCTCCCAGCTTTTGAATGGATTATAAGAACAGGATATCATCAGATGAAAGGTAATTAAAATATGCATATACAAATACACACAAAAACATGTGTGTGTATGTTTACATGGTCAATTTGCTGTGCAATTTGCAATTTGCTTATATACATATATGCCTATGCCTAACACATACACACACACATCTGCGTAATTTGCTATTTTGTGTCTGGTTTTCCCGAAGGATTGGCAATAACATTTGGAGCTATAGCTCACAAAATGTGCATTATATGAGATCTGTCACAATTTCACTCATTAAAGCTTTAGTATTATACCACAGAAAGGCTTCAGATTTATTATAGTTACTACTTAAACAATAGTTAAATCTCAAGACATTTATAAAGAGCTTAGTGTTTGGCAGTGAAATTGTGGTGTTATTCCAGCATGAATTTGTAACGCGGTTCCCAATGAAACTGTAGCATTTTTGTGCCCAGTAAAGCTATAGCAGTTATGCTCTAATGACTCAACTCTGCAAACACTTACTCCCATTGAAATGAACTCCTTCAGGAGTTGTTCTGCACCATGCAAAATTGGGCTTTTAGAGCCAAATTCTTTCTCCAAATAAATTCACTGAACTCCCACTAGAGACAGGATCATCAGCTCCACATTGTACCTCTCGCCATACGACAACCAGAAGTATCTTGTCAGCCCTGCTTCCATTTTAACTGTACTAAAGCAGAGATGCTCAGACCCCAGCCCACAGGCCATGGAGTCATGTCACCTGACCTATGGGACTCTCCATGAATTAGTCTGCCACTGCTCCCCTGCTATCAAATTTCCAAGCCCCATGTGGCTGGATTGGGCCCCAGCCAAGCCAGTCCATGAGGGGGGAATGGGTTCTGGCTGTGCCTGCTGTGTGTGGCTGGATTAGGCCATAGCTGGGCCTGCACTTCATGTTGGATTGGGCCCAAAAACTGGACTTGGTCCAGGAGACAACCTGGCACTGTTCATCTGGCCTGCAGGATGAAAAGATTGAGCACTATAGTGCTAAACAATTATTGATAGGATTTTCAGAAGCACTTAGGGAAGTTAGGTGTTCAGTTGCCACTGACTTGCTTTGGGAAATTCCATCCTAATATAAGGATGCCACTGAATTAATATTAGGAAATGTAAGTGGTCTCTTTTCTTCCAGGTGCCTTATTTTTAACTTGAAGAACAGGGTAGCAGCAAAGCTAACTTCCACATAAGTCATGATATTTCAACAGCTCTCCCAAGAGCACAGGAATAGGCCTGGCTTCACTTAAACTGAGTTTTCAGATTGGAAAACATTGCCACTGTCCTTCAGATCAAAACACCAAAACCAAACACTGTTGAAATTTGGGAATACACAGATCTGGCTGGCTCTGATTTCCATAATAGGCCAAGCCAAAACCCCAGATCAGAGAACCATGGAGTTCAAGCCCATCTCTACATCATTCTTCTTTGCCTCTTACCATTTGCAGATTGCAGACATGAGAGCAGTCCTCATGAACACATTTAATAACCGGCTTTTAGGGTTCCATTTATAAATACCTCATACAGTTCTAACATATTATTAGACAGACAAGGATTTTTGTGGGTGATCTTTTATTGGACCAGTTGCATAGTTGGGATAGATTTAGATAAGCTTTCAAATGTGGTGTGCTTTTATTATTATTAGCATGCTAAAAGATGGTTAATCAATTGTGATGGAGTCCAACAGGTGAACAGGTTGCTTGTTTATGGCCATGACTTGTAAGCATCTATAATACTGTCTATGATGCAATTTTAACTTTCTACAGATCTATGCCTCAGCTCTATAACCTGCTTAGCACATCTATTAATCATTTACTAACTTTTAATAAATTATATATAATGGAAACTTAATAGAAGAAAATGTGACCCACTTGTCTAGATAATTCCCTGAA
>NW_017729025.1:125753579-125761578 GCF_001723915.1 Gavialis gangeticus
CTCTTGGCTCAGTGATAGGCCACATGGAAGACTGATGAAACTGATTTATTGATGCTCCTCACTGAACCTGTGCTTCTCAAACAACCCCCCAAAAAAAGTCTCCTGTGCAGTCATATATGATTTCTACGGGTACCAAAGTTCATGTCACAACAGATGTCATCTGCAGCTGGTGCAGATTGCAGTATCTCATCTTCTGATGGGGGTGGGCTACCAAGAGCACATTACTCCAGTGTTCCAGAGTCTGCACAGGCATCCAATAGCTTTCCATGTGCAATTCAAGTTGCTGGTCTTGACCTATATAGCCTTAAATGGCTTGGGTCCTATATATCTAAGAGACTTACTCCTTCCTTATACTCCATC
The DNA here is from genome assembly GCF_001723915.1 of Gavialis gangeticus. NCBI lineage: Eukaryota > Metazoa > Chordata > Crocodylia > Gavialidae > Gavialis > Gavialis gangeticus. Next base: position 125,753,940 of record NW_017729025.1, read on the forward strand.
AGAATCCCTGAGGTCAGCCAAGAACAACCTCTTGCAAGTACTACATGTGTGCCAAGTTTGTTTTGGCCAAAATGCACAGTAAGTCATTCTCAGTAGTTGCTCCTCAGGTTTGGACTTCCACCTCCCCAACACCTTGTGATCCACCTAAGCCCAAGACTGGACATCTTTCAGAAGAAGTGTGAGACATTTTTATTTGGGCAGGCTTTTAGAGGTAGGGTTAAGCCCCGTATGTTGAGGAAAATGTTTATTATTATTTTATTATTTTATCTATGTTATTACTTTTTATTGTAAGTGGCCCTGAACCTTTTTAGGGAGAATGTCATAAAACAAACAAATAAACCAATCAATCAAAGGATGTCTCAGCATCTGCTCTGTTCAGTCCTTGGGTAGGTAAGTACTAATATGATAAGAAGCTGTGGGTGCACACACCGTTTATAGGCTATATGGTAACAAAATTAAATCAGCATTTAAATACACCTAGTAGGATGTTTTAAACTTACAGAACAAATACATCAAACTCCACTGAACCTAATATTTTTTGGTAGTGTTCATTTTTTAAAACTGTTTTGCATCTGTTAGCACCATTCCGTACATGCAGCTGGAACGTATGCGAGTCAACTCCCTCCCACAGTTCATGTCTATTTGCTGCCACAAGTATACACAAAAATGACAGACTAACACTTAAAAGGTAGTTAAGTCTTAGGTGGAAAATAAACCTAACATCACAAACACAATATCCTGTTATAGTGTCAGATGAAACCACTCTTTCCTTGAATAGATGACTCAAAAGAAATTCTTTCCAACTCAAAGGATTCTAGGACTCATGCTATATTCATATCAGTAACAAATGAAATGACATTAACTAGTAAGAACAGCCCCCAAAATAAACAACCTATGTCTGTACATTCTGTTTTTACCCTAACATTATCCTTCCCCTCAATCTCAACTCCATTTTAACTCCATCTGTTTGGGAATATAAAAATACATCTCCTCCTTGCAGTACTAAGTACAGACAGACATTTGGGATGTTTGGAGTCTGCTTTCAGGCCCAAATTCTTCAGCTTGAATCCATCGCTAATCCCAAAATGAGATATGTAGACTGTCACTTTATAGACTGGAGAACAGTTCTAAAAATAAAGTTGTTATGGAGATGCTGACAATTTTAGTCATAGATGAATTCTTGAAGGAGGAAAATTAAGGGTTTAGGTCTTGGTTCAGCAGGATACTTTAGCATATGTACAGTCCCATAGACTTGAATGGAGCTACTGACATGCTTAAAGTGAAGCACGTGCTTAAACATCTTGTGGAAATGGTGTCTAAAAAAAAAGAATGGATGTTAGATTAAGGTGAAGCAAAAATATTAGAATAAAAGAAAAAAGGAAAGATAGGCAGCAATTGTAATAGCTATTTTCTGCTCCAAAAAGGTCATAATGCCTTGCAAACGCTGCATGCTAAATATTATTATTCATTAATAAAATCAAATACCTTTAAAAATAGTTATGTATAAGGAAAGGCTCCCAAACACAATTTAACTCTTGACTTTTTGGATGGGTACGTCTCACTTAAGTAGATTTGCTTTCCTGTTTTTACCAGATGCCCTTTCCCTTTCCCATGTTTAGGAACAGGATTTGTTGTGCTTTCATTTTTGGATAGAGAAACATATATGAAGTAACATTTTTTAGATTGATTACAAATAATACTAAGGGCCCTAATTATTCCATGACAACACATTTTTTCCTCACTTGGGATCACACAGAGCTCTCAGAATCAACTGCTTGTAAAAGTAAAAGACCATTATTATTATCATCATCATCATCAAACATTTATACAGTGTGTAAATTTACACAGGGCTTTACAAGCAAGATAAAATATTTCCAAGGAGCTCAGAATCTAAATAGGATGGAGACAAACACAAGACAACACAAAGGACATTAATGCAGGAGGGAGGGTGTAGAGGCTATTAATGAGCAAAAGGAGCAGGAATTGTTTGAAGACGTGGTGATAAAATAATATGGTAAGATCATATGAAGTAACCTGTTTGAATCCTGGAAGGTACATTGTATTGAATGAAAACATTTATTTTCTTATCTTCCAGTAGGTGGAGCTACTGTAGTGTCAGCCTCTGCTGTGAGAGATGGTTAGAATTAATACTGTTATTTCAGTCTTGCAACTAAAGTGAAAATGACACTGATGAATATTCTTAGATCTGGACGTGTAAAAGGTAAACTCTTAAATCTATATTTAGGCATCTAAATAAAAAAAGTCTAAACATCAAAATCACTCTTCCCTTTAGCTCCCATTAACTTCAACAGGATTTATGCAAAACAAGGAAAATTAAGCCGTTTTTGATTTAGGTGAAGACTGTTTTTAGGCACTCTGGTTTAAAAATGTGAGCCACAGCTCATACCAAACCTAGGTCAGATCCTCAGTGACAAAGTTCCTGTGCTTTAATGCAATGCCAGTTGGTGACAGCCAAGGTTCTGCCTTTCTACCCAGATGTGGATTTTAAAAACTTTGGGGCATGTCTTACATATAATACAGCAGATCAGACCAGGCGCTGCAAGTAAAGTCAATTATATCTAAATACAAGGGCCAGCATTATAGGCCATTACTTAGAGTCAACAAGATTGTAGAAACTGTGTGAGATCTGGCATCCAGAAGGAAACCATCAGGTTAAAGTTCTTAGCCAAAACTCTGGGGTTACTTTCAGGAAGAGAGTCCAATTCTGCTGCCACTAAAATGAATAGGAGTTTGGTGTGTATTTCAGTGAGAGACAGGACCTTGAAGCAATTTTATTTTGTATATGAAAAGTGTCACTAAAGTCAAAACTCTTTATGTAAGGGGCATAGTACAAGCTCCTGACCAGTTGATAAGCAGAAGGATTTAAATGGCAAAAAGGTGTTTTCAGCTGATTATGGGTAACATCATCTGGATCCTCTCAGGAGTTCTGCTTGATTCAATGGGACTTACTGACATGGCAAATTATGCAAGGGGAACAGAGCCTTTAGGTGTTAGTCACTGGTAAGGTTCCACATTGTGTTTGGGGTTAGATTGCCCGTATCTGTTTGCCATTCCTCTCCATTTTTGATTCAGTGGAAGGTTGTGAGGTACCGTTGTACTATCCTTGCCATCTCCTTCTTTTTCCCAGGGGCCAGGCCAAGTTTTTTGCCATCGCTCTTTCATGACAACTGTTTTATGATTTCTGACAATTTGAGAAAGTAACTTTTTGGCACTTCCTTAGTATTCTGGACATTGAAGTTGAAAGTGTCACTCTGTCTCCATCTTTTCTCCATCACATGCCTACCCACCTGCTGCTCTTTAGGCTAAAATGGAGCTATGTGCCTTCAGTTTTTCACCTGTAGTTTACAGTTTCTGCATCTGCTGAGGGTGGGTCTACACTGAAGTGCTATATAGTCATTGTCAGTACTAACATAGAAAATAGTAGTAGTGTGAGCCTGCCCAAGCCAGCTTTAAACTGGTTGGGTTGGGTACTGGTAGTATTTTAGCCACAGCAGTGTGGACTTTAGGGTAGGCTCCAATGCTCATTCAAGAACTGAGTAAATATGTGGGCAATTAGCTCACACTGAACTGCATGCTAGCATAGCAACACTGCTAGCAGTAATCCAGCTAGCTAATTCACAGGTAGCTTGGATTTGTCTACATGAGCTGCAGTCACTGCAATGTAGGCATACCTTGCAAGTATATCCATAATCCCTGGAGAGTTTTGTAACCTGTTTGCTAGCATGTGCTAAGATCTGTTTCACTGCATCTTCACTGCTGTTGCTGGATTAAGAGTGCACAGGTATGGGAGCATGTGCTACAACTACTTCATTTTGCTGCATAGACTTTGTGAGGATAAAAAACCCCAAAACAGTCCCTGTCCCAAAGAGGAGACAGTTAGACATAGATGTGTAAAAGACATCTATTGGTTTCCCAAGTGGGCTGCAGTTTAAATGCAGCACACTGAATAGAAAGATGCTAAAATTAGCCCCTGCTCAGTCACATTTCACAAAACTAGAAATCAGAAGTAAAACTTAAGTACCACAGAGTGCACAGAAATGGCCTCAGGACCGGCCTTAATGTGTGCCCACAGCAAACAAGAATGCAAATGGCCCTGGTACCAAAACTGAGTGGGAGGCTCCATGCCCAGTCTTTCCTTGGCATACATAGTGCCTCCTGCTGGCCATAAGAAAATAAGACCTGCTGTTTACTGGGTGAGATCATAGGTCCATCTTGCCCACTATCCCATGCCACACAGTGGCAGTGAATGGATGCTGAAAGGGAGAATGAACTGGGTACAACCAGGGCTTTTTCCAGTGTTCCTCTCTCACTTGCAGCCTCCAGCATGTTAACACATGGTCCATGTGTTCAAAGTGGGAGCATAGCAGCAAAGATGTCTTTTTTTGCCATTCATACAGGGAAGAAATCAGAAGATGGAGCAGTGTCATGGGGAGGGCATGGTCAGCAGGAGTCTTTAACTAAACAGAAACAGATCAAAGTAACTGATGCTTTTCCAGAAAAATGGATGAATAATAATTCATATTACAGTAGAAGCCAAAGGCAAAGACTCCAGCATAACTCTGTTTTCTTTCCTGGGTTAATCATCAATTTACACTGGTGCTTTTGGGCAGAATCAAGCCCAGAAGTCTGTAAAAAAGCAGTGATGCTGAATTAGTGTCAACTTCTCTTCAAGAAGCATCTTTCCAAATAGACGCCCACCCCTCAGAGAAGAAGGGTGTGCTCTACATGTGTTAATTAATAGGCAGCACCACAGTAAATACTGTAAACATTAATAACACTAAATCTTTAGCAGACTTTTTGCATCTGCTTGGAAAGAGCTTGTTTTTCATGGAAGACAAAGCAGTGACTGTGTGAAAATTACTCAGATGTTGGTGCTGAAATACAATAATGTAACATTCTGGAACTTGCATAAAAATTACTGGTTTTCCATGTATTCTGGACTATATACAATAATTTAATCATTTCACTGCAGCCCACTGGACAAGTATGAATCTGTAGCACTGAAATCTATGTTCTAACAGCAAGTGATGTGCCATTACCTTAAACTAGGGTTGGCAAGCCGGTCAGCTGACCAGTCAATTGACTGCATATTTTTTGACTAGTCAAAGATTATAGCAATTTAAAAAAACCTACATTTTTTGTAATTTTCTTGACAGATATATGATTTTTTAATTGTTTTTTGACATATCTCTTAATGGAAAATTTGTGCTTTTTCTGTATACTGTTTGGACGTACTGGAAATTTTTTACAATTTTTGACCAATATTTGACTGGTCAATTGACTGAAATTAAACTCATAATTCAGTTCACTTATGCAGTGCCCGAGTCATCAGGACTGAGTGGACCAGAGAAGCAAAAGCACCCCACAAATTACAGTTTTATTAGTATACTAGTCCACAGCCTTTCCTCACCTTTTAGGCCAGTGTCGTAACTGCTACACCCAAACAACAGATCCTGTAGCTCCTTCCCCAGGCAGCCCTCAATATTGCCCTCTACAGCAGCTCCTGGGGAGCTGTATGGAAATCTTCACCACACTGCACATGCAGGTATGGAATCCAGGTTGGAGCCGTATTGGTCTAGAGGCAACAAGTATCAGAACTCATGGTAGAGGTGATATCTTTTATTAGACAATTAGATTTTGGCAAAAAAATATATATTTGCAAGCTTTTGGGCACAAGCACCTTTCTTCAAGCATAGGAGAAAAGACTGTAAAAGTTCTCCTAGGCAGAAATGGAAATTCATATTTCATAGGAGAGTTGAAGGTGTGGCAAAATCTCTTGTTTGGCACAGTTCATTTTTTGCAGATTAGGCTCAGAGAAAAGTTGGAATAGTCTGTTTACCTCGAAGATGTTTGGTGGCAAGCAGGATGTAGTCATAATTCCTTCTGGTTATGATGTTTCATATTTCACAGAAGAAGAAAAGGATGGGATGCTTTTCTGTGCAGGAACTTCTTATATGGTGCGGTATTCCATGCAGGTTTGGAACATCCTTGCCCAGGAACTCTCCAAGTAGCTCCCTGCTCCTTTGGCTAAAGTCACGCAGAAAATACTGAGCCTTCCTTCACACTAAGGTGAACTTCCCACCTGGGAATTTCTTCTTACTAGTCATGTGCAACCTGGTCCCTTGTCATTGTGTGCACCCTAGCCACATCATCTTTTTTTCCACTGAAGGCCAGAACTTCTGGTCTATTCTGTAATAATCAGAAAGAAAGAGAGTTAAACAGCAAGTTTTATTGAGGAGCAATAAGCAAGCTTGTGCAGTCTTTTATTCTTTCTAAGTAACTACAGCTACTCCCTAAATGAGGGAGACAATCTCCCCAGTTCCCAACTCACCTAAATTAGAGTGTGTCCCTAAATTATAACTTTTATCACTACACAGTTTACTATGGTTGCACCCCTCTGTTGTTGTTGAAGGAGCAGAGACAGCCAATACTTGGCTGCTGGATATAGTAGTGGTTTGAGAGCTGATATATTGTCTATACTTTCCCTCTGTGATTCCCATCACAGGGGACATGTTGCATATGGCCAGAACACTGTGTATTCTGACTAACCCCCAAATGGCAGACAAACTTTTAAAGACTATAGACAGCTAGTGAGAGCTACAGAACCTGTAGGCTGTTGTAACTTAGCCTAGGGCAGTTAGAGGAATGGAGCTACACAGAAAATCCTGTTCTTTCCTTCACAAAAACCTTAGGATATTTATGCTGAGTCAGTGACAAAACTCCTATTGTTCATGTCCAGATGAGTGTGCAAATGCAAGGGTGGGCATTTCCCACAGCACAAATATCAGTAGCATATATTTGTGCTGCTGCTTTTTGCCCCAGGGCACACCCCTGCATGTGTGCTCCAGCACACGGCAAATTGACATGGATGCGGTAGGGGAGGCTGGGGTCAGCACCTGTGCTCACCCCAACAGCCTTACCTGGGGTGCTGGGGTCCTCCTGAGGCAGCAGCATCGCTGGTCCAGCTGCATGGAGCCTGGCTGGCAGCCAGAGCACAGCTTTGGCTGGCCAGGCTCCATTTCTGGTGGCGCACACTGCTGCCACATGTGCTGCGCTTTTTATTTTATGGCAAGTGTTTTTTATACCAGGATCTTCTGGTGTCAAATTTTGGCATTGTGCTGCAAATTAGCAGCCTGGCAAATGGGTGTATGTGCACCTCAAACCATATGTGTATGGTCAAATGGATGAGCCCATTGAGCTCAATATGAGTGAGCCTTCAAGACACTGATGCATATCAAATCCTAATGTCCAATATAGTTGTATTTACTACATATAGCAATTAAGTAATATGCTTTACTAATTCTATTTACTGGGAATGCTTATTGCAAGGATTCTGCTAGGTATTCAGGTTACACTGTTTATTGCTTTACCCATATTTTTATTCCCCAGGCTAGTCAAGGAAGTTATACTGTTTTTTTCTTTTTATGCCAATAAAATAAACATGGAAATAAAGAACTTGAACACTGGGCAGCTGCGATAAAAGTTAGGCATTTGCCAATTTTTGTGCAGTGGACAAAAGACTGCTTATGAAGTTTCTCATCTTACAGGCATCTTCAGACCTTTTCTAGGAACATGCCACCCAGTAACTTGAAACTAGAAGATGCAAAAGAATGAGGGA
>NW_017729025.1:125766578-125770099 GCF_001723915.1 Gavialis gangeticus
AGTGTTACTTTTAATCCTCTACAATCAAGGTACAAAATAGAACATACATTTAAAGCTCTAATAAAAATTTGAAAAGTCATTGTTTTCCGTAACTATATAAAAGATCACCTGGTTGACAACTTAAATGATCAAAGTGCCATAAAAACTGCATCTCAGAAGATGATCAAAGAAGAATATAAATGATAGTTAGCTAAGGAAGTAAACTACTAATAAAACAATTAAAATAACAAAATAAAAGTAAAACTTGGAGAAAAAAACTTTAGGAGAAGCAGAGTTTTATTTTTAAATTAAGATAAAAATGGCAATTACTGCTAAAATAACATTTCATAACAAATGAGGGAGTACACCTGAAGAGTGATAAGCACCTGTAATAGCTACTGAAGCTACAAGGAGATGCACAGTCCAACTGAGGGGGATGAAATGTCAGTTCTGGAATGCAAACAAGTGGAGTATGAAAAACACAGACTCCTAAAGATACAATTTGGTTGATTTCTTTAGGGCATCAGTGAATGTCTGCCTGGCAGAAGGACCGTTGCCACATCAGACTTCAATGCCTCTGTGGAATTAATGCTTTTTCTCACAAGCACAAACCATTCTGCTTATTTTGGAAAATTAGGTCCCATGAACAGAAGTCTAGACTCCCACACTCTTTGGACCCCAACTAACCTCAGATAGATAAAACACTTCTATCTCATATGTGACAATTTTTTTCTATAATGAATAGGGCTTTGTTCTTATTTCTGAACAACACTAACCATACATTAGGAAATAAGAGCATCTGCAAAGCTGAAATCTCTACATCAAGCATTATTTAAATTTGTAAGGCTACTTAATGTTCACCACACACTTGATCCTAACAGTCCATGTGATTTTCTATCAGTGCATTTTTCTCTCTATTTTAACAAGGAAAACTTCCCCTCCAAATATAAATGCTGCTTGTTATTTTGAGGCAGTGAGGCAAAACATACAGCACGTAGACCACGTTTGGCTTGCTTAGCAGATGTCTACAGATCACTTGATGTTAATTTCAACATAAAAGCTATTATATTTCTGGCCTTGCCCTATTAGTTGTTAAATAATTATTTATGGTTGGCAGATAAATTCTAGGAACCTTGAATAAAGCCCATCAACCCTACTAAACTAACTGTATTTGACATAAACAGTTTCAGTCATGGAGGACCCTAGATGTAATGTTTATTTCATATACAATTCCATTTCACGACCTAAAAGGTAAGCATGTATTTATATCTTAACATAAACTGCATATAATATGCATGTGAACACTACTTCAGGAATTAGCCTGTCTGATTCAGTGACATTTACAACTGTGTACTACAGCTATCAGATTATTCATTTTATCTAAATAATTTTCCATTCACCTCACGGCTCTGGACTTGGTAATGCTTTTGTATAGGTGTTTAGACTTTGAATACTTAGTCCCATTTACAAAATATTAAATAGGAACCAATGCATTACATAATGATAATTGGAAAGATAAATTTCCCATGATTAATTTTTGAAGAAACCAGGCACTTACAACAGTGTACAAACAGGCACTTACAACTTTGCAACCTCTGTGCATTCTGGCTGAGAGAGTTATAAATTAAGCCAGAATCAGACAAAACTCATAAAACAAAATTTATAGTGTACAAACATGGATTAAAGTACTGTATGAAAGTCTTCCAAACAAGTTTCTAGATGTTCGTATGTTATTGTCTGAAAAGCTGACGTGATTTGCTTGCTTCTGTGTGCATGCTTTACTCTATTAAACTTTTGCATCCTTAGCAGTTAAATTAGATTTTTAGAGATTTGATAGACAAAGTATTTGAATGAGATATTAAGTACATTTCAGCTGAGATGCCTATTTCAATTTCATTGGTCTGTTTAAAAGACCACTGATTCTCCATTATTATAGTAATTCACAATACTTCTGTCTTTAAGTTTGTGAGCTCTCTCTTATTTGTTTGTAAGCTCAATCTAAATAAAAATTAGTGATCCAAAAAGAGAGCCAAAGTAATTTAAATTTAGATTTTATAATTTATGGTTTTCTCTACTTACTGTACAAAATTTATATGCAGCAGTTTCCTTGCACAACTTGAGGGAAAACTCTTTCCATTAACTTCACTGAGCTTTGGATTAGACCACATAAACAGCTGCTAAGTTTCATTTCTGAAATAGCGATATTTTAGCAGTTATCATTTTTATATATGATAAGGAAATAAAACCTCTATTTAGTGACAGCTAAAGTTGTGCTTTAATCAAGGTTACTTTCTCTCAGAATGCCAGATGAATACAATTTCTCCTCGGAGGTGCTTCCAATCAAGGTATTCCCAAGTATAAAAGTTAAGATATTAGTAAACAAGATCTATGTTTAGTGACAGCAGTCTAGACCACGTCCACCCAAAACCTAAATTGCATTGAAATAACAAGTTAAGAGGCATTTTGTGCACACCCTTCCAGCCTCACATTATCTACAGTACTGTTGATAACATTCCAGTGCGCATTAAAGCCTGCACTTCTATCTTCTACAAGTACTACAAAGCAGTATGAACTTCCATCAAACTTCTGCTCTCATGCCAAACCTCATCGGTGACCTTCATATCTTTAAGAAAGAATAACTTCCCAAAAGGCTTGCTGGCAGGGGCCCCAGGGGATCAGCCTGACAGCCTGGGGCTGCTCTGACTTGGCTCAACATACTGCGGAGGGGCTGGCTGGGGCATGAGGGTTCTTCAGTGTGGGGCTAGTTGGCAGGCAGCCCCTGCAGTGATGCACCCTTGTGACCCAGCCAGGTCAGCATCTACACATGCATTGCTACAGAGTAAAAAGTTCTGCATCAGGACAGTACTTGTATTTACTACCCTGCCGTGGAGTTTATTAGTTTACTCCAGCCTAATTGTCTTACAAGTGTACATGCTGAGACATTTACTGAGGAGCTAATTAGTCTATTCCACAGTAAATGTCTTGTCTAGACATGCCTAGTGAGTGTGAAAGAAAGTAAATCTAGACCAATCATTATTTATCAAATATAAGTGATTTTATATACATATATGTACTTCAAAATTTTTATCACCATAGCTTTTAGTCTCCTGTTAAAATGCACCTGCTTTGCTAAACTGTGTCATATACTAAGCCTATATATCAATTTTGTATACTGGCAGCCTTCCCTTGATACTATTAACAGAAAGCAAACACAAATGCAGTATACATAAGGAGACAACAGGTTAGAGCAGGGTACCAAGACCCATAAAAGCTAGATGTTAGTTCTTTACTCACTGTGTGATCTTTGGCAGGTCACTGTTGAACAGCAGTTTTCTGCTCTGCAAAGCTGAGGTAATAATAATACTTTAACTAGTCTACTAAATGCCTATGTACCAATGCTCATGGTATGGGGAATAAACAGGAGGAACTCACCTTCAGAATAGCCAGTTCAGACCCAGACATAATAGGGCTTACAGAGACTTGGTGGGATTCATCCCACGACTGGGCAGTTAGCATTAGGGGCTATAGGCTTTACAGGTGGG
>NW_017729025.1:125770611-125777421 GCF_001723915.1 Gavialis gangeticus
AAAAAGTCCTTTTTCAAATATATAGGGAGGATGAAGAAAGCACCGGGAAATGTGGGGCCCCTCCAAGATCCTCTGGGCAATCTGGTGGTTGCGCCAGAGGAGAATGCAGACCTCTTTAACCAATTCTGCACTTCCGTGTTCTTGTGCAGGGACCCGGACTTCCCCACTGTGATACAAGACGGACTCGAGGGGAATGCCTCAGGTTGGGGAGGACCGGGTTAGAGAGCTTCTGGAGGGGCTGGACATGTTCAAATCAGCAGGTCCAGATGCTCTCAACCCCAGGTGTTGAGGGAGCTAGCAGGGGTTATTGCAGGGCCCTTGGCACGGCTTTACGAGCGCTCGTGATGCTCAGGCCAGGTGCCAGATGATTGGAAGATAGCCAACATGGTCCCCATCTTTAAGAAAGGGAGGAGGGAGGACCTGGGCAACTATAGGGCCATCAGTCTTACCTCAATCCTAGGGAAACTATTAATACTCTTGAAATTGACTATGGCTGGAGTAAATTGAATTTTGCAGTAACTCAGAAATTTTCTCTCCATTTTCTATCACAAGAAGTGTATTTGGAGTGGTTAATTTCTTTATGATACAGGCAGTTTGGACTAGGCCTAGCAAATTGTGTAACTCCTTCCAGGATCATCTTCCTAAAAAACTGAAGTCTTGGCTACATGCATCTCTTTCAACGTTCTGCAGACTCTCTCTGAAGGTTACCAGAAAAAATCCACTTAAAATAGTAGCTTGAATTAATATAGCATGGTTTAATGACTAGGACAGTTCAGCCTTTGGTAATCAGTAACTGCAGCAGTTATCACAGGACTAATATTCACTTGATTTTCACCTTTCTGGTTAAATATTGATAATCAGTGCATCACATTACTTTCCATAAAAGTAAAACATTTACCTTCTCAGTGCCTTGCTCTGGTTTTTAACAAAAGACACTAGTTATGGTTTACAAGTTTATTTTTATTCTAGTGTCACAAGGTTATAACTAAGGTCACATAAGGACTAGCATATACGCAGATTAGCATCTATATAGGATTTATCACCCCCAGTATGTGGGCTCCTGTTGTTTATGACCCAAATGAGCAGTAAATGTTACCAGCTTCTCCTTTGTTCTCATCATTCTGGTGACAATATACTAGCCCTGCTAAGTATTCAGCTGCAGTATGATTGCTTTGAAAAACAGAGCCACTCTCCCACCATTCCTGTGAATGATTTGGGGAAGTTTACACCTCAGTCACAACATCTGTGGTTCCTCTCTCCCCCCAGGCTTCAGTTTTACAAACACAGCACTTGTGTTCAAGCACAACACTGCCTTGAAATGTGTCCCAATGGCTGGACTTTATTGCCCTACGTACACCATGGAACTTCCACTGTGCATACATAATTATTCATGACAGAGACACTGAAGGACCTTCCTATTCCCTGTCTATGTGAATACCAATAACAAAAATGGTATGCAGTTTTATTTTCCCTCCTGATCATAGTGAAGAAACTGAATTTAAAAACAACATGTAATCATGGGGAAAAAGTATTTGCAAAATGTTGAAGACCAGGGGTGCAAGTACATACTGTATTAACATCTTCCTTCCCTGGAGCTGCAGTAATTTGCATGACATTATCTACCTGGGATGTTGCTATGGTTATCACCATACATAAGTAATTACCAGGGCAAATTGTACATACAGCGCACAGACTCATGCTGTCAGAAGCAAAGGATCTTTTTATACACTTGAAAATGTAAATGTTTGAAAAAAACATCAATCAGGGAGACTCCTGGTAAGAGAAAACCTTTCAAGAGTACTCCTAAGTTACCTAAAATAATTAACCATGTCTATAAAGGACCTAAAGGGCAACCAAGAATGGGCCACATTGTCCCAGACATCATATGCCACAGATTAGTTAACATTCCTTGGCCTGAGAAGCTTACAGTGTAAATTGACAAGACAGACATGGGATAGGGGAAAAGGTAAATTTGAAGGTAGATTTGTGACGGATTCCCTTGAGAATCTGGTTAAATCTCTTGACCAGGCCTCTGTCTGCAGATGGTACACAAAAGTCCTTATCTGGAGTATTTCAACAGTGGCCAGACTTCTTGTAAAGGTTGAGACATAAAGGTAGTGCCCTGGACAGTTAAGACCTCTCTCAGAATGCCCACTCATGAAAATATCTGAAGTAGCTTGGATATCACTGTCTGTGCTGATGTTGAGCGGATCATACCACCTCAGGGTAGCAGGTAGCAGAGTTAAAGAGGACCAGGATGAACCTGGACCCTCTTGAGCTCAATCCCAGGAGTCCCACCAAGTCAATTCTGACTCACTCAAATGGTACCCCCACCAGAAGGATGGGCACCAGTGGGGTCTTAGACATGGGTTCAGAGGCCAACCAATTGGCACTTGGAGCAGAAAGCACAACATTCTTTGATCTCCTGATATACCCCAAGCCAGAAAAACCTTGCTAACAAACACCTTTTCCTGTGTCTTCTCTATTCCCAGATGGCCCCACCAGGGGATGTCATGCATGAGCTTCAACACCTACCAGCAGTATTGCCTTAGAATTAAGAGCTGTGACTGCCAGGCCCCCATGGTTTTCTCCCTGGTCATCCCCATCAAGAAATCCCCCTGTAGCTCAACGTGGGTGTCCTGGGCGGCTAAATGGGTATCCACAATGACCCCACTGGCCTGACCTAATTGTCCATATAGGGAACCGTATACTGGGTCCTCTCATTGATCTTTCACAAAATCGTGACTTCCCGCATCGGATTTAGGTCCCTCTCCTGGGGGTCCCCAGAGCTCCCAGCTGATCTGCTTTCTCTGGAGGGGTGTCTAGTTTGTATTGCACCCCAGCACCTTTTCTGGAACATTTCTGCTAACTGGAAGGAGCTTTCCTCTAACGTGCTGCTGTTCTTATGCCTGGTGTGACCTGGCCAGAGGGCCAAAATGCTCAGGGTCTGAGAAGGGAAAAATCTCTCCCAACTTGGGCTCCATAGGATTGGGATCCCCTCATCACACCCATTGGATCAGTTTGTCCATTGAGCCCCAATTTTGAACCACTACTATGGGATAGGCTAAATGGTTTGCTACTGCAGTTCTCACAGCCTTCCTGTCTCCTGATTGTCAGGGTAAGGCAAATTACAGGGTACGGTTGGGTGTCCCCGTGAATATATGTAGTAAATGTGCATTCCCTTACTAGGATATTGGTGGAATTCACCAAGTGTTTATGCACAGAAGTCTGGCCTGAGCCCAAACCTATGGTTCCCTCAATGTGTACATCCCCAATTTTCACCAAACCTACATCACCCCTTGCGTTGGGTTCTCTCTCCTTGCCTCCAAGGCATAGGTACAAGTGTACCTGCAGCCTATCTGCAGACAGTGCTGGTAGCAATGGCTCTTATCCCTGCACCAGGAGCAGGTGATTTGCTCCTCCCACCCTCCTCCTGGGTTCCAGGGAGGCTGCAGGGGGCTGTCTTCTCTGCTGGGGCCATTCAAAGGCCTTGGAGGAGATGTTGGTATCATCCTCACTGGGGGATCCCCTAGAGCCCTGGGCTGCTTTCCCTGTAATCCTGGCCTCCTTGGGGATCTCATTAGTCTATCTCTGCCCCCAAGAAGTCCTTCACTCTCTGGGTAGCCTCTTCCAAACTGGCTACCTGGTTGTGATACACCCATTTATGAACTTTGGCTGGGAGGATGTTGCAGAGATGTTCTAATGTTACCAGTTTAACAACCTCTGCAGCTGACCGGGACTCAGGATTTCTCCAACAGATGCATGTCTTTTAACCACTGAACATTGGCTCAGAGCTGGGTACTCAGGTCCCAGGTCTCCAACCAGAATCTGCAGCAATAGGCTTCCCTGGCAAGACCCAAACAGTTCCTTCTCTATTCCCACTGTTGCCACAGGAATTCTCACTATTGTTTCTGCTGCTGCCTATAGAACTGCTGCTGCTATAATTGGAGCTGCTGAAATCACTGTTGGTGTTGGTGTTGCTGCTACAGCTCTTCCAGCCATTTTAGCAGAGCTTCTATTCTCATTGCTAGAGTTCACTTGAAAGGCACAGACAGAACTGCAGATCCCCATTGTAACTCATGGCACTTCACAGGAAGCATCATGAGTTATAATGATCCCTTGGACCCAACAGAAGTACGCTGTTGAGTCTGAGGGATTGGGGAATCTAGCTGCTGGCTGCAAGCCTGCAGGCAGTTTCCCCTAGCAACGTCCCTCCTCCCTCCCAGACCCAGCACTGTTTTCAGAAGGCAAGGAGGCAAAGGGAAGGGAGTTCCTTCTGGGGTTTCCCCAGCCAGCACTGGAGGGTGGGGCAGGCTCCAATCCACCCACGCTACCCTCCAGTACTGGCTAAAAAAAACCCAGACCAAACTCCCTCTGCTCCCTTTCCCCACTCTCATTCCAAAAACAGCACCAGGGCAGGGTAAATACCGACAGTGGCCAGTGCTCTGAACATACCAGAACAGACAGAAGTTACTGAAACCACTGTTTTGGAGCATCTTCATCTGAACCCTCATACAATGAGTTTTCATAGGATCGGGCCCTTTTAAAGCACTCTGCAGTCTTCTGTTTGGTAACAGCTGAAAAGAGCTTTCAGGGGCCAGACTGGGCAAAAACTGTCACTTCTCTCTGTGCCTTAAGATGCCCCATTCTCTGCCATGTGTAGAAGGTTGTCAGGTAGCAACACAGTCATTTATTGCCTTGGGGAAAACTTGTCACTAGGCCAAAGATAAATCTTAAATTCCCAAACAAACAAACTCACACCCTGTGCCATTTCCAAGACCCTGAGAGAGTTTTCTGGCTTAGTGCTACAGGCCCCCTCTCCCCCAGTTCTCTTTCCTTGGAGCCTTTTAACTTTCTCTGGGCCAGCCAATTATCCTCATCAGCTGACCAAGTCCTCCTAGGCAGGCTTGCAATCCCTTTCTTACCAACTGCAGCTGGGCTGCAGCCCCTGTGGCATGTAGGTTGCTACACTTACGATATCAAAAAAGAGAAGACCATCAGTAGATCCAGCTTCACAGATTGTTCATATCCTGCTTGTCAAGACTCATAGAATCAAAGAGTTGGAAGGGATTTCAAAGCCCATCTAGTCTGACTTTGCCCTGATTCCACCTTCCTCCCACACACAAATGCAGAATTAATTTGTCCTAAATCAGCCTAGACAGATCCCTATTCACCTTCTTTTTCCATCCTTCCAATAAAATTGTTTTTCCCACAATTTATCTAAGCAGTTCATTCTATTATCTTATTGTTCTTACAGTTAGGAAGTCTTTCCTGAGATATAATCTAAATGTATAGTTTACATCTATTGCCTCTTGTCCAGCCCCCAAGCAAGGAAGAACCATTTCTCTCCACCTTCTCTACAGCAGCCTGACATTTGAAAATGACTATCCTGTTCCCCACTAATTTCATTTTCTTCAAACTAGACTAGTTTAACTCTCCTTTAGAGGACACGTCTTCCCTTGTGGACCTTAGGAATTATCTGTTTGTTCTAGCCATTGGGCTTTACTTCCCACTAATAATCAAAGAAATAGACCTTTTTCTCCTTGAATGAGCTTCAAAATAAAAGTATTAGACATGGAATACACCCCTACTTCTGGCCCCCACCCCCTTTATATCCTTCCCTTGGAAATTGATATCCTGGCTGGTCCTAGAAAATGAGTATTGTCTAAATTCTCCACAGCAACCTAAGAAAACCTGGGTGTAACACCCCTTTTAAGTCATACTTCAGAATGATGAAATATTGCTAGGTCCTCTGAGCTAAATGCTCTTTCTCCTTTCTTCTGCTATCATCAGATTGCTTTGCCATAAATCATTATGAAATTAATTTTTCAAATGAATTTGATTGTTAATAGAAAAAAAAGATGATGCACCATTTCTTTGTCTATTTATCTAGGTATCTATCAGGTGCCAGTCACTAAGATGTACTGTGAGTCAGGAGAAACACAAAGCAAAACAAATGTGATTCATAAGAAGAAATGCAAAAATCTAGAACTCTTGATTCCAAAATGATACCTTTTATTAGACCGAGATATTGCAAAAAAGGTATTTTTTTGCAATTTCTCAGTTGGTCTAATAAAAGGTATCATTTTGGAACCAAGAGTTCTAGATTTTTGCATTTCTTTTTGTCTCAGACCAACACCGCTACCACATACATCCCTGATACATGAGAAGAAGAGTTTTAGCTTGTGGGAATTTGCAATGGCAAACCAACTTCTGGATGAAGTTTAGGCAGGCCCCACAACAGAATGAGGCTTAGATGAGGAAGAGGACTGAATGCAGTTCTATAATTTAGACAGTTCACACAAGAGCCATGTTTCCATGTGTAGCTGGAGGCTTGGTGCTCCTGCTACTTTAAGAGCAGGCAGGCTGCAAATGAAGCAGGCAGCGTGTGTGGCAGGAGACAATCAGGAACCACATAACCCACAAATGAGTTGGGCTTGCAGTATAAGCTGAGGCCTGAGCTGGACAGGCAGTCTGGCCCCGGAGGCTGCTAAGAGAATATCTCTTGGGCAGAATGGCTGCAGCTCCTGAATAACAACTAGATTACAGCCTGTGGTAACATTTGGAGTACTAAGGGGAGGAGGAGGTCCCAACAGGAGCAGGTCCAGAGGCAAGGCTAGAACCTGGGTGAGGAGGGAGAAAGAACCAGGATGGGTCTAGGTGCTTGTAGTAGAGTGAAAATGAGTCCAGAGAAGGTCTGGTGCTTGGGGGGGACCAGGAGGGGCCATTGCCCAGGTGGGACTAGGTACCTGGGAATAGAATGGAGACAGGACCACAGCAGGTCCAGTGCCCAGGGGGAGGGGGAGGGGG
>NW_017729025.1:125777529-125780985 GCF_001723915.1 Gavialis gangeticus
GGGGGGAGGGGGAGAAGAGGGGGGGAAGAGGAGTCCAGTGCCCAGCAGGGACAAGGTACCTGGGAACAGTGTGGATATGGGAGCCAGGAGTGGGCTAAAGAACAGAACCAAAACAGACTCAGGCCTGGGACTAGGACAGGAGTAGATGAAACCTCACTCAGGAATCCTTGGGGCAGCCTCACTTTTCTTAAAGGTATAAGTACATCAAGGCATGGCAGGAAAACTGAACCGGGGGGATCAGGGTAAACCAAGGGCTGAGTAGCTACTAGCGGTGTCACAGCCACCCTGGGGACTGGTCTTTGTTACACTATGGCACTGGGTGTAATATCAGCATGAATTTTTCCATAACCATTCTACCCAAAATCTCTATTGGCCTGATTCTACTTTCTGTGTTTAACATTGACTTTGCCAGAAGTCTGCCTCATTTACACTACATTAAATGAAAAGGGATTGGGGTTTTGTTTGAAAGTTGAACCTTACCTCATTGTGTTGTTTTCAGTTCCCTTCTTAATGATGCCTAATATTTTATTGGCTTTTATCAGTCACTGCTGTACACTGAGCTGATGTTTTTAGAGAATGTCAGGGAGCAGAGGCTTGAAGAAGGAAACTCTACACTGTCATTGCTGTGCCCAGCTGAAAACAGCTCCCCATGCAACCCCTACCCACAGCCCCTGGCTGGAGCAAGCAGGAGCAGCTCTTCCCCACTCTGTCTCCAAGTTGTCCAGGGATAGTGTCAGCAGGGGGAAGGTCCTTTTATTACATGCATCTGCTCCCTGCCTGGCTCCCTGTTGTCCCCTAGCAGCTTGGAGGCTCCAGCTATGCTTCATCCCCAACACTCCAATAATCTGAGGGGCAATGTGCTGCAGTCGCCTTCAGTAAATCCTGGATTTGCCCATGTCTCCAATGCCTTTGTTGTCTTCCTTTTACTAGTTCTCCCATTGTTGTGAGGATCTGCCAGCTCAGACAGGGCTTGAAAGCATAATGTCAAAACAAGAACATGAAAACCTAATTTAAAAAGCCCAACAACCTTTCACACCTATTTATATCACATAAACAAGAAGAAAAACACCAGACCATTTCTTCTCTGTTCTGTAGGCCGTCTTTAAAGCTTAATTCAGAGAATTATGTTTACAAATGGTCATGCTACATTTTCTGCAGGACTTTTAAATATGTCATGATACGCTTGTAAAAATGATGTGTTTATGTCATGCTATATTTATCTGAGAGTGCAGATAGAAATAATAACTGAAATGTATCTAAGTGAAAATTGATTAAAAATGTTTCATACAGCAAACATTTCACCCAGGAGACATACGGGGTACTTTTGCCATTCTTGTAGGGAATGCTTCAAAATGCTGCAGCCTCCTGCAGCAGCAGCCTTCTCTTCTGTCCCTTCCCTCCCTGCACAGGGTTGGAGCTCCCTGGTCTCACCTGGCAGTCTGACAGCTCCAGTCCCCTCTACCTTTCCTCTTCTTTTCTCAGCTCAGCAGATAGATGGCGGGGACTGGAGCTGAAGGTCTCAGGTCCAGTGGTGGCAGAGGCCTCAGAAGTTGGCAGGAGTCTGGCAGGGGGTTGGTGGTAATGGGGGGAGGTTAAGCCTTGCTCTGGGAATGGTAGGGGAGGGAGGGGTTCAGACCGTGTTAATCTCAAGTCCCAGGGGAGGTGTGAGGGTCCCAATGAGGAACTGGCAGAGCTTCACGACCTGAATAGGGCACAGAAGCTGGACAGCAGGCAAACTACTGACCCACTCTCTCCTTCCTTCCCCATCTATAGGGAACAAAATGAGAATCACTCTAAAATAGCACTCCATTTTAAGAGATACTATTTTGGAGTGTTTCAGTTGCTTTTTGAATGCTTCAAAGAGTGTGTACATTTGGCACTTTCAAAGGCATTTGAAGAGTTTTTATTGTTATGTGTGTCCATACCCTGAGGCATACAGCAAGTCCCTGATGCCATTAAAAATCAATGGCAAATCCAGAAAATTTACTTCAGCATGATAGAGGCCAGGCCACAGATGTTAAATATAAGATCAATATATAGCTTATAGGATTTCATATTCATACAAGATAACTATGGTAACTAATCCTGAGCATCTAAAAAGTTAGAGACAACAGCAGCTTATAAGATATAACCAAGATTGGAGATGGCTAACAGTATCCTTCCTAGAGTAAATCGAAGCTAATGACAGGACAGTATTCTTGGGCCCAGTTTTACAGAACTGGATTCCAGAGATGCCAGGAAATTTTGGGTACACTATAGTTTGTTCTCTTCTAACATATCAGTGAAAGAGAAAATAAATATGTGAAGAACCAAATGCAAGATAGAAACAGTGGGATAAATATTGTTAGACTCAAAGGAAAATGTTATAAACAGTAAGCAAAGCTCTTTGATTTGCACTGTTTTCCAGACCATAAAGCCCTCACATCTGCCAACGTTTCATTAAAGGCTTACATACTACCCAGCATGCCTGCTGCTGCATAAATGTATTACTAAAAATGTAAAAATGTTATCAAAGTTGCAGACCCAATATTTTGCAATCTTTCATAGAGTCTTAAGTGTTATATAAAACTCAGATGAGCCATTAAAAGAACTGTACATTATGAAAAGAATATTTTAAAGTCTAAACATGATGAATAATATAAATCAGTTAGTGGCAATAGGTTTCTCCCAGCCAGAAAGGAAGATTATACTTAGTAATGTTCATTAATATATAAAACATCAGCTACTCAGTGAAAACTCTTAAGCATTTTAAGAAGAAGAAAAATTTGTATTTTGGATAAAAAAATCCAGGAGAAGAAACACTGTGATTATTAAATTAAAGAAAATGATCAGTAGAAATGGTGAACTTTTCATTGACAACTGGCAGTTAAAAATGTTTTATGAAATCATGAAAACACAACTCCAATGAATATAAACTGTATTCCTGATCTGTAAGTATAGAAATCCTGTAACCCTGAGAAAGGATCAGCTGTGGTCAATGAGTATGTTTCTAAATAATATATTTTTATCAGATTTAAAGTTTAAGACTTTAAGGCTTAAGGCTTTTCAACACATTTCTTATTTTAAAGACTATCCCTTTACAGATTAGCAGTATGAGATCAAGATAATATTTATTGCTACTAGAGACAGTCTTGGATCAAATCCCTAGGATTTTCCATTTACCTAGGTACTTGTGTGCTCTCACAGTATCTGAGATCCTATACCAGGATCTGAACAGGAATTAAAGATTTCATAGATTTCACAGATTTCATAGACATTTGGGCTGGAAGGGACCCCAAAGGATCATTGAGTCCAGTCCCCTGCCCCAGGGGTAGGAAGTCAGCAGGGATCATAGGATCCCAGCAAGATAAGTATCCAAATGTGTCTTGAAGGTGTTCAAAGTGGGTGCTTGAACCGCCTCCGGCGGCAGTCCATTCCAAACCTTGGGGGCTCGGACAGTGAAGAAGTTCTTTCTTA
>NW_017729025.1:125781718-125784174 GCF_001723915.1 Gavialis gangeticus
AGGTCAGCTTCGATGGAGGGCAAGGAATCTCCCTCACCCAGGCCTCCCTAACCCATAGTGGGCAGGGCCGTCCCACGGAACTGGTGAAAAACTGACGCAAAGTACCCATTTAGGAAGTTCGCTTTTTCCTGGGCGTCAGTTGTCAGTTGCCCCATCTGGTTTAGCAGGGGTCCAGTGTTGCCCTTGCTTTCCCCCCGGCTCCCCACATACCTAAAAAAGGACTCTTTATTTTCCTTCATATTTGTAGCTAGCTGGAGTTCCATCATAGCCATGGTTTTTCTGATTTGCTCTCTGCAAGTCCGGACTAAAGCAGAGTATTCCTCCTTGGTGGCGGTTCCAGTCCTCTGTCCTTTGTAGGTCTTCCTTTTAAGATGCAGAAGGTCCACCAGTTCCCTGGAGAGCCAAGGGGGCTGCTGTGCCCTTTTGCTGCCTTTCCTCCGAGACGGGATGGCCTTTGCTTGTACATCCAGGATTGCTCCCTTGAAGAGAAACCACTTGTCCTGAACTCCCCTCTCCATTGGGTTGTGGCCTTTTAGGGCCTCTCTGACAAGTCTCCTTAGCTTGTCGAAGTCAGCTTTCCTGGTCGAGGACTTCTGTATTATTGACTGACTTGCCAGCTTTACAGCAGATGGTGAAGGTGATCAGTTCATGATCACTGTCACCCAGCTTCCCTTCGATTGTTAGGTTGCTGATTAGGTCATCCCCGGTTGCCAGTATAAGGTCGAGCAGCGCTTTACCTCTTATCGGCCCATAGACTTCCTGCATCAGATACAGGCCATCCACACATGAGAGAAAGCTTTGCAACCGCTCGGATTTGGCCAAGCGCTCCTCCCATGAAATGTCTGGGTAGTTAAAGTGTCCCATGACAACCATACACTGGGACTGTGTGGCCTCAGCCAATTCCCTGGTGAACTCCTGGTCAAGGTCTTGACTCTGGGTAGGGGGTCTGTAGTAGACCCCCACCATAGTATCCCCTGTGCCGTATTCCCCACGGATTTTAACCCAGAGGGTCTCAAGTCATCCACCATGGGTGCCAATGTCAGCTTGCAGGGACGCGTAGCTTTCCTTGACATACAGAGCTACGCCCCCGCCCCTTTTATCTACATGATCCCTCCTGTACAGGGTATAGCCGTCTATAATGGTGGTCCAATCATGGCTGGAGTCCCACCAGGTCTCTGTTATCCCAATAACATTGTAGTTATTTGCATTTAGCAGGAGAACAAGTTCCTCCTGTTTATTCCCCAGGCTCTGGGCATTTGTATATAAACATGCAGGTGTCCCCTTAGGGGCCCTTGCCTTGCCTACATTTTGTTTTAGGCCTGGGGCTCGGGTGGGGTCCCTTATGTGCCTTGGCCTGCTGGCTTTGCAAGGGCCACTCAGTGGGCCAGCAGTGGCAGTAGTCCTCCCATCCCCCAGTGGGCTTAGTTTAAAGCCCGGTGGAGAAGGTCAGCCAGTCTAGCTGAGAAGAGCCTCCTGCCCAATGGAGAGAGGTGGAGGCCGTCCCTTCCCAACAACTTGCTGCCTCTCTCTCCAAAGAGCGGACAGTGGTCACGGAAGCCAAAGCCTTCCCGATGACACCAGTGCCTCAGTCTTTGCAAGTGGCCTTTTTCTTTATAAAGGTTAAACTCCATTTCCCACATGCAAACACTCTGAAACTTTGAAGTATTCCACATAAATTACTGTGGGTATGTACAGATGTTACATGTAGACCAACCTAACTGGTTAGGTCAATCTGAGTGCTGAACTGTATGCATGTTCAGGGAGGTTAGATCAGGCAAAATAAATTACTCAGATTTAACTTAGATGGACCTAAGTATAAGGTCTGCACATGGATGAACTAACTAGGGCAGGGGTGGGCAAAATGTGGCCCGGGGGCCAGATGCGGCCCGCCAGGCCATTCTATCTGGCCCGTGGGGGCCCCTAAAACATTTAGAAAACGAATATTTATCTGCCCTGGGCTGTCTGTCATGTGGCCCTTGATGGCTTGCCAAAACTCAGTAAGTGGCCTTCTGCCCAAAATAATTGCCTGCACCTGAACTAGGGTTAGGTTGATCTAAGTGCCAATCTGGGGTTAGATTGGACAAAAAATGGCTGGTCTGATCCAACTTTAGTTCACCTACCAGGTGATCTACATGGATCAAACGAACCCATGCTCAATCTAATGTGAATATGTATACCAGTGCAGCCCTGGATGGACACCCCCCACTCCCTCACCAACCCCACCCCACAGATCTGCTAGCCCCCCTACCTACCCTGACTTCCATAGCATTCTCAGCATGACTTCCAGCACTAGTCAACATGTGTGCATGCAGGACCTGATTTATGATCACATGGCTTAAAGTGAACTGTGTGGTTGTAGATTGCAGGCTCCTGGAAATGTGGTGTACATATTTGCAGTGCATTCCTAGGTCTGGGAAAAGCCATCTACTCACCCCAGTCCTAGGGCTGTGCTTTTC
>NW_017729025.1:125784227-125785922 GCF_001723915.1 Gavialis gangeticus
CCCCCTCCCCCCCGGAGATAGATAACCCCTCCTCATGGACCCACCAGCCCCCACAACCCCTGCAGACCCACTACCCCTCCCAATCCTGCCAAACTTCTCCTGAACCCCCCTGCAGACCCACTAGCTCCTGATCCCATCAAGCCCTCCACCCCCATGGACTTGCTAGCCTCTCTGCTCCCACCTACCTCCCTAGCCATTGGACCCACAAGACCCCCCTCCCCCCATAAATATAGCTTTCCACTGCCTCCACCCCAGCTTACTTGTATCAGACTCCTGGCACCAGTGAATTTCTGTAGAACCATAATCCAAAAATTGTATGTGGTGGCCACTGCCACCACTGCCCTCCACTTTCCCATGGCTGGTCACATGTGCAACTCTTCGGACTGCTGATTGATGGTGTACGATTGGCCAGGTGTGAGGCCTATCAGCAACCCACAGAGCTGCGTGTGTGACCAGCCGTGGGAAAGCAGGATGCAGCGTGCTAGTGGCGGTGGGTGCAAGCCCTCTCTGCTCTGTGTCTGGCCACAGCCACCAGAAGGGGGACACTAGTTAAAAAAGGTTGGAAACCCCTGCATTAGTGTATGGGCAGTAAACCAGTCTGTAATCTCCACAAAGGACTTCTTTCTAATCTACCTGTAGGACTACAACTAAATTCTTCTGCTGGTTAAAAATGCTTGCTTAATTTGTCACTGGAATCCCAATGCCATGTCCTTTCTTCTCCTCACATTATATTACCTAATCAATTTTCCTGAAAATATAAATCTAGAAAGTTTTTAGCCTATCTATACTATAAGTACTAACAATCAAGTTCTTGGTGTTTTAGAACAAATGCTTTTTAGTGCCTCTAAAGCAACCCCTCCAACCCCTCCACAATAGCCATGGTTTATTTGCTTCTCAGCAGGGTAAGTTAACCAGTGCTGAGCTCTGGATAGCAGTAACTTGCCTGCTTCTAGTACTTAAACTAACTTGTTTATAACTAGCACCATAAACTTTATACTCCAATGTGGTGTGTTCTGTAGACACACCTTCAGTATATACATACCTCAACCCAAGAGTGTCTTCAATGTAGCTGGTGAAGGACATGATGGTTCATTCTGCTTTGGGACACTTGACAAAGGGATTTCACCCTGGGTAAGGGATGAAATCAGCTGGGCTATTCTTAAAAAAATGTACAGAAACCAAAGTGATTTCTTTATAGCTCACCACTTTTAAAGCTCCTCAGATCTCACTGCTGTAGGAATTGCTATAGTTTTTTCTCTTCTAACTTTCCTCTCCACACAGGAGAACTGAACTTCCAAATAGACTTTAAAAATGAATATGATTCTTGCACAATTGAGAAGAGCAGCTTCTGATTAAGATCATTTTAATCTCAAATCCAGAATGACTGATTTGGGAGTTTATTTTTAGGGAGCCAGTGTTGTTTCCTGATATACACACTCTGCATACTTTTACTCTGACAGAGCAAGAAGTGGTCCTTCCTGTGGGGCAAACTGGGGGAAAACGTTTGTTCACCAGAGAGCCCCAAGGGATGATGAGGTCAAACAGTCATAAACTACTGCAAGACCATTTCAGGCTGGACATAAGGAAGAATTTCTTTACTGTCCGAGCCGCCAAGGTCTGGAACAGCCTGCCACCGGAGGTGGTTCAAGCACCTACATCGAACACCTTCAAGAGCAAATTGGATGTTTATCTTGC
>NW_017729025.1:125790922-125791378 GCF_001723915.1 Gavialis gangeticus
CGAACACCTTCAAGAGCAAATTGGATGTTTATCTTGCTGGGATCCTATGACCCCAGCTGACTTCCTGCCCTTTGGGTGGGGGGCTGGACTTGATGACCTTCTGAGGTCCCTTCCAGCCCTAATGTCTAAGAAAAAAAATTAGTTTGCATATCTTGTTTTCTTGGGACTATTTATTCAAGTGATTGTTATTTCTGAAGCTGACAATATATCAACATAGATCTTGATGCTAGTTGGGGTGTTGGACAATGATGGATTAGTCAGGCTGCTCTAAGTAGACTCCAGTTACTGGTTCTTTCATCTCTGAATGGCTTGCCCAGGGAAGTGAGGGTTTCTTAGTTCAGATGTTGTAGGTGAACTGAAGGAACACGTTACTTTTCTTCATGGTCATGACCTTTATAGGTGGCAATTCCTATTTATTCTTTCCCCTCTGCCCCCCCCCCCCCCCCCCCCCCCCCC
>NW_017729025.1:125796378-125804240 GCF_001723915.1 Gavialis gangeticus
TTCATAGTTTCAGTTCCATAATTCTGGAGGCAGTCAGCAAGTTGATCGCCCTTGCTATAGAAGAGGACATTTTCAGATGACTGCAAAACCACAAGCTGAATCCTGTCTAAAAATACCACTATAAATGTATTCACATATTGATGCTGAAAAAAATGGTACCAGCCTTTTGCCTAGGATAAGAGATACACTTAGCAGCCACCATTAGCTGTTTGTTAAAAGTAGAACAGTTGTTAACAACTGCTACATTTTCTCATTAGCCCAAAGACAGTTTCTGATTTCTTGAAGGAAAGTTAGGGAAATAACCTGGAGGATCTAAACTAGGAGTCAAGTTATAAACTACTTTATTAACTTCTAAACTTGAGCTAGAGCTGCTTTTGTCATCTTTTTGGCAGGTGAAATTACATTTGTGCCTAAAACAACCAGATTTCCCAGTATGGGCTATTCTCTCTCCACAGCTTTCAGGGTTTTGAATTTGCTTTCCTTGAACTGAGGATAACATTTGTCAGAAACGCTTTTAACATGATAAAGTCTGACAAACTTTAATTTTTCCCCATTGAGTTTTTTTATATGCTCAGGATCTCAATATCATTGTTAAACAGGAGGGCATGGCGTACAATTGCACATGTATGCACCTAACTGATTATTGTGTGTATATATACACTACCAACTCAGGCACATACACATCCAATACACGGATCAATCATTCATATATCATGCACACACACAATGAGATATAGATCTATCTATGCCAGTTCATGTGTATACCACCCACCTACACATATACACAGGTGAGTTCCTAACTTGGGTGGTATGAGGTATATGTGTGTGTTTAGCATATACTTGGGATACCTAGGGAGGGGGAAATCAAGGGTCAAAGATCTCCAGAAGGAGAGAGATGGATGGGTGTTAAAATGAGAGAGTGAAAGTGCCAGGAGTTAAAGGTGTTGGGGCCTGGATTAGAACCGGCAGACTGAAGGGGAGCTGGGGTTACTTAAGGTCAAGTGGCTCCAGGGTTACTCGAGATCACTGGTGCAAGGGAAAAAGCCTGGTGGCAAGAAGGACACAGCCAGGAAAGAGAGAGGCAGAAAGCTGGGAGATCAGGGGGCAGATAAGTGATGGCAAGGAGGAAACAGTCAGGAAATAGAGAAAAACCCAACTCAGGATTTCAAAATAACAAGTTTATTAAAAAGACAAACACACTACACAGCCCCATGAAGTTACTCGTTCACACAGACAAGCACTCACAATAGTAGCAGGAGAAAGAGACTCCTTGGTTGGAGTCCAGGTAGGGGAAGAGAAACAGAGTCCAAGTCCTTGGTTGAAGAGAGGATGTGGGTGATAGCTACCTATCCAAGCTAGAAGGAGGTCCTCAATGGCCAGTTGGGGTCTTTGTCCAGAGGGGGGTTGCTGGCAGGGCCTCTGGGTGGATAGGTGGTGTGGCATGGTGCTGGTCCAGAAGGAGAGGGCGTCCCACTGCGTCTGTCTTCACTGCCCCCTTTTATAGGGGCAGACCTTCTATGACTATAGTGGCAGGGGCATACCCAGGCAAGAGTCAGCCCCCTGGTGTACTGAGCATGTGGGCTCCTAGGTAAGGACATGCAGTTTCAAGTGTCTGTAATGGTGGGTTGACTGATTTCTGCAGCTGTTTTTGTCTTCCAAACCTTGCGCCAGGGAGGGTCAATGCAGGGTGACGGCTAGGTCAGCGAGTTGATGGTTCGGTCATTCAGAGGGAGTTATTTTTAGACCTACTGCCATTGTCTCTGAAGCACCCTCATTCATCTCCATTCATTCAAGAACCAAATTTACATAGGAGGGGTAGGTATGAGTCATAGGTTACAACATCAAAGGGCACAAAATGGAGGCTTGACATTACTTTACAGACACAGGCCTAAATTATATAAATTCAATATAAAACAAAAAAACAAACAAAAAAAGAATCAATACAAACATAATATAAAAAGGGGCTTATTACAATAATAGTATACAAGAACTTAGCTTACCTAGTATTAATTGTAATCACTTATAAGGGATAGAGAGGGCAGAGAGAAAGCCAGAAATGGTTAGGGGAAGGGGAGGGAATGCATTTTTAAATAAGAAAAAAAAACAAAACTGGGGGTTTCCTACAATTTTAATGTTAGACTAGACATAAAGACAGTTTTACAGCTATTTCCCTTAAAAAGAATAATACTTGCCCTTTCCTAATTCAAAGGAGTAAGAATTAGCAACACTACAAACCATAAATCTGAGATATCTTTGAATGAGCAAATGAGATCTCAACTAACAAAGAAGTTTAAAAAAAAATGGAACTGTGAAATATAAAGAGGCGGATTATTTTCTACTGACATTTACCTTTGCCAACAGAATATGAGTTTAGAAAGGGTAATAAGGTAAATTATTTGAAATGACCAAACTGTTCACTTTGCTAGTTTCTGAAACTTGATGTTTCTGAAGTACCTGCCAAATCCTTTGTCTTCAAGTAAGGAAGAGGAAAATTCAGATTTTTTTTTTTTGGCATATGGCACCCACCATACCAAAGGTACTTTCCCAATGGGAAGTGGATTCAATCTGTAACCATGGGAATTCACATTCAGACAAAAAGACTATGAAAGAGAGAGAAAAAGGTAAGAGGGTGAGGCAAAGATACGAGTAGAATGGAGTGATCCAGGTGGATGGGTTGTGATCTGGTGATAAGGTTCTACAACACACACATTTTCCTTATAATCAAGCACATTAGCCGACCAATTATTCCTTACTCCTTCCATTATCAGTCAGCTAATTTCTCTTTGGTGTCATTGCAGCCCTGGGTCTTCAAGAGGAACCTGAATACTATCAGGGTAAGGGCTTTGCCTACTTTAGGTAGGTTGTTCCAAAGCTTGTTTCATTAATTGACGGCAGCATGGAAGGAGGCACAAAAATAAAGCCCTTTTCCATGCATCCAAGATTTGTCCAAATGCTGTCACTTTAGAGATATGGAGGACAAAGTTCATATCTCCATCCATGCAGATACATCTCTTAGCTAGACCCTCATCATCTTGTGTGTTGATTTTTCTTCTAACATCCTTTCAAGACCTGACATGTTGTACTTAACTCCACTCCTCTCTCCTGAGCCACATTCATACTGCCCGGCCTCCCCTGGCTTTGGGCTTGTCTCTCCATGCCTCGGTCAGCCCCAGTGCAGTGTCGGGCATCTCCCGCTGCCTTCAACTGAAGGTTTGCTGAGCGACTCTACAACTGTTAGCTTACTTCACTCCTGGCCCCTCACCAGGCCTCCATGTCCCCACTGGGTCTCTTACTTATGCCCCTCTCTCAGGGCCTCTACTCACTCACCAATTCACAGAGTCTCTCTGTCCATCACCCCCAGGTTGTACCCTACTGCCTGGGCACAGCTCCAGCTCCCTCCTGTGGCCTGGACTCTGCCTCAGGGCTCCTAACAAGCCTGGGCTCCCCTTGCTCTGCTGGGACACCATCAGGGATGTGGGGCTGGGGTTATAAGGCACCTTGATCCACCTTTCACCAGGTAACTGGCCTGGCATTTCCAGGGGGCTCCCACGCCACTAGGAGCCCCACCAAGCAACTCTTCCCCAGGAGGGTAGGGTTTCACATCTTACCCAGGACAACAGGAACCTCCATTCCCCCATAGCCCCTTACCTTACTTCCAGGTCCCTAAGCAGGAGTGCAATCAGATGGTATTGCTACCTCCCTTGCTAGCAGCCAACTGCCCTCTTTATACATCTGGCCTGCATTTGAAAATGGCCACCGCAATCAGCCACCTGGTGGCTGCCCACTCCAGTCCTTAAAGTGGCAGGCACCAAAAGTGCACTACCACATAGACTGACTACAATAAAAGCTACTACCCACAAAAAATTCTTCCCTCTTATTTTTCTGGAGCATCACTAATACAACATCACTTCAATTATTACCTATGTTGTATTTCTTGTGTTACACTCACTAGTAAGCTCTGTGGACCAGGGGTGTTTTCTTTGATTTGCAGATTTATGCTTTAGGGTTGTTGGTTGTAGCTGTGTTGGTCTAAGGACATAGGCAGGCAAGGTTCTTTGGCAAAATGCAGGTCTGTGAAAATGCAAATATATGGCAGTGAGGATCTTAGAGGTGGAAGTCTTGGATTTGCATTTTCACAGAACTGCATTTTGCATTTTGGCTTCTATTCTACCCAGGAGAGCACACAGCTCACCAGCAGACTCTCTATATGCCTGAAGAAGGGTGTTTGTGCCTGAAAGCTTGCAAAGAACATTTTTTCCAACTATTTAGTTGGTCTAATAAAAGATATCACATCTACCCAAAGAACCTTGTCTGCCTTGTAGATTCATGTAATTTAAGACCAGAAGGGATTACCTAGTCTGAGATCCTGCATTACACCAAGGACACAGCATTTCATCAAGTGATGCCTGCAAGGCAAGACCTTGCTGAGCTACAGTGAACCATTTGAGATACCACACAGTCTTGATTTAAGGATTTCAAGTATGGGAGAATTCATTACTTCTCAAATTAAATTTTTCAATAGGTAATTACTATCCTAGCAAGAAATTTGTGCCTAATTTCTAGTTCAATGGCTATTCTAATAGTAAGTGTTGAAATGCAGTAAAGGAGCACCTAGAGTCCCCAACCCTGATAAAAAAAAAGGGACAGTAAGAGTGGGGGGCATCACTGGCTGAGTAGGAAAGTGATAGTAAATTAAAGGAGGTTGGATAAGCATGGCAGGAAAAAATTGGTCCAGATGGAGAGGGCGTCCATCTGGCAGGAAAAGTCCAGGGCTTTTAAAACTAGTGACAAGAAGTTTGAACCTGGTATGATAAAAGAAAGAGCCACTGAGAGATTCACTTAAGGTGGAAAACATGGGAAGATATGGTCCAAATGACAGAGGAGTGAAAGAAAGGAAGAAAGAGTGGGCTCCAGCCAAAGGTGGATCGGGGGAGGGGAAGGGTGCATGATACACTTACACACTGCTTTGATTCCTGCTCCACCCAAAATTTAAAAGCAACTGTCTGGCAGTGGCAGCAGCATTTATAGTGAAGGACTCAATTGACTTCATGGCTCCTTATCATCTACCTGATCCCTTCATAAACTCTTCATTTGACAGGTGGTAAGGACCCTCTCTTCTTTTTAAGAGGCTTGGTGTTTCACCAGTAAAGCTAAGCCTTTGTTCTGCAATTTTGCTGTCTGTTCGCTGCTCCTGATACTGAAGCTCCTATTTCACAGTCTTGCAGATCATTTTTTAGCTCATTCCAATGAAGTTTGTTTTTGTTTCAATCTTAAATGGATAACACTGCCCTAGGCCTCTAGCCTGTTAGTAAAGCCTCTAATTCATTTTTGACTAGAGAAAAACATGTAGTTTTATATGTAATGAGCCACCTGCACCTCCTCTTTTCAAAACTGGTCATTTGCCCATGGCTCCAACTTACATCTGTGAGTGCTAAGGGCAATTACAGAGAGGATGGAGATGGGCTTTTCTCTGTGGCTGAAGGGGACAGGACTAGGAGCAAGGGCCTCAAGCTACATCAGAAGTTTAGGTTGGAGATTAAGATGAACTTTCTGACTATAAGGGTTGAAAAGCATTGGAACAGGCTACCTAGAGAAGCTATGGAATCTCCATCCTGGGAAATTTTCAAGAGCAAGCTGAACAGATAATTGGCTGGGATGGTTTACTCAAGGTAGGATGATCCTTTCTTGAGCAGGGGTTTGGACTGGATGACCCTGCAAAGTCCCTTCCAGCTCTACTTTTCTATGATCCTAAGCTGTTTGCCATGCCAGCAGGTAGTGCTGTAGCAATGAAGTTTAGTACTCTGGGCAAATCCCACAGAGCCAGCCCGCCTTAGCCCTGTGCACAGATCCAGGGAGCACATGCCCCCCTATGCTTGCCCAGGAGTGCACACAGCGGCAGGAGATGCCTGTCCCCCATCCCCACACCCCTTCAAATGAGCTGCTCATGGCTCTGTCCCATGCCCCACCCTGGCTGGGCAGCGCCTATTGGTGCCCCTTCGCTTCGGCACCCAGGGCGATCTCCCTGCTTGCCCTCCCTTTAGTACAGCACTGCCAGGAGGAAGTGCAAATCCCCACCTAACCAATGCCTCACGGACAGAGAGCCAATTCTCTGCTTCTCCAGCTAGGCTGCAAGGAGCATCCTTCCTGGATGAATAACCAGCTTGGCAGCTACCCCACTTCCAAGGCAGCTGTGTGAATGCCCCAGGTTCAGAGAATCATAGAGAAGCAGGGCTGGAAGGGACCTAAGGAGGTCATTCAACACAAGCCCCTGCCTAAGGAAGGATCATTCCTATCCAATCCAGAATCTAAACTCTATATAAGACTGCTGACAGTGTTAAACGCCCCCTTGAAACACAGCCAACTGCCTCCCCTCAGCTGCACACAAAGGTTTCACAGGCCTGGCATACCATGATCTTCTTGGTCTTGAATGACTTAGCTGGTCCCTGACTTGCAGTCAGGCTGACCCCTGAGATAGTCCACAAATGCCTCCAGGTGCAAGGATCTTAGCTACACAATTTATGGCCATGGATTGCTGTCAGGCTTTCCCTCTAGCTGTCTCCTTTGGCCTTTTGACTAGGGGCAAGTAAGGCTGGGGGGGAGGGGGGCATCTGGACTCCAAGGCCTCTTGGCTTGGGGCTTGCATGCAGGGAACTGGCCTATTTAGTCTGCAGAAGAGAAGACTGAGGGGGCGGGGGGATTTAATAGCAGCCTTCAACTACCAGAAGGGGGGCGGTCCAGAGAGGATGGAGCTAGACTGTTCTCAGTGCTGGCAGATGACAAAACGATGTCAAGGAGCAATGGTCTGAAGTTGCAGCAAGGGAAGTTTTGCTTAGCTATTAGGAAAAACTCTCTCATTGGGAGGGTAGTAAAGCACTGGAACAGGTTACCCAGAAGGGTGGTGGAATCTCCATCCTTGGAGGTTTTTAAGACCTGGCTAGACAAAGCTTTGGCTGGGATGATCTATCTGGGGATGGTCCTGCTTTGAGTGGAGGTTGTACTAAAAGACCTCCTGAGGTCCCTTCCAACCCGAATTTTCTATGAATCTGTGCCCACCATGCATTTGGGAGTACAGGCAACCCCTGCTTAGTGCTCTTAATTGCTTCCTGGAAAACCAAGCGTCGAGCGAAACAAGCATTAAGCACAGGCAACCGGTGTCTGATTGACAACGGGGAGGGGTCCCCCAGAGGCCGATTGCCCCCGGGGGGGGGGGGGCAGGGGCCGATTGCCGAGCCTGGTACCACCAGCAGTGAAACGGGCAGTGCGCTCCCACTGGCGCTTCCAGGGGGCGCACGTACCCGCTACGCATTGCCAATGGCGTTAAGCGAGACCGAAAGTATCCGACGACCCAAGATGAAACCACAAGCGTTACAGTGAAACTCACGGAGCGCTAAGTGAAATCAGGTATCAATGTCAAACGAACGCTATAGCGAAACAGCGCTAAGCAGGGGGTGCCGGCATCTGAGGGTCCAGGCTGCAGAGTCCTGCAGGGAGGACACTTGCGGACGGTCTTGCCCCATAGGCTCGAACCGCTGAGCTCTGCCCCGTCCACACTGGGAACGGATTTGGACACGAAATCATCAGTACAAGAAACACCCCTGCCACTGCCGCTGGCCAGCGGGGGTGCTTCCCCGCGGCGGGTCCCCCATCCCATCCCCATCCCCTTCCCCTTCCCCCGCCGCGGGCAGCTCAAACCTGGCGCGCTGCGGGGCGGGGGGGCCGGAGCCGCCTTGCAAACGTGGCGCCCCAGCCCCGCTAGCCGCCACACAGCAGCCCCGGCCCAATAGCGAGCGCGGTAACTCCGGGGGCCGGCGCCGCCCCGCCGTGCAACCTCCTCCCTGAGTGGAGCAGGCCGGAGTCACCCG
>NW_017729025.1:125804332-125838266 GCF_001723915.1 Gavialis gangeticus
CGGCGTCCCGCGCTCCGAGGGGCAGCATGGGCGGCCGGCCCGGCGGCGGCGCCTTGGTGCTGGTGCTGGTGCTGCTGTGCGCCGGCGGGGCGCGGGGCAAACCCACCTTCAGGAAGGACCGGGTCGTGCACCCCGAGCCCGAGCTGGGCGAGCGGCCGCACGAGGACAACCAGAGCTTCCAGTACGACCACGAGGCCTTCCTGGGCAAGGAGGAAGCCAAGACGTTTGACCAGCTCACGCCGGAGGAGAGCAAGGAGAAGCTGGGGTGAGAGGGGCAGGATGCGGGCTGGGCCGAGCTGTTTCTGCAGGACGGAGGGGAGGGGAGGGGAGGAAACCGCCGCGCTTTCCCTGGGGGTTGATTGCGGCCCGGGATCATCTACAAGGCAGACAAGTTTCTTTGGGTAGGTGCGGTATCTTTCATTAGCCCAACTAAATGCCTGGGAAAATTGCTCTTTGCAAGACTCTCCCTATGCCTGAAGAAGAGTGTTTGTGCCCCTTGCAAAGAGCAATTTTTGCCAACGATTTGGCTGGCAACAATTGCTCCACACCACTGCTCCACTCCACTCCACTCCACTCCGCTGCTCCACTTAGTTGGTCTAATAAAGGATGCTGCATCTACCCCAAAGAGTCTGGTGCAACAGGGCGTTGTAAGGCAAAGTTGGGCTTGTCCCTAGGTGGGAGCCTCAGACTCTGGGACTCCTCAGGGAGGAGGAGGAGGAGGAGGAGGAGTACCACCCCCTCCCCCCCAGCTGATAACGTGGCAGAGGGAGGTCCCACTGCCTCAGTGTACAGTGGAAGAAAAAAGGGAAGGCTTCAATGGAGAAGTGGGCAGGACGCTTGGTTTGAGCCGCCCTTTCTCTTGCTCTCTGAAGCCTGTTGCTTTGCTGGAGGCCTGGGTGAGGGGCTGCCACGGCACAGAGGGCCCTGTGCAGACCTTGCACATTCCTGATCATTGGCAGGCATGGGGAAGGCTTTGCTGGCTCCCAGTTGAGCCATGGGGCAAGTTGCCTCCCAGTGCTGCCAGGGGACTTCTGGAAAAAGCTGCCTGGGCAGCTGGAGCAGCACACAGTGACACTGGAAAACCATCCTCCTCACGCAGCTCTAAACGCTTGCATGATCTTTCTCTCTCACTGCTGCTGGGTTGGAGCTGAAGGTTGGCAACTGAAGATCGCTTCATACAGCACAGTGCCCGGTGTTGGGTGGAGCCCTTCAAACATGCCTTCCTGCTCACCTGTGGGTACTGCTGCTGCAGCTGCCCTGGTTCTGCTCACTCCTGTTCTATCTCTTTGGGTTACTACCCCCTCAAACTACTCCTCCCTCTGCCCACATGAAGCTTGTTCATACCATACAACTAAGTTTGGCGCCTGGGGCACAGTCCACGGTGGTAGCCTGCCCTTTCCCCATGCACAGATCCGGGGGGCACATATCCCCTCAAGCTTGCCTGGGAATGCATGCAGCAGCAGGAGCTGCCCTTGCCCTGTCCCCATGCCCCCACAAATGAGCAGACGGCAGGCCCAGCCCCAGCTGGGTAGTGCCTATTGGCATCCCTTTGCTTTGGTGCCCAGGGCAGTCACTTCACTCACCCTGCCTTTGCTACAGCACCGAGCACGTTCCCATTTTTAGTACCCTTAACAGTTCCCCCTGTTTGCCCCTTCATCGCTTACTGTGTCACACCCCCTCTTTTTCATTGGTCTACCTCTCCTGCAGCCTGTCCTTACATTTTTCCATCCTATTACCTATGCTTGGGTCATCACTGCTTTATCCAAAAGGAACACATGCTCTGATGTTTTTGAACCATCAGGGTGTGAATAATGAAATCACAGCTTCCACAGGATAACTAATCTGGACCTCCCTTTCTCCTGCTATTTGTTATACTCATTGGACCTTGTTTCACATGAGAGTGCAGCCTCCTTGAAGTAAGGACTGTGTTGTTTTGTACTTTGTCTAGTATAATGAGTTCCTAGTGCTTTGGAGGGCTTTTGGTGAGACTGAGATACATGCAACAGTAAGTAATAACAGATGCTCTAACAAAATATTTATGAGTTTTCATAAATAGACAACTTACCCAAATTTTTCTGTGATCAAGAGCAAAACAAAATCAGTGCTTCAGACAACCCATGTGTCTCATTCATATGTGCTATATTAACATTTTGGGTTTACTTAGCTAACACTGAATTTTCTTTTAGACCAGGTCTACCCTTGAAAGTTATATCACCGAAGGTGTGACTTTACAGGTATACCAGAGGCTAATTAGTCTAGGCCTATCTACTAGGCCCAGATTTGGATAGGAAACCAGCTTGGAATCACAGGTACTATAGATACAAACTAAGGAGTTGCAGCTAAGAACTTGGCAAACACAAGACTATAGAAACCATATGGGTGGAAGACTTCATTCTCCCCCATTATTTTTGCTGAGCTTACAAATCTGAATGAAGGAGTTGTATTAGTCCAAGCACTAGTGTGAATGCAGTCACAGGTAGATCTAGGATTTTGAAAAGGAGGGTATGGGAGATGCAAATGGCACCTGCCATTATTGCAAAACCCCTGGTTCTCAGTGCCTCCCCACTCACCTTGATCTGTACCAAGGCCACCTCTGGCTTGAGCTGTTCCAGCAGGTGCTCTAGCATGGTGCTCATGTGGAGATGGAAGCTGTGTCAACAGCTCCAGTCCCTATGAACCCAGATGCCTGGGTCCCCTCTGGAGTCTGGGGAGTAGGAACTGAGATCAAACTATAGGGGCAGTGGAGGTGAGGCACGGGGAAAGAGCAGGCACAGAAAAGGGGAACCCATTCATTATAGCCACCCATTCATTATAGACCCTGGCTGAGCCTGGGACCCCCACAAACTCTCCCTGTGCCCTCTGGCTAGAGTAGGGCAGGAGTGGTCTTGGTGTTCCTCCTGCCCTGACATCAGCCTGGGACAGAGGTGACAGCAGGCAGGTTCCCCCTTCCAGTGCCTGTTCCCTGCCTGGCCCTGCAAGTGTCACCTGCTGGTGTGGAGGCTCTAGCAATGCCTCATCTCCATCTTCTTGCTGCCTGGACTCTGCAAGGGACCCAGGTATCCAGGTCTACAGGGAGGTAGAGCTGCTGGTACATCTTCCAGAGAACTTACTGTGCTATGAAGTGGAATGGGATTGTGACAGCACCACTTCAACATCCCTGGATCTGCCTTAGGGATGTGGTTGTACTTGTATTCTGTATTATATGGGTGTTCTAATATAAGCAGTATCACTTTGTAGTAGATAATCCCATACTAATTTTTGCTTGGGATGAACCAGGAGAGTTATTATGTAGAAATGGTGTGAAATACTTGTCTGTAACCTTCGAAATCAGCAAAAGTTGAAACCTAATCTTTAATTATTTCAGTGTGCACTCTGCGCCTTAAAGAAAGGAGGTGAAGATGCATTCATACATGTATGAAGCTGATGGCCCAGTAAATAATATACTCAAATAGGACACAAGGGACATGTCTACATGTGCAAATGCTCTGGGGTGGGTTTACTCTAGAGTACTTTAGAGTAAACCTACCCTGGGCAGGTGTCTACATGTGTGGGGAGTTGGGGACAGATTTGCTGCTCCTAGCAGCAGTCTGCTCCTGTCCCCTCTGGCCCTGCACTGGCTCCCTGCAGCAGCCAGCGGGAGCTCTAGGAGCAGGGGGCCAGGAGATAGCTATTTCCTGGCCAGGGCTGGGAGATTGCTTTCGGCCCCCTGGAGCTTCCTGCTGCTGGGTGGGCTCCGGTGACAAAGCCTAAGTGGGGACAATGTCCCCCTGCCCAGGCGGCAGGGCACTCCCTGATATGGGGCCAGGGGCTTGGAAAGAGCTGCAGGG
Source organism: Gavialis gangeticus (assembly GCF_001723915.1). Classification (NCBI taxonomy): domain Eukaryota; kingdom Metazoa; phylum Chordata; order Crocodylia; family Gavialidae; genus Gavialis; species Gavialis gangeticus. The sequence goes on from NW_017729025.1 coordinate 125,808,160, forward strand.
GAGGGACAGGTCCCAGCCCTGGCCCCATCTGCTGGTGGGGCAGCTAGCAGTGAGCCCCGGGCTGGGCAGCCATCCAAAACAGCTTTGTGTTGAGGAGGTATCTTCCTTTCAGCTTATATTGTTGCTTTTAGTCCTCCCATCTATGTTGCTCTTCAAATTCCTGTCTGTGCTGGCACATAGGGAATATATTCAGAGCTAGGCGTTTTACCTGTAGGTTGCAGGACCTGCATGTCCCCTCAGTTTCTCTGTCATTGTGCAGAGACATTGCCCTGGTGTGACGGTTCAGGAGCTGGGGGCAGGATTCCCCCTCATCCCAGCTGATAGAACTTTGAGGAAAAGCAATTTATTTACCAGTTGGTTTCATGACTTTTGGAAGTAGCTTAATGTTTATTGCCTATATTTTGGTTCTAGCCCTGTGTCTGTGGAATGCTGTCTTTGAATTTCTGCTGTGTTAAAGAATTAGTCACTTTTAAATGGGAGCAACAAGACTCCTCTGATTAAAAAGTTACTTTTTGTTCTACTGCAAAGCCCTCACTGCTAGTATGCATTTGCATGTAAATAAATAGGTATTTACAACATTTGGATAAAGGTGTTGGCAAAAACACAAGAATTATTTCAGTGGGAAGCAAACAGGTGATGCGTACATCACAAAAGAGATGCAGTTGAGCTGCAAAAAAATGCAAGTGGAATGCAGTCTCCAAGCAGCACAGCTTCTTAGCCCCATTGATTTCTGGGGGTATTAAGCAAGTGTTAAAAATAGCAGGGAGGCCTCTGGTAGAATCATATCAGTTACTTATTGCATTTAACAATAGATACAGATGTCAATCAAATCAATAAAGTCATATTTGCCATGGGGTAAATTCACTGATGAACATGCCCATTGGGCAGAAAAGACTGTAGGGCAGATTCCTGATTTAAAAAAAAAAAAAAAAGAAAAGGTTTACCAGTCAGTTCCAGTGTACTTTTCTCTTCTGTTCCAGTAACAGTGGTTAGCAGGAGAACAATTCCCAGTGGCTGGGGTCAGCAGGGGTGGGGAGGTGTCTTTAGTTATGTGACTTTGTGGGTCATCAAGGTAGTAGGAGCAGTTAAAGGGGTATACTCACCTCTTTTTCCTTATAGAAATAATGCACTCTCCTTTAGCCATTAGAAGCTATAAGGCAGGCTTCCACTTGTGGCTCATCCAGTTGGATGCCTGAAGAAGGATTCTGAGGAGCAAACATGCTGTTTAGTTAGGAATAATATCTTCCTTTGAGATTAAAAGCAGTATACTGAATTCTGTGGACACATGAATGCATGTAGCCTTTCAAAAGGGGAATGTTTCAAAAGGGCAGCAGCTGGTATGTTCTAACTGGTGTATACGAGCAACTTGAGAATTGATTCAAATGCAGCAAACTGGGGAGATTCCAGGGGCATGTCTATAGAAGCAAGGAAAGCTGGAACATTGGTGTGGTTCTGGGACTGGGACCACAAATGGGATTGGTTGATCCAGTCCTGGAACTGCACCGGAGTGTCAGATTCACTCTGGTTCAGTTCCAGGGTTGAGATCACCAATCAGCTGATTGATGGCCCCTGCCCAGTGAACTTACTGGAGCATTTTGGCTTTTCCCTGCTTCCAGAGAGGTACCTCCAAGTTTTCTGGGCACATCTCTGCACGCAGGGACCTTGTCGTCTGTTGTCCTGCAAGATCAGTGGGCAGGATAATGGGTGATGTGCACTTCACCCAGTGAAGCGGATCACCTGTGCTGGAACACACCCCAGGACAGCTGATCTACTTCATTTGGCGACGTCTGTCTCTAGCCACTGAGTCAAGACTTGGAGCACATTTCTTTTGCTGTTGGATAAGATTCACTAGAGCTGGAGGACAATGCTGGCACAAGAACACGTGTGTGTAAACTGGCCATGAATAATAGAGGCTTAAAATTAGAAGCTTTCTAAGCAGCAGAATGGGAAGTTTCTGAAGCAGCTTTATAATACAGAAGTGGGGAGTCAAAACCCCAGCTACTCTTACAATGGAGCTTGATTAGTTTAAAAAAGGGATTATGTGATGCATGTGCTGTGATAGCAGAGGAGATCCCTTCAGTACTGGGCTACTTATACTGCAGGGTGCACACAATTTCCATTCTTATCAGTAAAATTGGAGGGCAGAATTTGATGTTGTGGGCTCCTTCTTTGAATAATTAAAGGACACTAAAAAGCAGATTTGAAAAAGGAAATACTTCACTATTGTTCTTGACACTCATTACTTTGGAACTAATTATAATTTTGTATTTTTCCCAGCTTGGAATGTGAAAATGTAAGCATCATCGTAACACTTAAGTTCGCACATGCTGGCAAAAGACTGCAATATTTGGGGTACAGACAGTGCAGGGTGATTCTAAAAACACTGTTGACTATGGAACAAATTTAACACATGGAAATGTTTCTGTTTTAAAGGAAAGATTAAATTTTATCTTTAGAATAAATGTAGTTTATATGTTTTTCTATAGATAAAGGCTGAACCAATAAAATCAACAAGGTACCTGTTAAGCACAAAAAATAACAGTGCATCAAAAATGGACTTTTAAGAGATGCCATACGTTATGATACAAAAATATCACTTGTGCCTCCAAGTTATGTTTTCCTTGCAGGTATAAATAGGAATTTTGTTACACTGCTGGGTATAATGGAGAGAGATTTAAATATAAGTACTGTCTTTTATGCCCTTTCTTCTATAACATAAAGCTGCTCCTTCCCACCGTGGTTATAGTGGTGCATTGGCAAGCATGCAGTAGAGCAAAATGTATAAGAAAGCCTAAAGAAAACTCAGCTCATCATTGTACTACTGAGTTGATAAGTCAACACTTCATCTTCTTTGAGTCTTCTTTTTTTGGCTCTAAGGAGAAAATAACTTGTAGAACAATGATTTTGGAGAGCCTCAGTTCTCAAGAGATTATTCTTGTTACATAGGTTGAGAGTTTAGATTTGAGCATGTTAGAGCTTTGCTTAGGACATGTTTTTAAGAAGGGGATACTCCCCAAGAGCCTCTGAGCGTTTTCAGTGTTGTTGACTTAATCAGAAATTAGAGGGCTCTCAGCCTCCAGAGGTTGGCTTGAGTCTTAATTAGCGTTAGTGACTGGAGGTCTACTGATGGAGGCTTGGTATGGTGAATTAGTGAATAAAGGCCTACGTAGGGACTGCTAGCAACATGAGCAGTGCATTTTGGGGAAGGTAGGGTGAAGGCTGTGTAGGGAGTGTAGATACTGTGCATTCTATAGGGCCCTGCATAGATCATCCTGCCTTAATGCTGGCTTCATAGAAAGACCACAGCAGGGACTATAAAGTTCCCAGGCTTTTGGCTGTGGGAAGCCTAGTCTAGCAACACTATAGCCTTCCTGCGTCTTGGGATAAAGAACTGTTCTCCATGCTCATCTGCTCAGAGCCCAGTATGGCCAGTCTTTCCAGGTCCTAAAAGAAGATTTTCCTTCCAAGTAAGATAAGACAGTGTGTGTAATAAAGGATGCATTCTTGATTTATACATGGATATGTACACATATATATACATGTGTGCTTGTATGCATGTTTGTAAAAATATCAAGAATACATCCTTTCGTGGACTTTGTCAATTGATTTGCTTTTTTATCATAATAACTCAGTTATAATTATTTATGGCAATATTTAATAATGTACTACCTAATGTTTTTTAGCATGTTCTGTAAATACAATATTGTTGTAGCAGTGGGGTATGTCTCTGAAGCACTGGCCATTTTGCCTCTGCTGGCTAAGGAAAGACACAGTTAGGCTCCTGTGCCGTATAACAGAACTGGACTGGAACACACATTTCATTTCCTTGCCCAGCTATCCATGGTTTCTCTCTCTCTTGCAGGAAAATTGTTGATAGAATAGATGATGACAAAGATGGTTATGTCACACCAGAGGAGTTGAAAAACTGGATTAAACGAGTGCAGAAACGCTACATCTATGAAAATGTAGCGAAAGTCTGGAAAGATTACGACCTGAACAAAGATAATAAAATTTCCTGGGAAGAATACAAACAAGCTACATATGGTTATTATCTAGGTAAGATTCTCCAAAACAGTTTTTCAGGCTATAATTGTCAAGCTAAAGCATCAAGGGAGTTAGGTATGATGTTCTCATTCAGAATCAACAGGAGTGGGGCACACCTTTGGGACCTTTTCACATACCTCTCTCATGCTAAATTGAAAGATACTATAGTGCAGGGATCAAGAGTCACTTACCTGCTCATTTGAATAATGGAATCATCTACATGAGGGGCTGGATCCTGTTTCACTGTTAGAGGACATAGGCACCTAAATGCAGCCCTATTCCACCTTGTTTGAGTCTTTGAAAAGCTGTTAATGTTCTTACTTTGTAACACTCCATCATCTTAGTTTTAAAACTAAGTCACAAAATGCAGTCGCTCACCTTTTTCACTAATGTTTTTTCAAGCATTTGAGCAGGATAGAACAGCCTCACATTTAGACATCTAGGCCCACTTTGACTACTAGCTGGAATAGGATCTGGCCTTAAGTGTTAGCTTCTGAACTCTTAAGTCTTCAGGGAGAGGGCTTAAATAGTGCAGCTGAGGTAAAAGTCTCTGCTTTTACTATTCAGAGAAGGGTGATGCAGTAGTGTATAACAACACAACAAAATATGCATTTAATCAGTTGTTTGTGAATTTTTAGAGCTGGATACTGTCTAAATTATAATGCAATTGTTGATTAAAGTAGCAAGGAATTATTTTGTCAGAATTACTGCAGATCATGATCTATTCTAAATGTTCAACTCTTAAATGGCCAGATCTAAGGAAACATTTATTTTTTTACTATATTTGAAAGCTATGGCTTATTTCTGTAGGAAGTGTAATTGAGGTGCTGAATATGGCCACATTTGAACAATTAAATATTAGTGCATTTCACTCACAGAGCATGCAGCATGTTAGTGGGTCACCCGCTGGAATTAGTAGGGGACAGGTTTAAAACTAATAAGAAAAAGTACTTTTTTACACAACACATAGATAACTTGTGGAATTTATTACCATAGTGGTGGAAAGTGGATACTATAGCCAAGTTCAAAAAAGGACTAGATAAGTTCATGACTGATAGATCTATTAATGGCTGTTGAATACAATGGTTGGAGATGTTTCTCCTGGCATCCACCATTACTGGTTTAGAGATGCCAGAGGAAATGTATTAAATAGCGGATAGATTATTTTAGAGATCCAGCTTAATGCTTTCCCTTTGTAGCATCCACTTCTGCCACTGTCGGAGATAAAATGCTGGCCTAGATGGACCATTGGTCTGACCCAGCACGGAGTTGGTCTGCCACTGCAATTGGCACCCCTTTGCACATTTTCAGCAGTAAGGCATGTTCAATAGCATGAAGTAACGGTCCAGTTCAAAACTCATTGAAGCTATGCCCTAAATGAACACTTAACTTCTCTTTCTTAGATGTGGACTCTAAGGCATACATGGCTGCCATGTATCTGTGATGCTATTGTTGATTCACAGACACCAGAACTATCAGCCCAGTTCATAACTATTAAACTCGCTCTCTAAAGTCAAGCTTCTACATTTATTTTTTAACTGAAAATGGCATAGGACTTTTTAAAAAATATGCACAAAGAATATTTCTTCTCCCTGGTAGAAAGTTTTAAATGGGATGTAACTAGACTATTATCCTGTATGTCTTGTCACCGTATAGAATATAAATATTCGGGTGCCAAAGCAGAGTTGCTGGAGGATATTGAAATAAGGTAGACTGGATTTAGTAAAGAGAAAAAAAGGCACTGTGCTCACTAAAGCAACTTAATAGAAATTATTGATCCCAGGATATAAGAACATAAGTACTTTTTCTGGCACAATCATTTCTATAACTTCAAAGGCTATATCATATTGTTCTTTATGACTCTGGGTGAAATTCGTGTCTATGCTGAGGATCAACCTAAGTATTTCATACCCCTTTAGTTCCATTTTCAGGGCGTGTGTGGAATATCTGAGAGAGAGCACCATATGCTGCATCTTTAGAAAAGCTTTAATACAGATATGGAAGTATTAATGCTATTGTATAAGACAGTGGTTTGACATCATCTGGAACATCATGGACGCTTCTGGTATTCTGTGGGCACCTCTCTATGAGACACTGTAATGCGCAGTAGCTTATACTACTGCGCATTAGTATGTCACAGCAAAAACTCAACTAATGCACTAATGCTCAGTAGAATGAGTGTACTGTGCATTAAGCATCATAAAAAAAAAAAAAAAGTTTGCCTTTGCCTACTGCGCATTAGCATGGGCTAATGTGCCTTTATGTAGTACCTCATTAGAAGTACTAAACTTAATGCTCAGTAGCAAAGGCACATTAATGCACATGTAGATATGCCCTGTGTTCATGAAAGATGCATTCAAACTGGAACAAGTGCAAAGAATAATAGTATGACAATGAGAGGATTGGAGAGCCTGTCTGAAAGAGTTTGATTTATTTAGGCTAGCAAAATGAGGGCTGATATGGCATATGACTGCTCTCTATGAAAACATCAGGAGGGTAAACCCCAGGAGACAAACTAATTATTTAAGCTAAAAGACAGTGCTGGCACAAGAGCAAGGGGTATAAACAGGCCATGGATAAATTTCAAAGGCAAAATTTAAAAGGTTGCTTATCAGAGCAGTGAGGCTCTGGAATGGCTTTCCTAGAAAAGTAGTGATGTGAAAAACCTACCTAGTTTTAAGATAGATACTGATAAATTTGTGAAAGGAATTACACGACATGGTTACCTGGGATAGCAGGTGAATGCAAGCAGTGTCCCATGAATTCCCTTTCAGTCCTGTAGATGCACACAATACTAGTCTCAAACTGTGAAGAGCACAGTCTTAATCTCATTTCAGTGAACACTTACAATTAAACAAAACTGTTTCCCACAGTAGTTGTCTTATAATCAGATGAGTCTTTTGATGTCTTAATTTTGAAATTGTTTCACCATGAATATTTCTCAAGTTTTTAATCAGTTTAGTGATAAGGCTGTTTTTTTAATGGAATACACATTAATTTCATGCTACTGAACACCCTGGAATATTTCTCACTTTTAACTGAAAAATAATGTTTAGGTTCTACCCAACAGACTTGTAACTGGTGGATAATATCACCTAGTTTGCCAGTTGCTGTTGTCAAAGCTCTGTTTGTTGTCTAAACTTGACAAAATGAGCAGTTTGTATCAAACAGATTCTTTGTAAAAAATGAAACCCAATCCAAATGCTATGTAGGCAGTGAACAGTTTTTAAAAAATGGTTTTTTCTCCAATATTAATACAGTACTACATATTACAGAACCCATCGTACTGTACTTGAGTGGGGAGACCACAGGTTATTTTACTAAGCAAAAACACCTTTTTAAAATGAAGCTAAGAGGTAAAATCCTAACTTCAGTGCAGCCATGTACTCCAGTGGCACAGAGATTTTATCCAGAGTATCTGACGTACGCCTTAAATTAGAATGAATCTTGGAGCTTTACTTTTCATCCATTCTTTTTAACCTAGATATTGCAGCACCCACAGAGACGTGACATGTCAGGATCTAGGTACAAGAGGGAAATGTAAGGATACTGGCATTGAATTTCTTGGCTTTTGTGGGTATAAAGCAGAACTTTGCTACTTCCTTTTGACTCTGGGAAAAGCCTTTTACTTGAATACACCTACATATAATCTCCAGAGTATTGTGATGGTTTGTAGTGGCTCCATCTGTCATGTTAGCATGACTGCCTCAGGTGCATGCTACAGTCAACTAAAATCCCTATGAAATTTGGAGGGAAGGTTGTTTGATGCAAACTGAAAAACAGTGATTGAAATGGAATAAGAGAGGAATAAATAAGAGAAACTGCTATGATCAGTGAAAATGAGCACAATAATTTACTCAACACTAACAAGGTGCACCAAATATAGGAGCATCACATTAAACTTAATTCACCAAATATTTTAGTGTGAGAACTTAAGATTTACAGGTTTTGCTCCATCTCATATAGAAGGAAAGGTGAGAGGAGGGAACCAAACTATCGCCCTGGCTGGATCTGATTTAGGAGATTTCTGTGCCTTATGCGAGACACAGAAGTTTCTGGTGAAAGCTTTCTGTGTTTCTGGTGGAAACTTAAATAGAAAGCAACAGAAATTCTGGTGAAAATGTTTTACTTAATTTTTCAGGGCTTTATTGAACTCCACATTTGAATGAGAGCAAAATTAGGGGTAGAAAAGATAAGCTTTCAAACTCCTTCTCAACTCAACAGCCATTTTGTCAGGAAGAAGCAGTTGTTCAGTCACAAGGTTGGCCGAGATCTTAAGGGTCATTTAGTCCAGCTGTCTGCAGTAATGCAGAACAAGCTATTCCCCAAATCAAGAGAGTTCCACTAGACTTATTGTCTGAAAACAAATGGATGGAATGAACCCAAAAACTAGAAACTGTCAGCTCAAGCAGATACACTAACAAAAAAATAGTGGAGGAGCTGGAAGTAAGAACAGAAGGGAGATTTGGCTAATCATTAAGGATGTAGGAATTGACACTAGGGAATTTTTACAGACCAAAATAATTTATTTTAATTAGACATTTATATTGCACTCACCAAGAAAAATTTATATTTAGCATAATCCAGAAGCTGCTTGGCCCAGACTTAAATGATTTTTCTCTAAAGTGTATACTAAACAGAAGCTAGTTCCCTTTACTGGAAAACTTCATCAAATCCCATGTAAAATGTGTTCACAGAACTTGCTGTAGGATTTTTACCTGCCTCAGACTTAAGAGATAACGACTCAGTGATGAAAGCTACCAAACCAAATGACCAAATGTTGTCCTGGTGAGATGTGGTCAGTGGTGTACCCCAGGTGTTCAATATCTTCATCAGCAACCTGGATGAGGGGGTGAAAAGCCCATTGGCCAAGTTCAAGGATCACACCAAGATATGGGGTTGTGCAGACACACCCTCAGATGGTCTGCTTGTATCTGCAGCCTTAGACAGGCTGGCATGTTGGGCAGAACGGAACCAGATGAGGTTCAACACAGAGAAATGCAATGTGTTGCATCTGGGAAGGAAGAACCCCCAGCACACCTACAGGCTTGGCATTGCTAACCTGACCAGCACTACAAATGAAAGGGATCTGGGGGTAACAATAAACCCCAGCATGAATGTGAGCTGGCGATGCGATGCAGTAGCCACTAGGGCCAATAAAACTCTGGCATGCATCAATTGATGCATCTCCAGTAAAACCAAAGAAGTGATTCTCCCGCTTTATTCAACATTGGTGCGGCTGCAGCTGGAGTATTGTGTCCAGTTCTGGGCACTGCACTTCAACAAGGACATGCTAAAACTCGAGAGGATCCAGAGAAGGGCCACCCGTATGATTAGGGACTTGCATGGCAAGGCATACAAGGAGAGGCTGAGGGATCTCGGACTCTTCAGCCTAAAGAAAAGGCTGAGAGGGAACCTGATTGCAGCTTACCATTATATCAGAGGCATATACCTGAAAAGTTGAGAAGGGGAAAACTTGAAACAACAGCCACAAACTCCTGGAAGATAGTTTCAGGCTGAACGATAGGGAAAAGTTCTTTACAATTAAGGTGTGCAGACTATGGAACAAGTTCCCCCTGGAGGTGGTGCAATCATCTACCCTAGAGGTCTTCAAGAGAAGACTGGACGATCACCTGGTTGCTGATGTCTGACCCCAGATGTCTTTCCTGCTTATGCAGGGGGCTGGACCCAATGATCCTCTGGGATCCCTTCCAGCCCTATGATTCTGTGATCAATCCCAGCATATGCTGGCTCAAGCCTTAGAAATATAAAGTCATAGTTTGTGCAGGAAGAAGCAAATATAGCTACACTACAAAAACAGGGTCATTTTGCTAAACAAAGTAATCTTTCTCAAAAGGTGATAGTCTAGTTGCTGAAGATTCAGAACAGAAAATATGTCAGAAGATAGGAAAACACCAAACAGTCCGTCCTGTAAGGTGGAGGGGTTGTGGTGGGGGAGACAGACAGGGATGGGACACATGACCTTTCAACTGTATCGACCTACAGAGCAATATTTGTATCTAAATAAAATAACTGAACAAAATGACTTGAAATGTACATTGTTTGAGCACCTTAAGGAAAAGTCTTTTATTTCAATTATGGTAGACACTATTTACCCACCTGTATATCACAAGTACTGTACTTGCTCCAGAAGATGCCTCATTGCACTTTATTCTCTCTTTCATACTGTTTTCTGAAATGAAAAGTTGCACCTAGAGTGGATGAACAGATTAATAAGGAGAGAAATAGGGGAGAGGAAAGAATGTACTCCTAAAACTTGGGAGCAGCAGTTTTGAAGTAAACTAAATTAGGCTTGTCATTCTTAAGGTAGAACCCCGGTACATTGCAAAAACATGTTAACGGCTGGCCTCTGATCTTCAATTTACAACTAGAATCTCAAAGTCTCCCATAGTAACAATGTAGCTGCTGTAGCAACAAGGAGCCTTTAATATAGGTATATACAAGTTTTTAGTATATTCTAGCAACTCAGTCTCTCGCATGATGATAACGTAGTGAAAAGATAACCGATAGATCAGGCTGTGAGTCTAAACACAGAGATAATGTATCAGTAAAGATGCATGGTTTTGAGATTCTCTGATTAATCTCTAGAAAATCCAGAAGAATTTCAAGATGCGACTGATCAACACAATTTTAAAAAAATGCTTCCCAGGGATGAGAGGCGATTCAAAACTGCAGACCTGGATGGAGACTCAGCTGCCACACGTGAGGAGTTCACAGCTTTCCTTCACCCAGAGGAGTTTGAGCATATGAAAGACATAGTTGTCTTGGTAAGCAAAGCAAAACCAGTGACATTCCATATGCTTTTATTCTTCTGATGTGAGCTTTGAAGCACTTCTTTAACCATTCAATGCAGGGTTTTAGAGATGCATACACAAATAAAACTGAAAATAATAAATAAGCGCTGTATTTCAATTTGTCTAATGAGATTTAAAACAAACAAACAAACGACTACTTTGGGCACTCTTAAGTGAAACAGAAGTGTCTAGAGTACATATTTGTGCCAAAATACCAGTGAAAATTATATATCAAAACAGAATTAGGTGTTTTGCTGTGTGTTTAAAAATTCAATTTGGAGTTGGTACTATATAGTGGAGTGACTAGTGCAATGTAAATGTGTAGGTTAGTGGTTCTCAACCATTTTAGACTAAGGCATCCCTCAAAAAATATTAGCTCAGAGTTTTCATCTGTTTTTTGAATACAGAAAAATAATAGAGAAACTCTTCTGTTGCAAAAAACTGAGACACAACAGGTCAAAACGTTTTTAACATTATGGATCCCTATGTGAAAAATTGGGTTTACCTTGTGAATTGTGTTTGCATGCCAAACAGTGAACATTGTGTAGCACCATAGGGCACCGTTGAAAGGATCTCAAAGTACCCAGGGTGATGCAAAACCCTGATTGAGAATTGCTGGTCTAGGTAGTTAAGTCACCAGATTCATTCATATGAATTTCTTCATGAGATTTTTGTATTCCTTATGATCACAGAACTCACATTGGAGTTAGAATAAAGTATCTTGTGCACAAGGAATACAAGAATAGGCCATCTCTCTAAGTTTTGAAGTCTTCTGAAACAGAGTTTCTCAACCTGTGGGTCATGACCTAAAAGTGGCTTGCAAGACAATATGAAACGGTCACGAACAAACTTTTAAAAATAGATTCTCCTTTAAAGGAGAAAAATGTGGGAAACAGGGCTTTTCCCTTGCAGGCCGTCAGAGTTCCAGCCTGTGAGGTGCTTTGCTTGGGGGCCTCCATGCCCTCCAAACCCACTTCCTGCCCCCCACACTGTGGGGCTGGGGCCTGGGGGGTGGGAGGCAGTGGGTTGGGAGTGAGGGGCACTGGGTCAGGACTGGCCACTGATGTTTACAAATGGGTCCTGGTATAAAAAATGTTGAGAACCATTGTTCTAAAACACAGCATGGCTAAACAGGGTAAAACAATTTAAGATTTACTTTAGGAATTCATTTTTTATAATTTTGGGAAGAACTGGGTCCTGGTTAATGAAAGACCTTTGTTGGAATTTTCAGCTATCTCTTAATGACTTTCATAAAACTATTTTCTAGGAAACGCTGCAAGATATTGACAAAAATGAGGATGGATTTGTGGATCAAGATGAGTACATCGGTAAGTGCTGGATGAGGGTTTCTTTGACTTTTGTTAACATTTAACAAGAAACACATAGACAGTTATAGACCACTCCTTTTGGGTTTAAGTTAATATTAACAGCACAAAGATACAGTTTGTGTAGCTATCCCATTGTCTGAAGTGAACAAAGTTTTGTTTAATTTTAGTGAGGTAGTGAAACCAGACTAAAAGCTACCCAATACTTTCCATTATAGAAGCCTGCTTTTCTGTTGCTTATAAGTTTACCAAATTTAAATGTTTTGGGCCAAAATGATCTTGGTGTCAGCCTAGGGCTGATTTTTGGGAAGTGTAACTATTCCTGAGAAGTAGCCTGAGGGGTGAAGAACAGTGGATGGTATATCTGAAAGCATGGGTGTCAAACATACACGACATAGGCTGGATCCAGCCTGTGGGCCCCAGGGGATGTGGTGACTGGCAATAGGAGGCTGAGCAAAGGCTGATGAAGTGCTGGTCATCCTGTGGCTGCTTTTCCCATTACCACCACGACTTCTGTGGCAAGCAGCTACTTGGCCTGCACACTGCTTCTTCCTCTGTCACTGGCTTCACCAGGGTCAGAGCCAGAGCCATGTGCCCTGAGGTGCTGCTGCCACTGCATGCCCTGGGCCAGAACCAGAGCTGCCACTGTGACTACAGGTCCTGGGCTTGTGCCAGTCTCTGCCTTGGGCTGGATCCCAGCCACAAGGAGTCCCACGGTCTGGAATGGCTCAGGGCAGGAGGTGATTTTGACATGCCTATTTTAGAATATTTGGATAGGAACTTGGGACAAGGGATTAGGAGGATGTGTCGGGGAAAACAGAAGAACGGGGGTTAGAGGACAATGGAATAAGAACACGAGTGGGGTGGGGGGCATGGGGAGGAGCCAGAGATGGAGGAGGGTAGGAGAACAGGGAAGAGCGTGGGAATTGGTTATTGTAGGAACCAATTGTAAGGGGAAGAAACACAAGTAGGAGGACATAAAAGAACAGAAGCAGAGGAAGGGGAATAGTTAGAAATAAGGGAGGGGATGTGAAGGCAGAAGTGGGAACCCAGAAGAGAGGGGCAGGCCAGAAGCAGGGGTGGGGAACAGGTATGAGCCAAGCAGGATAGCAGCAAAATGTATTGAGGAGCAGAAGGAATTGTAACAACCAGAACACACTGGGCTAAGGAAACTGGAAGTGAAACCAGTATTCCTGAGTTTCAACATTCCTCTGTATCTAGGAAATAGCTGTGAAACCCACCAGCAAAGTGTGTGCCTCAGTGCATGTCTAGTGTCATCTCCGTGTAGCAGCTAACAGCCTTCTACTGCTGCCAGTTCTTTTGTGAGCTCAAGTGATAGGAAATTCTGCCATGAGTTTAAAAATACCAGCTCTAGTGATGATTTGTGGAAGGGTCAGTTTAGTTCCACTCAATGGAATTTTTGATTTTACAGTTCAAATTAAACAACGCCCCCCTACCACCCTCCTTAGGAATTACATCAAAGAAACTTTGTTAAAAGACCATTAAGTTTGGAAAGTCAAGGACTCAGTAATTCTGAAGTGCCTGAATTAAGGTCACCAGCACATCATTCAGGTGACACAAAGGGAGCAGAGCAGGAAGCATGAACAGTAAATCAATCACAGTGAGTTAATTTGGTCAAACTTTGGTCATGCCCTTGGATCCTTGAAGGCACAATCCAGGAGTTCAGCAGCACAGTGTATTTTGCCTGTGTGAAATGTCACTCCCTTGGTGATTGCTTAAAAAAAAGAAATATACCATCATAAAAGTATTAGACTAAATTCTGATGAATCTTTCTGTTTCTGATACTACCTTAAAGATCCCTTCAAATACAGTCAAGAGCAATATATACACATTAATTAAATGGCAGGGATTTTCTATTCCTTGTAAATTATATTTAGCCTTAAAATGTAAATGCTCTTCATTTATGACTGAAATAACAGTGCAGCATAATTTCCCCAATAATTTCTGTTCACTCTGTGACACTACCTACGTATAATTATAAGGTAGTTGTCAACATTTGTTACCATGTGAATGCTGGTTCCTCTTGTCTTCTATAGATAGGAGAGTGGAGTGTTCTAGTCACGACCACATCACATTGGCAAGGATGATAAAAATCAAATTGACAGGACATGTCAGTTGCTTCAAATAAACAATATAGAACTTGTGTGTCTGCATTTGGGGGAAAAAAGGTGGTACCTGAAGTTTTATTGAACAGTTGGGGGAAAAATGTACCTAAATTATCTTTGTGCGAAGGTAATAGCAAATTTTTTGGCACTAAACCATGGCTGCAGTAAGGTATATCCATATTTTATCTTTGCCTAGAATAAAATAAACAAACAGGCAAGCATGGACACTACCATCTCTTTTTCCAAAACAAGAGACTGATCTAAAGTCTGCTGAAGACCATGGAGATTCCTGCAATGATCAGACCCCCAAAAAGTGTAGGGCTCAAATCTTCCCAGTCAAACATTTCACCTTTTGACCAGAGTGGACCAGAGTCCTGATAGCTCCATTCATTTTAGGGCAGTTATAGTAGTGGAGAATCCAGGTTAGCTGTATGGACGCATGTGGTTTTTATTGCTCATTTTGGACCATATCCTGAAGAGGGTTGCATCTGCACCTCTTTCAGTTGCCAGCTGGCCCCTGGTCTCCAAGCTGATAGAGACTTAGGAACACGTAAATAGTGTGCACTTGTTGCCAGCACTTCCTTGGCAACCAAATCCACAAGGGATGAGGAATGTCAGCTACAAAACAGGTTTACATTGTAAGCACGAAGGTGGTGGGTTTGGGGGAAAAGGAGCCCAGCTGAGGACGAGGGAGAGGGCAAGAGGAATGAGAAAACTAATACTCCTCTAGAGTTGAATTTCATGCTACAGAAAAAAAAATAATGTGAAAGGCCTGTACTGTCCTCTAGAGCTTTCCTGAGTTAATACCTCCTCTTTATATCACCACTCCTTTTTTACCTACAGCTCCCCTTATTTTTTCCTCACACAAATGACAGCTTTCAGTATGGTATTTTCCTTCTGACTGGGTTGGTCAGGAATATAGCTTTGCCTGCAGCATGGTTTGGTGTGTAGCGCAGCTCTTGTACAACAGAATTCATCTTCCATCCGCTGTCAGTGTCCCAAATCTGGGTTTCAGAAGAATGGGCTCTGTCAAGATCACAGTGGGTGCATCTACATATGCACTCTACTACTTCGTTGACTAATTAGCTGTGCAGTAAAGTGTTACAGTCGTCACATGTTCCCATATTAGGGTGCAGTAAGTGAATTAACTCTACTGCACTATAGTACTGTCCAGGACAAGTACTGTCCTACAGTGGAATAATTATGTGTGCTGAAACATGTAGACTGACCGGGGCTGGCTCAGGCACAAGGATGCTACAGTGAGGGGGGAGCTGCCTGATGCCTAGTCCCACAGTGTAGCACCTTTGTGCCCCGGCCACACCCTCTGTAGCATGTTGAGCTGGAGGGCGGGGGGTGAGGAGCAGTGCTATGCTCACAGGCTGACCCCCTGGTTCCCCTGTCAACTGGAACTGCTCTGCCCTGGTTCAAATTGGTGTGGTCCCAGACACACATGAAGATGTTGCACCTGGGAAGCAGCTAACTCTGGTGCTGACTGTGCTGGAATTTATTCATGTGCATTAATAGCATGTGTAGATGTGCCCAGAGCGTGTGCACTTATTGCTGTGATGTTCAGCAGCTCAGGCTGCCTCAGACCTGTTAATCCTTTCCCAGCCTGGGACACTTCTTTATCTTCCATTTGAACATGTTTCTACCTGAGAAGTTGAAAATTAATCTATTGACTTAGATGTATTTTTCTTATACAGCTCTCTTTAAAAGCAGAACAATGCTCACTTAGTTTCATTTAGCGGATTTTTATTTTCTTTAGTTCCCTCTGCCTTTTACTCCTTCACCAACTCCTTGCTGAGTTCTGATGGTTATCCATAAAGACACTTGCTAGCAGGGACAAGACATAGTGCTGCTGTGCATTCTTCCCACCTCCCCTCCCTCACCCCCCATATGTCTGAGTGTGACTTGAAGGATCATGATTGCAGTTTGAGAGAGATCCTGTAAACTTCCTTATGTGTACACCCTGCATGAAGACATCCTTAGGGCCAGTTCACTTTCCTGGGCATGCCCATTAACTTCCCTTGTCTTCCACTTGTGTACTGAAAAGGTAATTTAATAATGGATAAAACCATCAATGGTGAAAACATTTTAGTGGAACAGGAAGTGTACAAACGCACATCTTCCACCATACACCCCATTTTACTACTCTCAGAAGTCCTACACAAACTACAAGTGTGATACTTTTAGTATTTGGCTAAAGTATCTTGGAGGACTGTATATAATTCACTAACTAAACATGACTTCAAACCTTGATCTCTCCTCCAGCTGATATGTTTGCAAATGAGGAGGGTGGACCAGAACCTGACTGGGTAGTTACTGAACGTGAGCAGTTTTCAGATTTCCGGGATCTAAACAAGGATGGAAAAATGGACAAAGAAGAGATTCGGCACTGGATTCTCCCACAAGACTATGATCATGCACAAGCTGAAGCCAGGCACTTAGTCTATGAATCAGATGTAGACAAGGTACTTAATGTTCTGGTATATTTCATAAATGTTAGATTAAGTGTTTAATTGGTTCCTTTTATATAATGTCAACCAGCAAGGAATGATTCTTCATGACTTTTCTTATTAGTATTCCCTAAATGGGCTTGCTAATGCTTTAATGCAGCAATACAAATTTGAGTAGATAAAACTGGAGACCACAAATAATAGCTGACAAAATACTATATCCTTAGGTCAGGTAAATCTGTTGGTGTCCTTCTAGTAGAAAATTAGCTTTCCACATCAGAATTTCTAACCATTTCTTCTTTTTTGGAAAGGTGTCACAGACCTTTCTATATTAAACTGTAATAAACAAATAAGATATCAGTAAATTAATAAAAAGCTGTAAAAAGACTGTAGGAAATAGGATACATCTGTGGATTAAGGTCTGACCCATCCATTCAGCATCTGTCAGGAAAGGATACTAATTATCAGCAGATGCAGGAGGGGTGCCTTTGCCCTTGCTGGTCCAGCTGACATTCCACTGCTTAAATCTGATGAATCAAGACTCCCATATATAGAGATGAATTTTTTGTTTCATTTTAATTTTAGTTGAGCATCTTTATCAACCCAGACAAAAGATTTCCATATAAATACTCAGAAAGGAAAGTTAAAAACATACATGAAGTTGTGCATGCAGACAAATGGCATGCTCTTATTGCTGATAAATCATTTGATGAGTTAGGCTGCTGACAGACCTGGGAAAAAAAAAAAGACATGCTTTACCAGAAGCAGCAGTGCATTTGGCCCAGCTCTGCAGCATCTATATAAATCAGGCACTTCAGTAGGGCTTTTTGGCACTTTTACCTAATAGTTCATTCAATCAGCTATTAAATAAAAGCACCCAAAAGGCCCCACTAAAGCACCTGATCTATACAGACATTGGGCAAGCTGTGTCCAACTAATACAGTGTCTCTTCTAGGCATGCTCTGGGATCAGCGCGAGCAGTTTGAAGTAAAGTGTCTATTTTTAATGTCTGTAAAGATTAAAAGCAGCCTTCATTTCAGAATACTTTGACCTTTTTGACTCTACTGAATCCAATGGGAGCTATGCCACTGAATTCCAATACAACCAGCGTCTCAGCCACTGATCCCTAAACCTGTTACCTCTTCCCTTGGAGAATTCCGTACTATAGCATTTAAACAAGTATTACAGTATATACGTATTAAAAATAATAGATACTTGTTTTTGTTTTTTGTTGTTGTTTTTTTTTTTGTAGGATCAAAAGTTAACCAAAGAGGAGATTCTAGACAACTGGAACATGTTTGTTGGAAGCCAAGCTACCAATTATGGGGAAGACCTCACAAAAAACCACGACGAACTATGATATTATTTACAATTTAGTATGCCACAGACTGTTGTTCAGTTTCTTTCCACATCAGGGAAGTTACTAAAGGTTCTTTGGCTGAATAATTTGCACCAATACGTTTTAAAGAAAGCAGTTTATTACCTCAGAACTTGGGTAAAAATAGCCTTTTGCTCTTTATGCACCATTAAATGCAATAGTTAGTCACTATAATTTTATTTGGAAGGTCAGAAACCCACCCTCCACCCCCCTCCCCTTTTCTGAATAGACTGCAGTAAAATTTGGGGAATGTACATCTAAGACTCAGCTCTTAGGATCCTTAGAAGTATTATTTTTTTACATTTTCTTTTAATAGCTCAGGTTTTTACTGTAGGGAAATACAGCTAGGATCAGAAAGAAACTTATTGAAGTGTTTAAACAGATTCCAAGTTATTTTGTCTTTTTTTATTAATAGTACATAAACATTTAGAACTATGCTCTCCCCTTCCCTTGTAAAGGGGAGATCTTACCTGACAAGATCCATTACATTTTTTTCCAGATGCTACATCCTTCCCTCCTGGTAGGGGCAGAGTTACCAAATGACTAAGATCTTGTGATGTACAGACATATTCACTAGCCCACTGGATCTGAGCCACACAAGTGTAACACAGATAATCACTACACCCTTTACTCCCCTTAACCAAGCATTAGCAGTACATCTGCCATGTTGGATGACATGCAGTGGTTGAGTCTCTTGATGAAGGCTACCGATCCCATGATAATAGTTACTGCTACTGAGAACAGAGGTTGTCCTGTTGCTTGTGATCTATTGGTTATGCTATTTCCTGGGATGAATTATGCTATATAGAGCATATTTATTCCATGCTTCCTTGCACTTTATCCAAATCTCACACTATTTTGACTATGTAGGACTTTGCTGACTTGTTCACATAGTATGAATACTGGCAGTTCTGTGATGCAAAAGGAACAGGACACATTTCCCCCCAACCCTAGATTCAGAATTAAGGGCCTGTGCATGTTCTGAGTTCTCTTCCACATAGGAAGAGGAAGTATATGGCTAAGAGTTTTGGCTTTGTGTATACATATAGATATAGGTTATCAAACCATACTATATGTAATAGTTTTTTTCTCTAAAAGGAAAAAAAAACACTTCCATCCGGCTACATTTTCTTACTGTATAATATGAGTTTTTACTGATCTATTTTTACTTAAACAACTTATGCAATTTTTTTCCTGTACTGACTTGACTATGATCATAATAAAATAATGACTTTCTTTTTGATACTATGAAGGTGCTATCTGGTTAATAAAGTTGCATGGACCTTTAACTTGCTGTTCCTAAAGACAGGAAATAAAGCAGTAATAATAACACTTAAAGGAGCTAAAATCATGTTATGTCCAGTGCAAACAACTGCTACCATAAGATGTGTTCTGTGATTTGAAAATCTGTTTTAAACATTGAGAATGAGTGTCTTAGTTGAATATCTGTATTTGGGGAATGTTATTTTTTGATCCAGATTCATTACAAGGAAGATCAAAAAAAACTAGACACAAGTGATAACTTTTAAGAGTCCTTTAAAAAGTCCTTTTCTACAGTGACTAACCATGGTTGTAAAAAAAAAAAAAAAAAAAGGCACCTCAGTGGTATATAGGCCTTATACTGATCTTCTCCCCAGGTCAGACTTCCCTAGTGTATATATTACAAGTTATAGCTTCCAGCTTTCATAGATTTGAGACATTAGGGCTAGAAGGGACTTCGTAAGATCATTGGGTAGGAAGACCAAAGGGCAGGAAGTCAGCTGGGGTCAGATGACCCCAGCAAAATAATCATCCAAACACTTCTTGAACATGCCCGGAGTAGGTGCTTGTACCATGTCTGGGGGGAGTCTATTCTAGACTCTGGATAATCGGATGGTAAAGAAGTTTTTCCTTATGTCTAGTCTAAAACAGTCTTCCAGCAGTTTGTGACTGTCGGACCTCGTCTTCCCTTGGGGTACCCTGGTGAACAGATGTTCTCCCAGGTCCTGATGCACACCCTTGATGTACTTGTAGGTTGCCACCAAATCTCCCCTGAGCCTATTCCAGCTTCTCCAGGCTGAAGAGTCCCATGCCTCTCAGTCTTTCCTCCTAAAGCCTGGTCTCTTGACCTCTGATCATGCATGTGCCTCTCTGGACTCTCTCAAGCTTCTCCACACTCTTTCTTGAGTGTGGAGCCCATAACCTGATGTAGTACTCCAGCTGCAGCCTCACCAAGGCCAAATATAATGGGAGGATGACATCTTGGGCCTTGCTTGAGGTGCATCAGTACATGCAAGCCAGGGTTTTATTTGCTTTGCCAGCTGCAGCATCGCATTGGTGGCTTGTATTCATCTTGTGGTCAGTCATGACTCCCAAGTCTCTTCCGATCATAGTGCTAGTGAGTGTAACACTGTTGAGCCTATAGGTATGATGTGGGTTCTTTCTCCCGAGGTGGAGCACCTTGTGTTTCTCTACATTGAAAGTCATGGGGTTCTGACCAGCCCACTTTGCGAGCCTGTCCAAGTTGGCCTGAATCCCCAACCTATCCTCTAGTGTGACCACGCATGCCCATAATTTGGTGTTGTCTGCAAACTTAGCCAATCTGCTTCTGATACATGAATTAAGCTTGTTTATGACTATGTTAAAGAGTACTGGTCTGAGTACTGAACCCTGAGGGATGCCACTGGTCACTATGTGCCATGTTGATTTGGTTCCATTGACTATCACTCTCTGGGTCTGACCACATAACCAGTTCCCCAGCCCTTGGACCGTAAGGTTGTTGAGGCTGCAGTTGCCCAATGTTGTCATGGGAACATCATGGGAGATCAAATAAAAGGCTTTTTTGAAATCCAGATAAATGACAACACCCTCTCCTCCCCTGCCCAGGTGATGTGTCACCTGGTCATAGAAGGAGATGAGGTTGGTCAGGCACAACCTACCGGTAATGAAGCCGTGTTGGCTGTATCTCAGAATGACTCCTTCTGTGAGCCTGTTGATGGATTCTTTAATAATTTTTCCCTGATCTTTCCAGGGATTGAGCAAACTGCCTGACCTGTAGTTCCCCAGATATTCCTTCCTTTCTTTCTCGAAGATAGGCACCACATCGGCCCTCTTCCAATCTTTTGGAACCTCCCCTGAGCACAACGAGTTCTCAGATATCCTTGCCATTGGTCATGCTATGATGTCAGCCAATTCTTTTAGCACTCTTGGGTGCATTTCATCAGGGCCCGCTGACTTGTGGATGTCCAGCCTCTCAAGGTGTTCCCTCACAAGGTCTTGGTGAAATTTGGGTGTGTGGTCACCTGTACCCTCGTAATCCCGTGTCCTGTCAGGCAGGAATGGTGAAAAACTGACACCAAGTAATCATTAAGGAAATTAGCTTTTTCCTGGGTGTCGGATGTCAGCTGCCTCATTGGATTCAGCAGGGGTCCAATGTTGCCTTAATTTCTCTTTCAACTTCCCACATATCTAAAGAAGGACTTTTTATTGTTCTTGATTCCCATAGCAAGTTTGAGCTCAGTTTCGACCTTGGGTTTTCTGGTCCACTCCCTACAGGTCCATGAGCTCCCAGACCTTTTACTACCTTTCCTGTGGGCTGGATTGGACTTCCCTTGTGCTTTTAGCATCATGTCCTTAAGGAGTGACCACACATCTTGGACTCCCTTCCCTGTCAGATTATGATTTTTTTAA
The DNA here is from genome assembly GCF_001723915.1 of Gavialis gangeticus. NCBI lineage: Eukaryota > Metazoa > Chordata > Crocodylia > Gavialidae > Gavialis > Gavialis gangeticus. The sequence continues at coordinate 125,829,973 of NW_017729025.1, forward strand.
CCACCTAAAAAACTTGCCTGTTTTTTACAACAGTTGGCAATGCAGAGTTGATACAGCTATGGGAGAATGAGCCAATTTCTCTTCTGATTCATGCATTATCACCTAATTTCAACTGCAGGGTCAAATTCTGCCTATAATTAGGGATCTACCTAAATTGGGCCAGAAGTGTGCTGTGGAGCATTTCCTTTAATTTTGCTCTTTTCACCGCACACCTAGCCTGCTGCTGATTGACAGAGGGACTCCAGGGGCCTTGGCTGCTTGCCACTTGCTGCTGATTGGCTGGGAGGCAAAGACCAAGGCTTTAAATAGGCCACAGTTTTTGCTTGCCAGCCGATCAGCAGTGAGCAGCAGGTTTGCTGGGGCTCCTTGACCAGTCAGTCGTGGGAGGTTTTAAGTAGATCCCTACCTATAATTCTCAGGAAACACCAGAGAAAATAGTGAGTTACATAAGCGTTATTGGCAGTGCAATTAGCTGAGCAAACACTGATGAAGATACCAGCCAAAAAGAGCAGATTTGAGGCCCTAGGTTGAGACTCATTTCAGCCTGTAAGAACATCTCTTTGTCAGATATGGAAGTCACAAAGACAAACATGGAAGCCTTCCCTCCTGCTTTCTACCTCCCTCCTCCAAAGAATAATGTCATTATTAGTGTGGCTTTTCAATGTGCTTTTCTAGACATCACAGCAGAATGATGCACGGGGATCTAAAGATGCTATATTCTGGAACACCAGACAAAACCCAATGCATGTCTTGCCTCTGGAGTCATTAGACTCTGGGGAAGAGGAGGAAGAAGTGTCCTTTTTCTTTTTTATCTTTTTTCCTATTTCAAATTTAAAATATCTAGTTTCTATACAGATTCTTGCTAGTGTGGTTATATAGCTTCTTGTTTTGTGTCTTGCTATGCACAATGCCTAAAATGCCTGCAGGAAAAAAAAACACACCACAGGAGCATTCCACGAGCATGCATGTGCATTTCCCCAGGGACAAATAGTAGATGCACGTATTTGTGCCATTGCTACTTGTACCTGGGCATGCCCCTGCATCCACACTGTAGCATGCAGCAAATTGCCTTGGGTGGGGTAAGGAAAGCTGGGGCCAGCATCTGGGCTGGACACAGCAGCCTTCCTTGAAGATCTAGGGGCCTCCCAAGGCTGCAGCAGCAGCAATCTAGGCACACAGAGCCTGGTTGGCAGCAGGAGCATGGCTCTGGCTGGCCAGGCTTCGGTTTTGGGTGGTGCATGCTGCTGCCACATGCACCACACTACTTTTTTTTGGTGCATTTTTTTTTTTAGATACTGGGATTTCAAATATGTAGCACAGCAAACAGATTAACATGCACCATTTGCGTTTTGCAGCTCCTCAAAAGCCTTTGAGGCACCACAAACTGCACATTGCCCCTTGTGGGGATGTGGCCTACTTGTTGCAATAAAATGCCATAGCAGGACAAGTTGTGTTCAGCCACAAGCAAACTCTTTGCTCCTGCTCTTCCAATACCCACAAGTCAAAGGGATTTTTAAATGCAATGTTACCTGTGAAACAATAAAGTTGTTTGGCACAGAAGTAGACATTTACTTCAGCATTTAAGTTATTTAACTTTGGAAGCACATGGCTCTGTTCTTCATTAGATGTAACATGCATAATCACATAACCTCTGAGCATTTCTTTCTTGAACTGTGATATACTCAGATTTGAATTTTTTAAAATCTTGGCACAGCCACATGCTATTTGCTCATTTCCACAGAAAAAAATGGTCTTTAGTAAAAAACTAAACCATGAATGCCTGCTTCCTATAACAAACCAAAAGAACAGTCCAAAACTGATACTATTCAGTGGAGGCTCAAAGATGCCCAGCTCCCACTGAAATGTAGAATTCGATGGAAGTTGAGTACTGAGACACAAGGCATCAATGCCTCTACCCAAACATGATATTTCTGAACAGATAGCATTTTGTTTTCAGATGGATACCTGTATTCAAGTGTTGATATGCAAACAGATTTTTCACCAGCACATTGTTCTGAAAATTAAAAGCATTGGGATTGTTCTCGAATGATCCACAACTTTGTTGCCCTGGTTACTCTTAATGTCTATTAATGCAAGTACTGGTAAGTGTGACCAGCTGGTAAGTTTTCCCCACCCTGGTGCTCCTAGTGGCCAGACTGGCCTGCCCAAGTTCCACGGCTTCCTTTGCCTCGCTTGCTATGATTTGATGTTGCATATATTAGGGGGAGGATGCCCGTAGTGGCTGGGATAGCCTATTACTTGATGCCTCTTATGTCTCTGTCCTCGTGCTATGGGTGTACCCCCTCTTTAAGATGGTTTTAGTCACCTTAAGGTCTAAAATCACAACCTCCAGCTGCTCCCATAGTCATGCCCATGCCTCAGATGACTCTCATTTGTTCCTGGTAGAGAAATCTCTCAGTCCCAAATAAACCCTGGGCTCCTCAGGTCCCAAACTCTTGTCTGGGCTTCAGCCTTCTTGCCTTCTGCTCTTTTTATCTGACTGAGCCCCCTCAGTCCAAGTGCACTGCCTGAGACAATGGGTGCCTGGGCCTCAGCCCTATACATCTCTAACCAAAGCTGGTTTCACAAACAGAGTATCCCTGGCACCCTGCTTGATGGCCTCCAGCCACAAACTTAAAGAAAACCAGCAGAGAAAGGGTTAACCAACTGGTTCTAATTCAGAGCCATCCCCCTCAGGGCCATAACCACTGTCACCTTTATAAGGGTTGGCCCCAGTTCCCCCACACCTAGGGTACCTCTTTTCCCCTGCTAATAGTGGCAATGGGTAGGGGGCGTAGGGAGGTGCACATGCACCCCCTGAAATGACCAATGCACCCCCTGACCAGCCGCACTTGCCACTTAAGCAACAGGCAGGGGGGTAGGCAGGAGCACCGGTGCCCCCCCCTGCAAGTGCCAACCGGGGAGTGAAGCACCGTGGCACTCCCAGAAGCGGCTGTAGCCAGTTCCGGAAATGGCCACAGCGATTGGTCGTCTCGCGATCAGCTGTGGAGGGACCCCCTCACCCCCGTCAGCGAGATCAGCCGAGGCGGAACCCCCCTGACTAAGGCAGCACTAGTTACCCACGCCTGGTAACCAGCTCAGTCTGCCAGCTCCTTATCCTGCAGCCTGCAGGCCTGGACTGCCTGCCCTAGCTCAGAGATGGGGCTTATATGCAGCCAAGCCCTGCCCCTTCTGGTCAGCTGGAGATGTGCCCAGTGGTTCCTACTTGGCCTGAAGGGCTGTTCATGCCCTGCAGCCCTCCCAAGCTTCTTAGTAGGATCAGGCCTCAAGGCTGGAGTTATTATTGGGGCTGGATGTTGTAGCAGTCTGCCCCTGTGGGTTACAAAAGTCTTGCTCCCCCTTTGATTGCAGTTAACAGGGTTGGGGTTCCCTGGTACAGTAGGTGTAAGACATTGAGTAGTTCTATTAAAGTCAGTAAAATTACTCCCTTATATACAGGCTTCAGTATCAGGTTCATGATCTACAGGAAAATTTAAAAGCAAATAAATGAAAGTGCAAAATCCGACAGCAATTTGTCCATTTGTGAAAAAAGAAACCTTTTAATTGGCAGACTTAAAATAATAATACTTAGTTTGCTTTGCAAAACTTCAGTTACGTAGAAAAACATGAATAGCATGAATACCATTTCATTCTAAGAGTTAGAGTTCCCCTTCTGCAGTTCTTTAAGTTCCATTTACCAAGACTCAGTAATGCAGAGTACATTTTGTGCACTAAATTTTCCTTTCAAGCTCAATGCACTAAGGAAGAGTAACTCTAAAAGAGACTAGAGCTTCTGGGTTTAAATTTAACACTATTTAAGGAAAGCAAACCTTTGCTAGGGGATATAACTGTTAACATTGTGATTTTTCAAACCTAAGGTTTCTAATGGGGTTTGACTGTTCCAGAGATAACATATTTTTTCTAGGTAACATATTTCAAGTCCGATTATGAGCAAATGTTACAAAATTTTAGTGTAATGTGAAATACTGTAATGTCAGATAGCATTATTTATCTGCTTAATATAACTAAAAATATTAATTGCTGGGAGCCATAATTCATCTCTGCAACATGGAAATCCATTTTGTGCCTATCTTGTCAGTTATTGCAGATTTTCGTAATGAATTGTGATGTACTGAAAATCTGTTGGGAAATGTGTTTGTGTATTTCCACCTGCAGGTTCTGTATGGTCACTATTATTACACAAATCCTCCATTAACAAAGTGTTTTCATTATGGCAGTGCCATGACATATCAACAATACATTTTTCTCTACTTAGATATCAGAAATATTGCGCATGCAGTTTTAATTATTAGATTTTATTAAATGAACTAAGTGGCTAATGTTCATTGTCTTCTATTCCCATTTAATGATTCCATCAGGTTAAATTAGTCACCTCTTCCAATCAAGGTACTCTATGTAACTCCCTCAGGAAAGTAAAATGCATTTTGTACTGATCTAATTACATTTACACAATGATAGTAAAAGGGTTGCCTAATGTTTTACTATTCACAATGCAGAAGCTGATTTTTGTTCTCAGTGAAGTCAATGGCAAAAGTCCTAGTCAGAAAATTCTTAGCAGTTTCCAGGCCTTAGATTCTACTATTAAGGATTTTTTTCAAAAGCACTGGACAGTCAAAAGCCAAAATTAGAAACAACTTGTGAACTTCCTTCAGCTTGGATTCTGATGGTGTAGTAATAAAACTCCAGACTTGGCCCCAACTTAGACTGACATAAATAAGAGCAGACTGAGGCCATGAATCTAAGTTTCAAGAAAGGTAGGGTACAATGAATTGCTGGTTAATTTGCATGAGGAATCTAATTAAGATAGGCCTTTGCTTGCCAGTTTATTTATTTGATGCATATGCCACTCTTCCCAACAAAGCCTCAGGGCAGCTTACAAAAGGAAAACAAAATAATTTAACAATGGGAGTGACAAGAGGACTAAAATAACTTAAAAGAGAACTAGAACATCAAGATAAAACAGAGAACCCCTAAACAACATCTTATCCTAGTTTGGTTTGGTATATGCCTTTCCAAATAGGAATCAGGGCTCATGGTAGAGGTGATCTCTCTTACTAGACCAACATAATTTTTGCAAAAAAAAAAATCGTTAATTGCAAGCTTTTGGGCACAAACACCCTTCAGCAGGCATCAGAGAAAAGACTGTAAAAGTTCTCCTGGGTAGAAATGAAAGTTCATATTTCATAGGATTTCACAGAGGAGTCAATAGATGTAAAGCTCCTCTGGGCAGGCAGTACTTAGGTGGTAAGGAGTCTCTCAGCTCCCTTGTGAGGCTCTGTTATGATGCACATTATCTTGAACTGTTGGTCTAATAAAAGATATCACCTCTACCATGAGGCCTGATTGCTTTTTCCTCTACACCAATATGGCTACAACCTGGATACCTTTCTGAATAGGAAGTTTTTACAATGCTTCTGAAAGATGTCCAGGCTTGGGCTGTGCTGCATCTCAAAAGGGAGGGGGGTCCAGAGCTGACGAGCAACTGCAGAGTATCATCTCCCATGCATTTTGGCCAAGGGGACTTGTACTGATGGTACTTGTAGGACGTTGCTCTTGGCTGGTCTTAGAAATCACAATGGGGCATAAGGGAGAAGGTGGTCCCTTGGGTTTATTGGTACATAGTTTACTAATTGGAACTGATGCCATTCTAAATTCCTGTCATATGTAACTAAAATTCCTTAGCATGTGAAATTTTTATGGAGCACATGGTAGCTCCCACAGCAGAAGAGACTGCAGGAAAAATTTGGACATAGTGCAAATGACGGTCTTGCACCAAAAGCTGAAGAATCTACCAACACTAATAGGCAGCAACCTAACTGCATTCATAACTTTTACATAATTCAGCTCATTGGCAACACATAGGGGGATGCACGTGGGTGCACGTGCACCCCCCTGAGATTGGCTGTGTCCCCCCTGAGATTAGCTGCCCCCACTGCTGCTGGCGGCGTCTGGAGGCGGTTGCCACTTGCCACCCCTCCACTCCCCGCCACCAACACTGCTGCAGCCACCTGCAGGCGATCCCCACTAGGGCCACCCTCACCACCATCACTGCATTTGCCTGCGAGCAGTTCCTGCTCGCTGCCACCATGCCCCCACCAACTCTGCTGCTGCCACCTGCAGGGGATCGCTGTGCCCCCCCAGCCTTGGGAGGCACAAGGTGTTCATGATTCAGCTTGTGCTATTAAATCAAACTACAGGTTGATTCTACAAATATAGAATCAAGAAGAAGAGTATGGCATCTAAGGAAAACCAAAGAAACCATGGATCCTTTTGTGGAATATGGAAGGCAACTTAGTTATGGATGATGCAGAAAAGACTCAGTTATTTAATGTTAGTTTTTTTGTTTTTTTAATTCTGCCTTTGCAAATAGAGTCAGCTGCCAGATGATAAGCAGCATGGTTGGCAGCAAAGATAAGGAAGACAAACATCCTAAAGAAGAACAGATTAGGGATTACTTAGACAAGCTAAATGCTGTCAAGGTGGCCAGGCCAGATGGAATACATCCTAGAGTACTGGAAAAATTCTCTCTTTCTGGTCTCACTAGCCACAAGGCCCTATAAACACCTGAACTAAAGCTTTCTATCTCCTATGTTGGGCAATCTCCTTCTCACATCTTCAGCTATCCCTTTCAAATCAGTCTCCTTATTATTTTCCCATCATTGCCTTAGTCTACATTAAGGTATGAAGCAATTGGCTGAAGTAATTTCAGAGCCCTAAGCTATTCTCTCTGAGAACTTTTGGAGGTTTGGGTTAGGTCCCAGATGACTGGAAAAGAACAAATAATAGTGCCCGTTTTTAAGAAAGGAAAGGAGGATGTGGGTAATTACAGACCAATCAGCCTGACTTTGATATCTGGAAAGATCATGGAGCAGGTTGTCAAAGAATCTGTTGTTAAGCACCTAGAGGAGAAAAAGGTGATCAGGGACAGCCAGCATGGATTCACAAAGAGAAAGTCATGCCTGACCAACCCAATTTCTTTCTATAAGGTGACAGGCTCTATAGATGGGGTGTGAGCAGTGGACATGATACACCTTGACTTCAGCAAGGCTTTGGACAGCACTTCCCATGACACCTTCATTAACAAGCTAAAGTAATACAGACTAGGCAAAAGTACTGCAACACAGATGCATGACTGGCTGGATCATCATGCTTAATGGGTGCATCTAAATGAAATATTTACTGTGGAGTTGCCTAATTGGCTCTGCAGTAAACTCTCAGGGTCTACATGTGTGGCTCTAATACGCCGTAGTAAACTAATAAACACTGTCGTAGGTCAGTGCTTGTAAACACAAAGACTATCCTGTGGCAGCGTTATTTAGTGCACTACAATACACATGTAGACACTGATGGGGCTGGCTGGGGCATGAGGGTACTTCAGTGCAGGGGGTGCCTGCCAGCTAGACCTGCACTGGAGTACCCTCATGCCCTAGCCAGCCCCTCTACTGCATGTTGACCCAGGTCAGAGTGTGAGGGGAAGCGTGGGGCAGTAGAAAAGCCCTAAGAAACTTGAACACAAAGTACTTACCTCAGGTACCAAAAGAACCCAATCCAGAGTGAAGAGAATGCAGCTGCGTCTTGGAGCACCTGCTCCCTCTGGATTGGCAGAGGAAGCACAAGAGCAGGTATTCTCAGCGCCGGAGAGGGGCAGCCGAGAGAGGACTGCAGCTGGCAAAACAGGGACATGCCGGAGATCTACACCAGCAACCTCCTGCAGGCAACTGTGGGGCAAGCAGGCCAGCACACCAGCCAAGGTGGTTGGAGGATCACCGAAAGCCTGACACATGCTGCAATAAGAAGCCACTTGGGGACAGCTGGGCAGAGATTGAAGTGGTGGCTACACGGATTGGAAGCTGGAGGAAGTGAAGGAGAGCAGGGAAGCAGCCAGCGAGTCAGGCTGTGAGTATAAGGGCATTGCCCCTTTGATTTGTATTCTTGTCCTTTGTATTTTTCTCAAGGGCCTGTGAGGTAGGGGGGCAGGTATGACCTGTGAGGGTGGGGCAGGTGCAACTTGTGGGGGAGAGGAGGCGCAATCTGCAAGGCATGGGGAGAGGTGCAACCCACAGGTAGGGTAGAGAGGGCAGATATGACTTGCAGGTGGGGTCTCCCCCAGTGAACCTATGCCCCCCCCACCCCCCCAATGGGACTTGCATGGCTCCGGCAGCAGGGAACACCGATAAATGGCTGCACCCAAAGTGGCTTATGGGATGGGGGTTAAGAGGACTGGCTGGTGGTTAGGGGAACAAGAGGCCAGGGAGGGGACAAAAAAACCAGTG
>NW_017729025.1:125838476-125849216 GCF_001723915.1 Gavialis gangeticus
AAAAAACCAGTGCAGGAGGGTGGAGGAGTGAAAAGAGCAGCCCTGGGGCTAGGGTCAGTGTCTGGGTTTTCCCAGCCCTGGGGCTGTACAGGGGAAATGGACAGAAGTTCCATGCACCAGGTTTGACCTAAATCAAATAAGTCTGTACTTAGCCCATACGCTGGAGGCTGAAAGTAAGAGAAACAGTGGGAAAAAGAACCCTGGTTACACCCAGTTCACTCTCCCTTTTGGCATCCACTCTTGCCACTGTGACACAGGGCACCAGGCAAGATGGGCCTATGGGCTGACCCAGTAAATGGCAATTCTTATGTTTTTATGTACATTAATGAAGCTTCTGAAGAAATCTTCTAAATTCCTCTAGTAGGGTCAGTGGTACTTCTGTGGCTGGTGTTACAAAAACATGAGTTGATAATAAAGTAGCACATGCTGTATTCTCAAACGTTTCTAGTGCTGGGCTGTCCAAGAAACAGCCATCACTAAAGATATTGTAATGTAATCCAAATGCCTTTTGCTGAGGCTTAGGTAAAAATAAAGATACTCTGTACTGCATACTGGATTGACCAATCTTCTTCACACCCAGTGGAACCAGTGGATTCTGAAGAAATCGGATAGATCCATGAAATGAACACCAGGTCATCACTAGGAAACGTACCATCAAAGAGGTTATCAAATTAGTATCAAGTCCACAATACCTAGAAAATAAAATGAGAAGCATTCCAGATATCAATTAAAAAAACACTCATGGCAGGGTTGTGTAACTTTTGTTTTGTTTGTAAACAAGCCAGTGTGTTTTATGTTTCAGTAAGAAGATAAAATATTTTATTATTACATTTTAGTGATTTTATTAATAGTGACTTTAGTATTAAATCAACTGCTAGATTCATATGGATATGACAAGGGACAAGAGACTGATTGCACTGACAAGTTAGACAGTTCCTATGTCCCTTCTCCTCCCCCATACCATACATTTTAGATACAGCTGAGTTGAGGTTCTACAAACACTGCTTCTACTCCATCTCACATGGACTCTTTACATTAAGACACAAGAGAAAACAAGCAAGCTAGTTTAGAATTCATCAAGTGAATAAACACAACACAATCACATCTCTCAGATTTCCCAAACCCTTAATTTGACAACAGTATACAGACCAGACATTTTACAATCATAAGGAGATTTCTCAGGGGGACCACAATTGAACTTCACTGGATAACTGGAATGAGAAAAGGTCCTGAATACTCTGGCAAAAAACCCAAAAGATCCCTCCCCCAATTTGATTGTTTTCCAATTAAAATTTTGTTGCATCCTTATTCCATTCCACAGTTCTCAGCAATCCTTTGGTTCACTGCCTCCAATTCTTAGTTTGTTAACAATACAGATCTGGCATCTATAGTACATCCCAAAGCTTCCCTGTCTTGGAACAATGCAAACATGGGAATTATTAGGTCCACTCTGAACTGTCACCTGCAAAATATATTTTGAGCAACTAAAATTAATGGGAGAATAAAAATAATAAAATTCTGTTTTTTGCACAGGAAAGAAGTGAAAGCTATGTCATACAGTGTAGACAGCTTTAGATTATGTTGCTATGGGTTCATGTACACGTGCATTTAAACATGACTCAATTTAATATGCTTTAAGCGATTTTTGGCAGATGTCTACATGTGCAAGGACTAAAGTTAGTGTCAAGTCCCTGCAGCCCTGCCATGTGCCCCTAGTGGCTAGGCAGACCCAGCACTAAAGTTAGTGCTGGGCCATGTCTACACATGCATTAATACACTTTAATCACACCTAAATTTGATACCTGTATTTGCAGGTGCGACTAGCTGAATGTTGCCATTTTTAATACATAGTAAGGGCACGCATGTGTAGATGTGTGCCTGTAATGCACGTTAAATTAGGCTAATGCACATTAATGTGTCTCATGTGGATGCATCCCATTTTACATATTCTGCAAGAGAACAATTTACTTGTGAACTTGATGCAAGAAAAATATTTGTATCATTGCTGTAGTTATTTAATACTTGAGAATATAAAATACCTCTTTGCTAAATGGATAATATGGTAGTATAAATGCCAGATTTGAAACAGTCATCCATCTTTTGCTGAAGGTAAATTCAGTTCCATAGAATTCACTGTGTAGCTTTTCTGTCTGTTTAGCATGGACATTAAAATCCTAGAATACTTTTCTCAGAGTTTGAAATTAGCTTCTATAGGTGCCTATACATATGCTGATTCACATTCTGATTAGAACACGATTAATCGAGTCTGCTCTGTGTTCTAATTAGAATGCTCCAGCATGGCCTCATTGTCACATGTATAAGACCCCATGGGTTTAAAATGACCGCTGAGGTGTTTTATCTAAACCTCATCTAATGAAGTTTAGAAAAAGCATCCCATGGCCATTTTCAAACCCTTGGGGGCTTAATACATGAGACAATGAGGTGTTTTAATAAAACTGCAGTCAAGGAACTGCTCTAATTAAAACACCTCCCCCCACCTCAACCCCAAACACATGTATAGGCAGTCTATATTATCATCACATTTCTTTTTCTGCCCAGCTGGTTAGAGACTGCTTTGGCTTCCAGATATCATTGGCTGCATAGGATTCATACTGGCTGCCTGGAGTCCCAGATATTGCTAGATGCTACATTTGGAACCGCTGGGTCTTCCAAATAACAGGTAGCCAAAAAGAGGTCTCTTAGAATAGTGAGGTTTCATGATCATACAGGAAAATATGCTATTGACTTGGTAACTATAATGGGATATTGCAAACCAGTATAGATAATTGGAAGTAGATTTACCTGGACTTTTATGGGAACTTGCAGCTGATTTACTCGTTTCTCCCTTTTTTCTACAAAATAGTTAGTTTTTGCATGGTAGCTACTTTCCAGCCTAAAAGTAGATGGGTTACATGTGTACATCCCATTGAAGTTATGTAATGATTTGGGGAGAAACGCACTGTGTTGATATCAGATATTATATCTAAGATATCAAATGACCTCTGCTTGCAATTTAATGATCCTGACACTTCCTGTTTCTGCATCAATTTATCCTGTAATACAAATGAAACAGAACACACAAAGCAGTGCAGAGCATACAAACATAAAGAAATACAGTCTCAAAATTCTACAGCATTCAACTAGAAACAAAACATTTTCTGAAGATATTCACTCTCAAAAAATTATTTAGCACACAAGCTAAATAAAACTGACCACAGTCCAGTTTATTCCCTGTTTTATTTAGTAGATGCTTATAAGATCAATACAGTTGCCCTTGTAAATAGGCATAAAATATTAACCAGCCTGGGTGTTCTGAAGCTTTTCACGAAGTATTCAGCCACATTAAATATTAAGCAGTCTTGAAATATAAATATATAAAATAACTCTAGATAAACATCAGATACAGAACAAAGGTGCCCAAACTGTGGGAAGCAGCAGCAAAATATTAAATGAACTGAGAATTCATAAACACGCTAATTTTGGAAAGCTGTCAGTATAAATTGGCTCACTTGGGTATGCTCTGCCATGAAGGAAATATAATATTATAATGAGAACTTGAGAAACAGAAGAATATTTGGTAAAGGAACAAAAAATGAATAGCATGCCGAATGTACATCATAGGAAGTTCACAAAATCGGTGGTGTTGTACTGTGGCATACATTTAGATCTAGGGCCCAGTTCACATTTATATTGAAGCTCTTAAACACCAGTCAATAAATGTAATGGCCCTTAAAGCAGTTGCAATTAAGAACAAGGTCCTTTTTCTCTTCCTTTTGTTAGCAAGGCTATTACATGTTCAAACCCAGCAACTACAGCAGAAAAGTGTTTAAGTTTCACTCAGAAGAAACATCAGTTTTACAAATCACCAAAAGTAACTGGACGTAAGCTGGCAAACTAAGTCAATGAAACAATATGCTTATTGTCAGTAAGTAACTCAGATCTGTGATCTGAGATATACCTAACATTTGCATACAAAATAGCAAGAATTTCTACTATAAAGTCAGTGTTTCAAAAGGTCTAAAGAGGCTTTCATTTGTTGGTCTTAAATACGTTACTCTTAAATATGATCTGAAATGTCATAGCAAATCAATTGAAACTCTGTAGGGTGATAAGGAAAAGAAGCAAAAATAGGATTTGCTAGCTCCTGCCCTTTCAAGTAGCCTGGAACAGGTAAGTTTAACCAAGTATCTTAGAAATGTCAAGCTCTTTCATAACACATACGTATCTCTTATTGCATATATCAGTAAGAATTGCAAACACTTACCATGAAAACTGAGGACACTTGAGGATGTGCTCTCACATTAAAAAACTAATATTGAATACTGAGAGGCAGATGAAACAGCTATTTTTAAAAATGATATTTTAACATTTTGAAAAATAACTGACATATCAATGTGCTCACATAAAAAATAAATGCACTGGACACATTTGGAAATGATATACAAACAGTATTTGACACTGGGCTATTTTTGTGGCACGTTCTAAATAGAACTGGAAAGACACTTTTGCATTTATGTACTCTCATACACACTCTGTCAATAGGAAGCACACAAGCCAGTGCAAATCTTTTAACAAACATTTATTGGAATTATCAGAAGTGTTGGGCTCTCAAAGACCTGGAAGTGCGGAGGTCACAGCTCCTCTGACAGTTTATTTTTAAATGAACAGGAATAGACAAAAAAAGTGCTGAACCCTTTTGGCTAGGTGAGCAACTTGTATTCCAACCAGATTAAGAGCCAGCACCTAATAGGTGCAACACCTATGGGAGGGCTTTTAAGCTTTATATATTGTCTGTGTACCCTTCAAAACCTAGGCTGGATTAAGGGCTACTCCACCTCTGGTGCAACTCAGAGCAGCCTCAGAAGATATTCTGACAGGAGGTTTATACTTCCAAACCAACCCTACAATCTCTACTTCCCCAAAATGTTCTTCCCTATTCCAGGTATGTCTGAGCATACCCTAGTAGCAGGGCAATACAGGACTGCTTTATCAGGTCTTGATCCATTGAGGAACCTCTTTTTGCAAGTGTTATTATCCAGAGGATGACTGACCCCTCTTTATAAGAAAGGAGCAACTTGAAGAGACCAGAGTTGGCCAAAGGAATTGGAATCAGACAATCAGAGAAAATGAGGGTTGGAAGGGACCTCAGGACTGCTAGCACCATGACCGAAAGAGACTTGGGGGTTTTGATTGACCACAAGATGAACCTGAGCCCCCAATGTGATGCCATGCCTGGCAAAGCAAACCAAACTCTGGCATGCCTCCACCAATGCATCTCAAGCAAAACCAGGGGCGTCATCCTCCCACTTTATTTGGCCTTAGTGCAGTTTTGGGACCCCCATTTCAGGAGGCATGTGGATAAGCTTGAGAGAGTCCAGAGGAGAGCCACCCGTAAGACCAAAGGCCAAGAGAGCAAGCCTTACGAGGAGAGGCTGAGGGACATTGAACACTTTAGCCTGGAGAAGAGAAGGCTCAGGGGGACTTGGTGGCTGCCTAAAAGTATATAAGAGGGGGGGTTGCATCAGGACCTGGGAGAACAGTTGTTCAGCAGGGTTCCCCAAAGGATAACTAGGCCTAATGGCCACAAACTTCTAGAAGGCTGATTCAGACTCAATATAAGGAAAAACCTCTTTACGGTCTGTGTGTCCAAGGTCTGGAACAGACTCCCCCAGAGGTGGTGCAAGCACTTACTCTGGATTCATTCAAAAGGCATTTAGATGTTTATCTTGCTGGGATCATTTGACCCCTGCCAACTTCCTGCCTCTGGCACAGGGGCTGGGCTCAATGATCTCACGAGGTCCCTTCCAGCCCCTAATGTCTATGAAATCTATGAGGTCATCTAGTCCAAACCCCTGCTCAAAGCAGGACTGTCCCCAGCTAGATCATCCCAGGCAAAACTTTGTCTGGTCAGGTCTTAAAAACTTCCAAGGGTGGAAATTCCACAATCGCTATGGGTAGCTTGTTCCAGTGCTTGACTACACTCCTAGTGAAAAAGTTTTTCCTAGTATCTAACCTAAACTTCCCTTGCTGTGACTTGAGACTTTGCTCCTTGTTCTGTCATCTGCCACCACTGACAACAGTTTAACTCCATCTTCTTTAAAACCTCCCTTCAGGTAGTTGGAGGCTGTTAATTCCCTAGCTCAGTCTTCTCTACTCCAGGCTAAATATGCCCAGTTCCCTCAGCCTCTCCTCATAAGTCATGTGCCCCAGGCCCCTAAGTATTTTTGTTGCCCTCCACTGGACTCTCCAATTTTCCCACATCCTTTCTAAAGTGGGGGTGCCAAAACTGGACACAATACTCCAGATATGAACTCACCAGTGCCAAATAGAGAGGAAGAATTATTCCCTTGATCTGCTGGCAACGCTCCTACTAATGCAGCCCAGTATGCTGTTAGCCTTCTTCACAACAAGGGCTCACTGTTGGCTTATAATGTGAGTGCGTATGTGATTTTCACAACCACTATATATTATTAACCCTTTTGACACAAGCCACTAATCAAAGTTTTGGTTTTGTAATTTGTTCCAGTTAGGAATGAAAGCTGGCAATGGAGTCAGGTACATCTTCAATGGAATCCTGTTTATTTACATGGGATGCTGCAGACTTGCCACAGAATGCAGTCATATCCTATGCAACTGGCAAAGAAGCTAATGGGCTCAAATAAGAGACTTAAATAGCAAATGGTTAGAAGATATGCACAGATTTCACCCAACCACTCAAAGCTCTACCCTGCTTGGTGAAACATTATTCTAATCTACTTTTCATAAGACACATATTAGGGTCACACAATGTAAATATATATCAGTGGCTGTTGAACAGCAAGTTCTACCTCCACATTTCTAAACCCAGCTTCTGGAATACATTTTAGAAGTACTCAGCATCTTCTGGCAGTATCTATGATACAAACTTTCCCATTCATTCATAACTTATCTCCAAACTCTCATCTTTATTATTGCAATATTCTTTCCTTAAGCCTTAGCAAATGAAATGTTTCCATAAATATTTGTTTAGAGTTCTCTGAAAATGATTGCTTCTCCTAACCTAGCACTTTGACCATGTCAAACAGTTAGGCTGCCAGTGTGCTGTGATTATGTACAGTGCCCAGCACAGTGGGATCCAGGCCAACCACTACGACTCTTGGAAGCTGGGATAATACAAACAACAGTAGAAGTATTTTAGTTGTTGCCTATACTTTACACATCACAATCACTTGTAAGTCCAACATACAAAAAAATCACTCAAGGAGAAACTGTCTTATCCTCCATGAACAGGCTGGAATGACCTATTACAATACCAAGATCCACAGGTAAAAAAAAAATCAGTGCTGTATTAAAAACAATGAAGCTTTATCACTTTAAACCACCAAAATATATGGTCTATTGTTTATTTAAAATGAATAGTGGATTTTTTTTTAAAACAAACCCCTGAAAAAATGTCTCTCCAGTTCATAAGAAACAGAGCTAAGAAACTGAAAACTGTTTTAGCAGCTGTAGAACATGGAAGCACTAAGCTCAAATTCAACAGAGAGGAGCAAACTTTTTTTCACTTCTCTGAAGTGGAGCATGAGGGAAGTTTGTTAAGACTGGATCACTGTTGCACAAGGATATCCCATTGAATTCAGCTACTGGAAAGAGTACAGCAATATTAGCACAGTATCCCCCCCAGCTGAACAGACTGCTCCTCAGATTCTGTTACCCAGAAGCCATTCAGAACTAGGTCAGGTATCCCTGCATGGCAATACATAGACTACCTTTTGTTTTACCTAAAGAGGTCAGGGTCCAGTGCTAGTTTTCCACTTTCTGTAGTGTAAATGAGAATACAGTGAAGATCAAGGGAAGACGATACAATCACAATAGCACCCAATGAAAATGCCTTCACAGTCCCAATAAATAAATCTGAAACCCAGGAATGCTTCCCAAAAGTGCCTATGTAAAGTAAGAGTACAAGTCCCATTGAAAATGTTTGAAAATACAATTACAGGCTAAAAAAAAAAATCTTGAACCAACTCACCCTTCCTCAGCTAACAGAAAATGATGAAGGCGGTGAAAGGGCAGCAGGCAGTGTGTTTGGGGGTTTATATATATATGCATATATATATGGCTTTAAAAAGGCTAAGTAATATTAGACATGTTAGATTAGACATGTTAGGACAGTTGATCGGGAAGCCTTTCTAGCTTCTCTCTCTTAAATTAACAGTGGTAACCAACAGGATTTTTCTTTTATAACAAACAGCTCCTATTGTATATTTGTGTATGTGTATACATAGACATATACAAATCCACAAATATATAATAGGAGCTGCTTGTTATAAAAGAAAAATCTTATTGGCTATCACCATTAATTTGAGGGAGAGATGCTAGAAAGTCTTTCCTGATCAATTCTCCTAAAATGTCTAATATTCCTTAGCCTTTTTTACTTTGTTTCCAGAAAACATTGTGATAGGTTTGCCAAATAGGCTGGAGAAAACTAATTAGAACTAACTATTGTTGAAAAATGTTAATGTAGAGTGGGAGGCATTGAAAGAACAGTATGAGACTTTTTAATGTAAGTTCATTCTAGTAAATCAGTGTCAAAATGACAACAGAAGCCAACATGACTCGAAACTGATATATGGAACAATATATAAGATAAACAAAAAGCTTTTGAACCATCCAAAGAACATGAGAAGTGAAAGATTTGATTAAGTATTACAAGAAAAAGAGTTAAAGCAAGTGAAACAAATTAATCAAAAACAAACAAATGTGAATCACATACTGTAGCAAAGTTCTTGAAAGGTTTTTAAAGTATGCACAAGATAAATATAAAGAGGCAAGAATTAATTGACTTTTTAAAATGAGAGTGAAAGCTTTGAAATGGAAACAGGAAGCAGCACAGAAGCTTTATTACAGAATGAATATGAAACTTCTTTTGCACAAGGCTGTACCTACTTGCCAGCACAGAGGAATTACAGAAGCATAAAGTCCATTTCTACCTGTGCTGCTCAGCCCTACCTTCCTGCAACACTGCAGGCCCAGCAGTGCTGCTACTTCCACTTTCCTGTAAAAGGGTGGGGAGTAAATAATTAAATAATTCCAACTTCATGGATCAAAAGAGGGACCAGGGAAGACGCTGAAGATTTCTGAGGCACGGTTCCTTCAAAAGACCACTGTAGTTCTGTACTATTGTCTCATTTCAGGCAGAGTGGCCTGCTTCTCATTAACTCCCAATTCTCTGTTGTGGTTTCTATTCCTGTGCTCAACTCTTATAGTGGTAGTGGATATAAGTTCCCTCAAAACCTTATTATGGTGAACTGGAGCCCAGTTGCCCTATCTTGCCCAGGCTTCACCTCAGAATGCCCCCAACTCACTTCTTCCATTCTCTTGGAAGGGCATCAGCTGGCACAGAAGGTGGTAAAACACCTCCTTACACAGAAAGAATTCACAATTGGCTATTTAAAGGACACTCACATCATATTAATGGCACAGAATGGCTTTGGCAACATGTCTTCTATTGTATTTTCCTGCATACCACAAGCACCCAAATAAGACACAAATCTTGTTTTTAGGGAAGGCAGAATCAAAGAAAGAAGATTTTTCCAGTGTTATGGCACCATAAATCAGGGACAGAGCCTAATCTTCAGATCACTCACCCTCCCTTCCATCTCTTGGTTAAGCAAGAAACCCTAGCATCTGCTGAGGATGTGTCTCCATGGGTGGATCTACAATTTTGAAAAGTGCTAAAATGTCGTCAAAAGTATGAAATAGGAGAAGAGAGACCAGGACTAGCTAAATACCACAACATTACTAGAAGGAAGGTTAGCTTGATTAGTAGAACATCAAGACCACTGAAAAGGAGTCAGTCATTAACTCTTGTGGAAGTGAAGGAAAACAAGCCATTAAGTCAACTGACTCCCTCAGCTGCCTGAATGGAAATGCCAGTGTTGCTGCCAGAAAGAATCAAAGCTAGAGAAGGCATCAAAGCAGCGTGCTTCTATTCCAACAGAAAAATCAGCCTCTCCATTTAAGACATACACCCCAATTTTGGGGTACTGATTTTTGGGGAAATGGTGGTATGCAAGTAAATACAGTATTTTGAACTTTGTTAATAAAGAAAAAAACTGAATAGGCCAAATTAATCTCTATTTTAACTCCATCAAAAGCAAAGGAGATATACAAAAAGATGGTTTTGGTTTCACACATCATACTCAGAAAGTATGAACAGAACATGATCTGGACAACCAAGCTGTTGGCTACTCTGAAGTAGGACCTCTCAGTGTCTCCTGCAGGCTTCCCACAACCTTAAACCGAAGCTGTTAACCAAAGATAAAAGCCAAAAATTGTCTTGTCTACACTGTTCTTTTAACCAGAGTTAGCAAACTCAGGTCAGACCATTCAAATTAAGAATGCACTCTTTTTTTGTAGCATAAATGTACTCTGATGAGCCACAATTCAATTCCTTCCTCCATTGATGAAGTAAATGGTAGCATATCTCATCTTTGCACAACTTTCTCTTCCCCCTGGCACCATACCAGCTCAGTGATGCACAATAGGGGGAAGTAGTGGCCTCATAGCAGCTGCCCAGTCATGTTGTGACCCAAAGTGTGAGTGAACCCTGCAGGGAAATAAGGCAGTGACTTGTTCCCCTTACTGTGCCATATAAGGGCAGAGAGCAGCTCATAACTGAGACCTAAGGAAGTACTGAGACCAGCCATCAAGATATCCAAGTGCTCAAAAAAAGGAAAGAGACTATTTTAAAAAAGCAAA
>NW_017729025.1:125854216-125857898 GCF_001723915.1 Gavialis gangeticus
GGAAATAAGGCAGTGACTTGTTCCCCTTACTGTGCCATATAAGGGCAGAGAGCAGCTCATAACTGAGACCTAAGGAAGTACTGAGACCAGCCATCAAGATATCCAAGTGCTCAAAAAAAGAGGTAATAGAAACTTAGAAGTCTTCACTGACATTTTACAAGTTCACATAGTTCAAGAGAGATCCCTGAAGACACAAAAGAGACCATCATAATGCCATTAGTTAAGGAAAAGCCCAGGGAAGCTGAAAACATATGTAGTGAAAGCTTAAAAAACTGCTTTAGGAGATCAAGTGGGGGAAACACTTTAAACAAACATACTAGTGGTTCAATTAAGGATTTCAACATGCCAGAAGGAAAAAAATCTCTAAGGATATCGCTGTCAGGATAGGCAAGGGGAAGCACTAAGGATCTTAAGAACAGAAGAACATGAGAAGTGGCACACTGGGGCTAACCAGATTAGGTCCATCTAGCCTAATCTCTGACAGTGGCAGAAACTATCTCCAACTATTTCTCTAAACTAGTGATCTATTTATCTAACTACCTACAATTATATCTATAACTATTTCTATCTCCATATTATATGAAAAGAATTAGAAAAGTTTTCCAAAGTGCTGTGCTGTAAGTTGAACACATGAAGAAGAAATTTGAGCAGGAAATAAGTTATTCTAGGGAGATGTACAGGCGATGATTGGGTTACCATGTTTCCAGTCCCAAAAAGAGGACACTTGTCAGGGGGACACCTCACTACTAACCTACAGGCCCCTAGCCCTGCCCCTCACTCCCTGTCCCTGCTTCTGCTTCTCACTCCAGAGCCACAGACCCCTGGCCCTGCCAATGGCCCTTGCTCCCAACCCACAGTCCCCTGCCCCCGTAGCCCATGCTGGTGCTCACTCTCAACCCACAGCCCCCACAGCCCTTCTGGTGCCCCTCACGCCTGACCCACAGCCACCTGGTGCTGCCAGTGCCCCACACTCCTGACCCACAGCCCTTCCAGTTCACCTCACTCTTGACCCGCAGCCCCTACTCACCCCAGCTCCACTGGAGAGCACAGTTGCTCCAACTCATGCAGATGGCAGTGGAGCAAGTCTTGCCACAGCACAGGCTGGAGGGAAGAGGAGGGGATGCCTGGTACAGTACGAGTTGAAACAGCATCGAAACAAAACAGCCGGTGAAGCTTCACACAGCCCTAGTCAGTACACTCCCAAGCAGCTTTCAAGGCCATCTGTCTCCATGCTCAGTTAGACATAGACACAATATCGCACATGTTGCTACAGTGCATCATAATTTACCAATTCCAAACACTTCTGGCCAAGAGAATCATGCCCATAACACATACTACCTTACAAAATAATTATCACTTTCATTACCTAACACGTTGGTGTAGAAATGGTAGCAATTTGTTCCCTCTGACTTTATTAAATGAACATAGATCTTCTATTCATGCATTTGCATTTATTTTGCACATCATGGTATAGCTCAAGAACCTACAAAAAGCTAAACCCCATCTCCAAGTTTGCCACGTAAAAATCAGTGGGGTTTTTACAGCATGTTTGAACAATTTTACAGGTTTCAGTTTTGGAACATTACATGAAAACACATTATTTTCCTGGGCCGTAAATGTACACAAACCAACACACAGGTATCCAAAATAATAGACAAAATAGTAGCACAACAGCTAGGAACATGGATACAAAACCATGAAGTATATTTCGGTTAATGTTACATTACATTAGAATTATATCCCTACAGCCCAACAGTGCTTCCATTTCTTTGTTTAGGAGTGAAAAGATATTAATGGAAACTTCTTGGTTTATCTTGGAGGAGGCAAAAGAGGAGGGGGAGACTAACATTTTCCTTTCAACTTTAGGGGAAGGTTTCAATGTGCTCTTGGGGTCCTGGAAATTTCCCTTACACTTATACTGGTTGTCCTATACTGTCCTCATGGGTGGGTAGTGGATGGATCCTGCAGAATAATGGCCTCCACAGCAGCTTAGGCCCCCTCACTGCTATAATCTGTATAATAAGTATTAGTTTAGCCTTTAGTATGGAAAGTTAATCCCCTAATAACACTGAATAGTGTTTGGAAAAGCATAGCTACCATTCAAGACACATTTGCTGCAAACAGCTATATAAGATATACAGCATTCTGTAGTTAGCATGCACCTTTTAGACTTCCCTAGTTACCTCTTTTGTCAATTAAAATGTTTCCCCCGCCCCACTAGCTACTAGTCAGAAAAAGAAGTATAAGCTCTCTATTTTTAAAGCTGCCAAAAATTCAGCAAGATAATGTCACTGATGTGGTTAATTCCAGGTGAACATCAGGTTATTCAACCTAGGTGAATTTAATGATTCTGGACAGGTCGTGCAATGAATGTCCCTGTAAATCATTTATAATTGCAAACATAAAAATTAAAAATCAGTCTGAAGAGAAAGATAACGTAGCTTTAATGATGGAGAGCAGTAATCTTTAGATAGAAGTGCTGCTATTTTAATCAAGGCCATTCTGATGACAAGCCTCTAAACCTCAGGGGACAGAACTGGAACTAAGGGGGCAGGGCCTTTAATCTGCTGTAGTTTTTAATGACTCCACTGAATTAAACTAACAGATATTTCAAATATATTCAGGGCAGCAGCATCCACATTTTTCCCCTAATAAGCATTTTTCTTTTTTCTCAAGAGAGACTTGTATATTTCAGCCTCCAGTTTGGTTTTCTTATATCTTGCTGAAGCGTAACTTGGAGGAAGAAGGTGGGGAGGAGTGAGTGGGTCAGTGACCCTGGGCATCATTTCAGAGAGGGTACTAGAATGGCAGCCCTCAGGGAGCCCACATTGCCACTACCACCTTACCTCAGTACAGCATGCCATATTTGGAGCACTTGTACTGAGGCAACAGCAGCTTGTGCCAGCCCCTGTGCAGGGAAATAAAGGTTTATTTCCCCTTTCACTGGGGGCTAATCAGGGCATCCAAACTTCAAGTTGTACCTCGTATCCCTCATCCCTATTTTCAGCTTTCCAACTGCAGCATCCATTGTAGTTATGCTGAGCTGAATATTCAAAGATCTGCTTGTGTATGCATCAAGCATGAAGTCTGTGCTTTTAACAGTGAAGATTAAGAGTTAAGATGACTCCCCAATAATTATAATCCATATATGGAAAACTTATAATTCCATTATAATTTTCCAAATATAGAATCTAATTATTGGAGGATTGTCTTAAATTCTTCCCCATCCCACTGATACAGCAGGGAAAGCAGTGGCTGAGGGGAGCAGGGTCAGGAGGCCTCCTTGCCCTCAGCCCCTACCACTTCTTCCCCCTGCAACCTTTCTGCCCCCCTGCCATCTGCACTCCCAGCTCCCCACAATCTCTGCCCCTTCACTCCCAAAATTATGCTAGAATCTAGTTCATCGGTCAACTAGCCCATGATTTTGTGTGTAGGTTGGTAAGTTAGAACCAACACACTTTTGTCATCCCTTTTATGGTTATAAGTGATACAATTCATCTGAGTATGCAACTTCCAGTGCTTAGGGAACAAGAACTAGTACAGAACACTGCAGCATGCCTTTTCAACAATGCAGACTGCCAGGAGAACATCAAACCCTCCTTTGTCCACTGCTCTCGTTTCCTGTAAGATGATAAATCAGCTTCAAGGTGTCAGTCCTTATTGTCAAGATTCTTGGTGGCCT
>NW_017729025.1:125862898-125870154 GCF_001723915.1 Gavialis gangeticus
GCCCCTTTCTCCTGATCCCCACAATCCCTTCCCCTCCCCCACCCTGCTCTCTGCAGTCTCTGCCTCTTCCTCTTCCTCCCCCACTTACTCTGAGATGCTATTTGAGTTCTGTTCCCTCCCAGAGTACAAGGGAACCCCCCAAGTGACCAGGGAGCCAGTGAACAAGGGCAGCAAACACAGAAGTTTGCAAGTAGTTTCCTGGGAACAAAAGGAGGAAGAGAAACAGAAAGAGAAGCCAGGCACCAGATCCTTCTTCAGGAAGGTAAGTGAGCCAGAGCTGTCTATGTATTTGGTTGGTTGGCTGTATGTTTGGGTGTGGGCTCTGAGCAGCTGGGAATGCTACTAGTTGGATGATTGCTGCCTGTGTCCAACAAAACCAAGGGAACATAAGTTCAGGCCCAGGATGGTATAGAATGAGACTCCCCCAGTGATCAGGGGAAACAACCAGCAGTTTGCAAACCGTTTGCAAGTCAGTTTGCCACCCTCTCTTTGAAGGGAAGCCTTTAAAGTAAGCTCTTTCCTTAAATAAGAGTTACTAACCTACATAAATTCAGCAAAAGTAGCTAAAACTCAGCAATTAGACCAATACTTAAGCTCCTTGCTTAACTAGAGTCCAGAGCAAGTAGGTAGTTCTCTAGGCAGTTTGCTTGGAAACTCTTTCTTTTACCTTCCTTCACTGTAAGCTTGGTGAGAAGAAGGTGGTTAGAAGGGCAATGGGAACCTTTCAGGACTGAGGAACAGTGAACAGGCCGGTTTTCAGGGAAGTTTGCTAGCGAAGGTCTGCTTGGAGAGAAGGGCAGAAAGAAAAAGGCGGCAGATTAGGAGACCCAGAGGAATGGTGGAGGATGTTGCAATGCCAGAACCACTACCACAATCAGCTCTTCCTCTGCTTGTACATGTGAGGTGTCTGTCCAGGAAGGACCACTCACTGTCAAAGTTTCCACCCAGGTCCTGGTTTAGTGTTATGGGGACTGTGGCTTGCAGGTTCCTTCAAGTGACAGCCAGGTTGGGGGGTGTCTGCGATGTGAGTGGTGCCTCCTGTTAGTTTCCCTCAGGGAGCAGGCAAGACTGTTACAGGAGATGGCATAGCTCTGAAGCATCCTCCACCAAAAGGACTTCATTGATTTGATACTGGAAGAGACCTCTAGGATTGCTGTTTGACACTGCTGCAGCCACATCTGGAATACTGTGTCCAGTTTTGGGCCCCCCACTACAGAAAGGATCTGGACAATTCGGAGAGAGTCCAGCTGAGAGCAATGAAAATGGCTAGAGGGCTGGGGCACATGACTTCTGCAGAGAGCCTGAGGGAACAGGGCATATTTAGTTTGAAGAAGAGAAGACTGAGGGGGGATTTAATAGCTGCCTTCAACTATCTGAAGGGTGGTTCAAAGAAGGACGGAAATAGGCTGTTGTCAATGGTGGCAGGTGACAGAACAAGGAGCAACGGTCTCACATTGTAGCAAGGGAAGTTTACGTTAGACATTAGGGAAAACGTTCTCACTAGGAGGGTAGTTAAGCACTTGAAGACGCTACCCAGAGAGGGTGTAGAATCTCCATCCTTGATCCCCATGCCCCCATGAGCAGGCACAGTGACAGGGAGCAGAGTGAGCTGGAGAGGCCTGTCACTGATTGCTCATGGGGAGTGGAAGGGGGAGGAGGAGTACTTGGCAGTACTCAGCAATCCCCAACAGCCCAGGGAGGCCACAGGTCATGCTGGGAGTTGTGCCTGAGTGCCCCCAACCTGACAACCTTGGCCAGTGCAGGCAGCCTCAATGCCCTCTTCCCCTCGGGCAAACTTCTGTTCTTTTCACTCCTGATGTAACCTTTGCTGCTTACAGAAACCCACATAGGTTTGAGCAATTCTCCCTTGGGCTTTTTGAATGTCTGTACCTAGCCTTAACTTTGCTTGCACTTTGCAACCAAATTTAGAAAAGGCCTCTTTTTAGTTATACTTTGAGTGAGGTTTAATCTCACGATACATTTTTATTTTTATTGAATGTTATCATTCTGCATTCTGAATGCAGTTTCATCAGTGCAAATAAAAGTTTAGTGGCACAATATGGCAGACATCTTGCAGGTGCAATCATATAGTTAGTTCTCTAAATGCCATCTTTTGTGTCTGTAATTTGTGGCTATGGAATTCTTCACCCAACTGATTATGGACAAAACACAGAAGGAGAGATTGATAATTTGGCTGCTAGCTCAACATTTTCAGAAGGCAGTACCAGCTTTTGTTGCATCCATTTAATCAGTAACTAGCCTGGAACACTGTTGGACTGAGTTTTCAAATGTGCTGAACATCTCCAACTTCAATTGGTTTCCACTGGAGATCAAAAGAGCAAGAACTTCTAAAACTTAGGCACTAGCTGGACACCCAGAAATCAACGATACTTAACAGCATTTGGACTTAATGCCTGAAGTGACAGGCCATGTCCCATTCCTAGTGAAGTAGCTGACTTCTTGTCTAAGACAATATGGTATCTTCCTTTTATATATCCTAGGAGAGAGGTATTGAAACTTTTGTATTGCACTACATTAATATCATATCAGTCTGTTTTTTTCCTCATATGATACTGAAGTGTGGTCACGTTAGCACATTTCATTATATGTTAGTAAAAATGAATCTTAATATAACCTGATAGTAATTCACAATGACAGAAAACTCCTAATACGATAAAACTTTCATATCATATTAGTAGAAAAAAGTCTGTTCCTGCCTGTGCCAGGTCACTTTCAATGTTGCCTTTGAGCATAAAGTAATGGCAAGCATTTGTCTGTCTGTGAAAAGGGCTTTTAATATAGTTCATTGGTGAAATGAAAACGATGTTCAACTGCACCAACTACTTTCTTTTATGTGCAAGTGTAAGAAGACTCACAAAAGCAACACATCAATTAGGTTTTCTGTCCAGGGGGTTTTAACTCATAATAAATACCAAGGAGCCTACCCAATGTCAAATATCCGCAGCCATGTTGGTTATACATGCGACACTACAGAAGTGAAGGCTGACTGTTATAAGAAAGGGTGTTAGGATGAAGGTAATTTCTTCTCCTTGATTATCTTTTATTTTAGGCTTTGATTTGTTTATTTTTAACTAAAAAAGAAAGGCTGAGGAATAAAATTTTTGGCCAAAATTATCCTTTACCTATCTTCCTGGCTAAACTTTGAAAAAGAGCAGTCATCTAAGGAGAGTATGAGCAAACAGTGACCCTTTAAAAGGTGTTCCTTGTTGAGAAATCAATTGTTGTGTTATTTAATCTAAAGAGCCTGAACTTGGCATGGGCATAATGAATTTGAGCATTAAGGATCATATCTCAGTTGCTGTTAATCAACATAAACAACCATGAAACTATAGTTCCACTGATTATGCTGAAATTAATGGAGTTACACTGATTATACCAGCTGAGGATCTCATCTACCATGGACCAGAGTTTGATTTTCAAGTTCCTTGAGCCCAGGGTGGTATGGTTCATATAATCACCATACAAATAGACAGAGTTTCCATATCCTATGCATGTATTTCTCAACAAGGACACAATAGACACGTCTACACAAGACACTATGATGCCATAGTGACATGCTATGGTGCTGTAGCATCTGTTGGTAAAATCCATGATGCCACCACTACGGCGCTGTAGCAATGAATTCCCTTATTATATTGCATTGCTACAACGCCGTAACGACCAAAAATAACCATGCGCGGCCAGCATGGCACAGTACAGGCTGTCACTGTGCTGTCTTTTAGTACTTCCAAAAAGAAGTACGAAATGACAGCACAATAACAAAGGCTCCATACAGCCACATGTAGATGCACCCATTGTATCTCTTTTGCAGAGAGAAGAAACATCATCAATTTAGTAATATTCCATCACAAAATACATGCTTATTATGCACTACAAGGGTGTAACTGCAAAGGTTTATTCAAACCTCAGAGAAAAAGTGGTAGCCAGATGGACTTGGAGCTACCTGGAGAAGAGAAGTCTAGGGGGGGAAGTGGTGGCAGCCTACAAATACATAAGGGGAATGCACCAGGATCTGGGAGAACAGTTGTTCACCAGGGCTCCCCAAGGGATAACAAGGTCTAATGGCCACAAACGTCTGTCCATAAGAAAAAACTTCTTTACGGTCCGAGTGTTCAGGGTCTGGAATAGACTCCCCCCAGAGGTGGTGCAAGCACCTACTCCAGACTCATTCAAATGGTGTTTGGATGCTTATCTTGCAGGGATCATTTGACCCCAGCAAATTTCCTGCCTATGGCATGGGGGGCTGGACTTAATCTTGTGAGGTCCCTTCCAGCCCCTAATGTCTATGAATTGATGATTTACTTCCTTTGTCCCTCATGACTCAAATAAAGAATACTTTGGACCATGCTGCCAGCAAAACTTGATATAAATCATGGGAACTATGCCAATTTATGCCAGCTCAAGAGCTGGCCCATTTAGAACACTGTTCTCTCTTTGACATATTTTATATTATTCCAGCATTGCATCAGCAGTTATAATCTTCAGATAATATGAACAGCTGCTGATGCTTATAGTATCCATATTGCCCAATTTCTGTAAAGTGAAATGGGTCAACAAATTAAAATATTGAAAGGTCTCTCTATTGTTCCTCTGAAAATACCTGACAGGAGCATAGGGTCAAACTGGCACATCTCCACCGAAGACAACCTTTTATACTACAGGCTAATATGCCCCAAAGAATTTACCAATATTTATTACAATGCATCCTTTAACCCTGGACAGAGAGTTTGGTTAATTAATTAATTTACACATCAAATAAATGTATGTGTAAAAGACCCTTCAAGTAAATTCACTTCACTGCTGTACTGTATGAGGGGAAAAATGGACAGATTACAAAAAAAAAAGAGTGCAATTTTCAACTATATTATTGCCCGTGAAATATTACAAGTGCAAAATGTAATTACCTTAATGCTATTTTTGATATCATATCAGCAAATTACACTGAGTCCCTACTGTGACACTTATATCAGGGTAAGAATTATCCTGTTGTGAATGTCGATCCCAGGGGAAAATGAGGCAGCATAAATGGCTGTGATGCTTGAGCAATTAGCTACCTCAAGATTGCAGACGCTCTTATTTAAAAGATACATTTGGAATGTTTAACCTGTAAACACCTAAAACATTTACCTCCTGTTTGCTTATTTTTTAAGTAATTAAGTCACCAGGGTATCATCCTATGTAAGAAGAATTTTTCCTCATTTTGCCACCTATTTTTCCTTTTAATCATGAGAAAATCCCTTTCTGCTATTAATATACACACTGTGAAATTTGGAATTGTTTGTAATAACTATGTCTTTCCATTAGTACTAATACCATAATTCCATAGGACAACCATGCAATGTGCTGTAGGATTATACAATTTCATGCTGAGCAAACAAAAATTGCAAGTTTCAATCACCTTTGGGAGCAAATGTTTTTTGTTTTCAAAAGTTCTTGAAGATTAGGAATTATGGGCTGTGAGAGAGGAATACATAGTAGCATCACAGCTTATTTCAAATCCCCTGTTTACTCTAGGTTCAGACATGGCTTGGCCTGAACGAGTTCCAAGTACAGGCAGCTGAATAAGGTTTGAGGTTGTACTGTACACTAACAACAGACACAGGATTTGAAAAGATTTTGCAGATGGTTCTAGATATGTATCTAAAAGTATACAGGAAAAAAGAAATACATATTCAACCCTTTCCAGGCAGCACTAAAATTACATTGTTGCACCAATATAATGCCAAGTTATTAGTAGTGCCTATAATCATCTGCTTTAAGTTTGCAAAACTACATGCTTTTACATGGCAGCTCAAATTCTGCATGAACTCATAGCCTCAACAATTCCACTGGGTTTGAATGGGATTCAAGTCAGCACTGAATTTACTCTTATAACCGAAAATGATGCATGAAAAGCAGGGAGCAAAAGTACAAGAGTCCCCTTAAAATGAATAAATATTTTATGTGCTTTCAATACCTGTATATCTCTGAGTATAGAAGGAAGGTTCAATATGCCATATCTTGGGGGGGGGGAGGGGGCTAATGAAGAACAGCTTCTCTATTTATCATACATAAAACCTTTTCCTGGGCTTCACATGTTGTGATAAAATTTTAACATGTTAACATCCTGAAATTTCTGATGGGTGTAACATACTTCTAAGAGCATAATTCCTTACTACCTTAAGTTGTGACACTTTAGTGTAGAGATGCTCAACCTCTGGCCAGTGGGAGAGATCTGGCCTGCAGCACTGTGTTATTCAGCCTGCAGAGCCCTCCCATGGGTCCAAAAATATGGTAGCAGGGGAGCAGTGCCACTGTTTCCTTGCTGCTAAATCTCTGGACCCATGGGGAGCCCCGGGCCCTGCACATTGGATCTGGCACCTGATCCCAGTGCCCAGGGCCAGGAGGGTACAGTGTTGGGCTGCAGGGCCCCAATCTTAGTGTGGGGGACTGGGAGGGGCCAGTTCCAGGCCACTAGAACCCAATTCTGGCACATGGGAAGCAGGAGGGGCTGGTGCTGGGCCCCTGACACCCAATCCTGACAGGAAGGGGTGGTGCTAGGCCCCCAGGGCCCAATCCTGGTGCACAGGGATAAGAGGGAGTAGCACTGGGCCCCCAGAGCCTGACCCTGACATAGAATCATAGAAGTAGGGTCGGAAGGGACCTTGTAGATCTTCAAGTCCGACCCCCTGCCTGGGCAGGAGAAAAACTGGGCTCAAATGACTCCAGCCAGGTAGGCATCAAGCCTCTTCTTAAAGACCCCCAGGGTAGGAGCCAGCACCACTTCCCTTGGAAGTTGGTTCCAGATCCTAGCCAGCCTGACTGTGAAGTAGTTCTTACGGATGTCTAATCTAAACCTACTCTCCAACAACTTATGGCCGTTATTCCTTGTTATGCCAGGGGGCACTAGGGGAAACAAGGTCTCTCCCAAACCCTTCTGGTCCCCCCCT
The DNA here is from genome assembly GCF_001723915.1 of Gavialis gangeticus. NCBI lineage: Eukaryota > Metazoa > Chordata > Crocodylia > Gavialidae > Gavialis > Gavialis gangeticus. Next base: position 125,869,849 of record NW_017729025.1, read on the forward strand.
AGTGAGTTTATAGATGGTCACCAGGTCCCCCCTCAGCCTTCTCTTGTGAAGGCCGAACAGGTTCAGGTCCCACAGTCTCTCATTGTACAGTCTGCCCTGTTGTCCCCAGATCATGCGGGTGGCCCTTCTCTGGACCCTCTCAATGTTGTCCGCATCCCTCCTGAAGTGGGGCGCAAAGAACTGGACACAGTACTCCAGCTGTGGCCTAACCAGCGTCACATAGAGGGGGAAGATCACCTCCCTGACCCTACTTGAGATGCACCTGCAGATGCACAACAAGGTCCGGTTAGCCCTGCCAACCGTGAC
>NW_017729025.1:125873461-125880196 GCF_001723915.1 Gavialis gangeticus
GAGGTGCTGCTCTGGGCAGCTACCTCGCGCCTGCCTTACACAAACGCCAGCGCAAACGCCAGCATGCCCTTACAGAGCGCACCTGTTTGTGTGTGCGGCTCAGGAGCGTGGCTCCCTGTCGGGCGAGCTAAGAGGGCTCCGGAGGGCTTCCCCTCCAGATCCACCTCAGCTGCACTGTACCCTCTGCCCCACTTACCTTAGGGGGAAATCAGTTGTTGCTGCCTCTGCCGCTGTCTCCTCCGCAGCTGCTGCCTTCGCTGCTGAGGTAAAGTGGGTACACATGTGGCACACGTGCGCCCTGTTCCCTCTGCTCCTGCTCCCCAACATGCGGGGGCGGGGGGGGCAGTGCTGGGCCAAGGTCCAGTCTGTCCCACAGACGTGCCCCACACCACTCATCTGGCGCACACTGCCAGAATGTTGAGCAGCACGGGTGCCTATATACATGCAGAGAGGGTGCACCAATGTGCTGTAATTAAAATGTGTGCCAATTACCACTTTCCAGCAGACTCCATCATCATGTGTATTAGCATCCCCACACTGACAAATGACAGTGTTCAACAAGCTTTAACTAAAGTGCCCCTGCTGCCATTTGTCAGTGTGGGAACACTGATACACGAGACACTATAGGCGCTTTGAATCAAGCGGCTCTTGGATGCAGTACTCCAGCTGCAGCCTCACCAAGGCTGAGTACAGTGGGAGGATGACAATCTGGGATTTGCTAGAGAAGCATCTATGTATGCAAGCTAGAGTTTTGCTTGCTTTTCTGGCTGCAACATCACATTGGTGGCTCATATTCATCTTGTGGTCAGTCATGACCTTCAAGTCCTTTTTGGCCATGGTGCTACCAAGCGTAGCACTGCCAGGCCTACAAGCATGCTGCAAGTTTGTCTTCCCATGGTGGAGTACCTTGCATTTTTCAGTGCTGAAGGCCATCAGGTTTTCATCTGCCCATTTTCCGAGCCTGTCAAGATCGGCCTGGATCACCATCCTGTCCTTGTGTGTGGATGCTTTATCCCAAAGTTTGGTGTCATCAGTGAACTTGGTGTCTGCTTCTGACAGCAATGTCCACATCATTAATGAAGATGTTGAAAGGGATAGGCCCAAGGACAGAGCCTTGGGGGACCCTACTGGTCACGGTGCACCACAATGATTGACATCCATTAACTATCACTCTCTCGGTCCTACCTCAGAGCCAACACCCCAGCCACTGGGCTGTGATGTAGGCAAGGCCACAGTTGGCCAGTTTTTCTATGAGATGAGTGGGATACCAGATTGAAAGCTTTTTTAAAATCAAGCTATATGATGTCAATCTCGTCTCCCTTGTCCAGGTGATATGTCACCTGGTCATGGAAGGAGATGAGATTGGTCAGGCAAGATCGACCCGCAACAACCCCATGCTGAGTATCCCTCAGGAAGTTGCCTTCAGCCAGTTTGTCAAGAATGGCCTCTTTGATAATTTTTTCCAAGGTCTTCCCCAAGATAGAGGTCAGGCTGATGGGCCTGTAGTTCCCTGGATCTACTTTTCTCCCTTTCTTGAAGATGTTGTTATCTTCTGTTTTAAGTTTACTGATGATAGATTTTTTTAAATCTATCCAAGTACTTACTGTGTCATATGAAGTCATATAAGTTCAGTAGTTAAAAGAACTTTGCTGGGTGAGACTTTTCCTTTCTCTCTCTCTTTCATCAGCTGGCAGCAGTTATCAGTGTAAAGTATAGTGTAACCATTCCTAACCCCCCTGCCCAATTACGTGCTGGAATGGAATAGTTACTTAATTCTCTAAGGACTCCAACTCTTGCTTTTTTTTAGACCTAGCCTGAATAGTACATTTAAAAGTAGCAGAAGAAAAATCTTGCACATATGCATCCTCAGTGGAAAAGTTAAGTTCTGGGATAAATATCCTGAAATACCAACATGATGCCACAACTTTTTATTTCTATATTGCTTTTCACACAAGCATCACAGAATGGTTCTCTAAGAGACAGAGAGAAAGAGAGAGAGAAAAGAGAGAGAGAGAAAGAAGGAGAAGCATCTGGCAAACAAACATATTCGAGCATACTGTTATTCCTGTTGCCTGCTATACCACACAACCACAGAATCATGCCTTAACTTAAAATCATGGCATTAACTCAGAAGGACAATTAATTATTTTGCTGGTATCACTGTTTGATCTGTGCCTGATTGGATAAAATGGGTTAAAGCAGCAGGGAGACATGTTTTCTTTCTTAAGAATCTTCCCTACCCTCCTTTGCTCAGCTGCATATTTCTTCCCCTGGGGTTTCTGCCCCGCTGCAGCAAGGATTCACATGGAGTCTGGTTTGTCCTGATCCCCAGCTGCCAAGGACAGGACCACCAGCCCCCTCAGCCAATCAGCAGTGAGGGGCAGGGCCACCACCTCCTCAACCAATCAACAGCAAGTGGAGGGCCACCACAAAAAGACCAGGAAAATAGCAAAGACCTTGACTTATTGGTGACTGTTATAATAAAATATTAATTCTCTTTTATTTTGCACTTTTAATGACACTGAATGCAGACAGTACAATTTTGTTCATGCTATTTGATCCATGAGTCCCACACTGATGAACGTGTGGTGCCCTGTGAAACAAGGGACAGCGAATGCTAGGACCAGCAGCAAGTTTGGGAGCCTCTGCAGTTCAGCCAGCAGGGAGACTCATCTCACTCCCCCTGCATCATGGTTTCACATATCCTGAAGCTCTGCCTTTCTCTCTAAATAGTTCAGCCTTGAGAAAATGTAGCATAGCAGCTGTGAAGCTTGAGCAGCCCCTCCTGGTCTCACTCCAGCCCAGCTCCCCAGGCGCACACACTGCACAGGGATCTTACCTGCCCCCCTATCAGCATTCAGCACACACTGGACAGCTTCTCTGGCCACATTCTGGTCAGAGCTGGGCAGTGTGGGGTCAGTGGGCATTGCAATGCCTGTGGCAGTGCAGCCAGCTGCCCAGGGGGACCTTCCCTTCCTCCCCCAGCAGACAGGTTTGCCTGTCCCAGAGGAGGAGTAATGGCTTAATGAGCTGGCCAGGCTGCCCAGCAGCCTGGAGGCCCCTCTGCCCAAAGGTCCCCCCTCCCTGCACAGCAGGACACCCCAAGGATTCATTGGGCTGCTCTGGGGGTGCAAAGATGGTGACAAGAGCCTCCTCCTAGAGCCACCAATGTCTCAGCAGATACAAAAACTGTGCTCCATCTGCCTGCTCTCACAGCCATTACCTTGTGCTGAGGCAAAACAGAGGGGTGTGCATGCAGACCAACTGTTTGGCCCTGACAGCTCAGCTGCCCCCAGGTCCCAGGCCCATCCGCACATGCCAAGCCCAGGTTTCAGAGAGCTCGGGCATGCAGCAGCACCTCAGTTCTCACTGTGCCTGCATGTACACTGCAGCCACTGCTCCTCACGCAGGTGCAGAGTGAACAGCCCCTGTGATGCTCCATCTCCCTCCCTCCCTGGCTGGATCAGAACCCTGCTCCTCCTGGCTGCACACTGCCCTACCTCTAGACAAAGCCAATAGAATTGCAAGGACAAATGATTGACATATATTTCCACCAATGAACAGAAAAACAGGACTTTTTGCAGTCTATTCCTCATTCAGAAATGGACAGGGGACAAAGGGTTTAAAAACAGGACAGTCCAATATAAAACAGGACCAATGTCTACCATACTGGGCAGGAGATACTTTGGAGTTCTCCCCACCCTCACCCCACTCTAGGGACAGGCAGAGAGCAACAGCGGTGGTGGTTGGCAAGGAGGCAGGAGAGGGCAGCACCCACCCTGCTGAGCACAGAGGTGTTAGGGTAACACTATGTGGATTTTCAGGGAGCACAGGACCTGCTGACCACAAGGCAGAATGATAGCTAAGCCATCCATTTGCTTATGCTAAGTAACCATCTTAACTGTGTCAACCATTTTCTGAGGAAAAAGCAGCAAGTGAATCTGTGTGAGTCTGCGTGCTGTGAATGAAGTAAAGTTTTAGGAATGTGGAAGATGGTACACCCTGAGACAGAAAAACAGACTGGAATGTGGAAACAACACGTAATTGGTAACAGAAGCAGAGATGAACATATGTGTAAAGGTGAATGGTGATTGGTGAAGAAGCCTCCGGAAGCTTCCAGGTTTTGGTCAAAGTCTGCCCATTGACCAAAGAAGAAAAGTCAAGGGCTTAGACATGCACTCATAGCAAAAAGGCATGTAAATAAATGAAATTCATAGGCAATTTCATGCTAATGAAGCAAACAGTAAACAGAGGTGGAGCTTGAGATGGGAGGAGAAATGGGTGGAACAAAAGGAGGGACAGAGGTGGAGTGAATGTTAAATCAGTATAAACCAAAGTGTACAAATGTGGGAAAAAACTACTGTTCACTGCAGCTCCCCAGTTTGTTGGTTTTTTGGGAGCTTGTCTAAAGCTGTCTCCATTCTGAATAAAGCTGTTGTGAGCAATGTGTGCTGGTGTTTACTCCCTGCTGGATCCATGAGCAATTAGACCGTCATATCCCTAGTCGTTGGGATCCCTAGACCACATGGAGTCAAGGTCTAATAGGAGGGGACAATTTTTATTTCCTTGCTACTTCTCTTGATCTGTGGTCAACTGAAAGAAGTGAAACCATGCCACTGCACCCCCTGCTGGCATTCCATGTATTTTCCAATTGAACCTTCCTCTGCACTCTTCTAAAGTAATAACCTAATATTGTTTAGGTGGGAGAGACGTTAAAAAACCCCCAAAATAATTCCACCCAATTCACATGACTAAATAGTAGCTAATGTAATAATATTCACATTGGAAGATAAAACAAAGCCAATGGCAAGAACACTGGCCAGGTTCTTAACAGACTTAGCCTCAAATAAGAAAATCTCATAAAGTTCACAAAACAGAAAGAGCAGCTATGAGAGTATTAGGATTTGTCTCTGTTGTTATGCTAATGATTCCCTTCTTCTCTCCTGCACATTCTTTCCCTATTTATTTTCTCCTTTACCATAAACCTGATAGAGTTAGAGCGTCTCTGATACATTGTTTGTTTGCTTTTGTTTCTGTCGCTTTCTCAGATCATTTAGACTGGCCACCCTCAACGCATTCCCTTCTAGGGAAAAGCATTAAAATAAAACAGATTCCCTTCCTTTCTCTAAGCCCTGTTATCACTAGGGACCTACCAAATTCATGATTTATCGACTTTTGTGGAAACCATGTGTCTGGTGGATCCTCCAGGACAATGGCCAGCAAGCAAGGAAAAAAGGAGCTGCAAACAGAAGCAGGAAGCTCTGGTGTCCTGAAGCATGAGAGGGAGGGAGGGGGAGAGAGAGGGGGAAGATTTTTGTGGCACAGTGTGGCAGGACCCCCTAACACTTCTGATTGGCTAAGGGGCCTTAGAAATCCTGCCCCTCCCCAGAAATTAACAGCTGGCCATCTGTCAACCTCTGGGGAGGGATGGAACTTCTGGGGCCCCTCAGCCAATCAGAGGTGTGGAGAGGCCTGTCTTGCTCCACCACAAAAATGGTACCCAGTGCTGCACCGGGACCATGAAATCTGAAGGCAGCTTCTGTGTGAATTAGGTAGGTCCCTACTTAGTACTTGGTTTATATGATAACCATATATGATAACTTGGTTTATATGATAACCATTTCCTGTTCCTGCAGTGGCAGGATATAGAGAGGGTCCATGTATATAGCTGGCATGTGCTCTGCAGGCTGTTTGCATGGGGTTGTACGCCTGGGGGTGGGAAGCTCACACCCCAGGGGCAGGAAAGGAAGATGACTTAGTGCAAGATCTACCCCCTGGGCAGTAGAGTTGAGGGGGGTGGAAAGTTTGTCCACACAGAATAAAAGGGTAGGGGAGAGGTCATTGCATCCTGGGATGCTGGAGGACTGCAACATGGGCAGTTTATCTATGGGGAGTAGCCACACATTAATGGAACAAGAGCTGGGTAACACAGATCAGAGATAAAACTGCCCTGGAGTGGTATAATTTTAGGTTCAGGTGTTAATGTATGAATAATCCAGGGGTTAAGAGCTCCAGAAGCCACCTAAAATTAATGTGCAACAAGGCCCTAAGGGAACTGTATAGAAAAGAATGGCACAAATATTACCTGTTAAGATTCATGGTGCCCAAGATGGAGGCAGCACAGAATAATTTGTATAATAGGGAGAGGATACTAGCTTGTCCTACTCTCCAGCAAATCAGAACACATTTAGGTCTAATCTGTCTTTCATGTCATTGTTCTCCATCCATGCATTAGTGATCTGTTGATCCTAGGAGGTTCACTCTTGCTCTCTACTGCATAGATATACACATGGTACATGATAGCTCCCTTCTATAATCTATACTTCAGGCTATTAGTGTCAATCTAATGCTAAAATTATGCCAATCTAATCCCCACGAAAGACAATGAGTGTAATGACTGATGTTAAGTGCCTGGCCTATGGGTTTGAATAAGAGTGTGAAAAGCAATAAAACAGGATCTTTGTTGTTATTGTAATAATACTACTTGGCTCCTTTTACTGTTTTATGAGCACTCTGTGTTACTAACACTACTCCTGCCACTATGGGTAATAAGGATTATTTTCTCTGCCTGTAAAAGGATCGTAAAGACATGAAAGCTAAGTACAGACAGTCAAAAAGCTGGAGGCTGAATCGATTCAGTCTTCACAAGTTTGTCTAAGCTGCGTAAATGGAACCGATAAGCAAGTGAACAGACATCCATTTGAAAATGCAGTCACGTGCCTGCAGTGGCTCAGG
>NW_017729025.1:125880619-125885229 GCF_001723915.1 Gavialis gangeticus
GGGGCCGGGAATGCTAGAATACGCCTCCCTGCTCAGCTGGAGCAGACATTTTGGGCCAAGGCTAAAATGAGTCTGGAGGGCATCTGGGATAGAAGTTCAATTAACTGATCTAACCTAAATCAGTTAAATCTAACACTACATCCATTCAGGTTTATCTTAAACTGGTTTGGGCTATTTTGAATGCAGTTTATATGCACTGAACTTCTGTTGTGTTACAGATTTGAACTGGTTTCCAATTATGTATACTGTTTTATGTGTAATTTCTATCCCTAGCCAAAATGAATTATTCAAGGCCACAGAATAATTCTGAGGCAGAGCTTAGACAAAAATTCACAAACTCCTACATGCTGGCTCTGTGCTCAGTACACTACTATAGTCTACCTTTGTTGTAATTTGTCTCTAGCATTATGCATTATTTACACTGCAGTACTATTTGAAGGATCGGAGCCTTGGTACATCAAATGCTATACCAGCACAGAAAGAGACAGCCCCTGGCCAGAGGCCTTTACAATATAAAAAAAGATAAAAATATAGAGAGAGAAGAGAGAAAAAAGGAAATAATATAATATTAAATTGATAATAAAAATTTGCTCAGATTTCGTTCATTCCAGTCTGTTCCCTTTGACAAAAGGAAAAAAAAGTGAAAGAAACTACACAGTGGTTCTGTAGTGTCAAGTTATGGTGATTTAGCTCATCGCTACGGTGACATAGCATCAGCAGGCACTAATCGTGATGCCACCATTACTGTGCAGTAGCAATGAGCTACTGTGCAGTAGGGTCAGAAACGACCCATGCGCTGCTGGAAGTGCTCAGTCCTAAAATGACTGCTCAGTACCAACTGTGCAGTGGGGCTCACGTGTATATGCGCCCACTGAGTTCCTGTATTTATATGATGCAAGAAGTGGTTATCTAATGTTATAGTTTTGTTATCAATTCGCCCAATATAGCCAAGTTTGGTATTTCAAACACTTTTTCATTTATTACTTTCACTTTAGTTTACTTCTTTTTGTGTGTGCAAGTGTACACAAACAATCAGCACCTCGGTTTCAATTTCACATCCTACACAGTAGTTTTCCCTCTCTACCTGTCACATCCTCTCTGCCTTTAAAAGAAACAAACTGAATTAAAAAAGAATGGACATTTATATCATAAAGAATTCTTACTTATCAAAATGAATTTGAATTCCCTGAAATTCAAGCTTGGGTGGGGGGGCTTATAAAAAATAGAATATCAGTAATTCTAAGAGTTTATGTGCTTTTCCATCTCCATGACCATTATTTGTCAACTAGAATGTTTGTGATATCTCCTCTTTCTGGACTTCCATGTCCTCCATGAAGTAGTTAAGTAGATAACCAAAACACAAATGTAGTATCAGACAGGTAAGTATCATAATTTTCTCAAACAAAGTTTTACAATAGGTAGCATGTAGTTATTGGTGATTAAGATAGAATTGTATAATATGGCTGACAAAAGTGGGATGGTATGTATTATTTATATCATGGTAGTACATAAAAGCACAGTCCAGGCATGGTCAAGGATTGGGAATGCTGTAAAGGACCCTTTGGGACATGAGGTAACTACCTGCTCTTCTTTCCCCCCAAAGTAACCTGCAACTCTCCTGAACTACAGCTCAGATTTAAGAACAGTGAGCTTGGTTAACTGCAAAAAGAGAGACTGAGGAAGTGGCAGTGGATGCCAACATATGGAGAAAGGGAAATGAATAAAAAATCCCCAATATACTGTATAAATGAAGAGAAAGAGCAACCTCTTTCCATTCACAGGAGTGATGTAATCTCTGAAAACCAGAATGTCTGTTTTGAATGAGTTTGTATCAAGCAATATGGTCCTGTTATAATGAGTGAAAGGAAAATATGACCACAGTTTATTCCACCTTCTGAAATTTAGGGGAAAGAGTTAGAAGACCATATGGAAAGGAGCTGCAATGACAGAGACAGAAAATAAGAAAGTAGTATAGCATCAAGAATGTCTGGTAAAATGCCAGAGTTGAGATGATAGTCAGAATGTATACACAAACAATGTGTGTGGATAAGAAGAAAGCTTGGTATATATACAGAGCAACTCCATAAAAGATTGGCTTGGAGAAAAAGGGAGATGAAAAAAAGTACGTGCTACAGACAACTGTTCCTTAGCACTGCTAGACAGCACCTTTTGTCTGAGGATTCCAAATGTATTAACATTCTGCAAAGTCAAATTATGCTTCATGAAGTACAGTAAATGAGGAACCCATCACCCTAGGATACAATTTCTGGGAATTCAGGTATGCCTACTTTTCCGAGGGAGTCAAATATATTTGAGTCATGAGTAAAAGGCTTAATATGAGAGGATTTGGTGTGAGTAATTCTGGCATTAATGATGTGGAAGAAAACATCTTATTTCATAACAAATCACTGGACCTAGGCTTTCATGTAAGGCCAGATACTTTGCTTCTGGTTTCTCCTTACCCTACACCTTGATTTGAAAGGACTGTGGAAAGGAACCATATGCAATGGCTGCCTTACACTGAACCACCTTCTTCTTCAGCTATGTAGAACAGCTCAGAACTGACAGATATTTTGACCTGTACAGGGTAGAGTTCACTGAGCACAAATCTGCCTAGTATTATCCTTTGTCAGCTTTCATTTTGCTTCCCTCTCTTCCTGAAATGCCCAAGAAATGCAGGGAAGTCCCTACGGCAAGTGCTGCTGGAAGCTTTTTGTCCCAGAGCCCAAAGGAATGTGGACAAAACTGGCTGCGTTTCAGAGCAGAAAAAGAGAAGTAATCCTTGAAGCAAATGGCACTCAGTAGGTGGTGGGGTTGGGAACAATCTTTCAAGGCATTTTCACCCCAAAGCAGGATTCCATACAGCTTTGCAGTTAATAGTCAGCCATCTGAAAACCCTGTCTTTAAGACCATTCCACAGAAAAGTCAAACTTCTAACTCAGGAAAATATATATATAGATTAGTGCTAGGGTTACACCTTTATATATAAGATTTGACTCCACTATTAATCTAGAACAGTAACATGGTAGAGTCAGTAATAACAATCAAGTGTTTAGATACCACTGGGATGAGCACAACGTAAAAACCAAAGATAAAAAGGTTTTGCAGTACAGTGCAAGTATTTGATAAAAAGCAGCATCCTAGAAATGAAATCAACCCATAACAAAAATAAACTTTACCAGTAAACTAGAGATATTAGGTTTGTCTCATCATCCACCGTTCACTCAAAGCTGTAATTCTTATGTCAAGCAATATCCTTAAACCATAATGGGTATGATAATACTGCAATAGATTATAGCACCAACCTAAATCAAATAGTTTATTTCATGAATTATTTTAGAGTTTATTACCCAATATCTACTCAATAAATGCATAGCACAGAGCTCCCCACTCCTGTGAAATGCTAAGTATCATCATTGATATACTGCCAGCCCACCCTGCCAGTTAGGATCACCCCAAAAGTACTATATCAGAATGAAGCAGAAATGACATTTCCTCCAAGATGACCTTTAAAGTTAAGTTTACAAGGCCCTAATAGAAATTTAGCCTCTTCATTTACATAATTTCCTCCTAAATTGGAAGTCATGTTTTATCAGAAGAACTAAGCAAGCCTGAGGAGAAGAGAAAGCTATGAAGCAGTAGCAAAATACTCAAATCCCAGTAGGCTAAGCCATTCTCATAGTCAGGCTATAACTTGTCAAAAATTAAACTGTGGATGAAATATACAGGCCTTCTGTCCTCCTCCTTCTCATGTCTCTACACCACATTTGACCATTTTGTTACATATGCTTATGCTCATTTATTGTATTTTGCAAGATCTTTCATTGTACATATGCCTTAGAGCAGCAGGCATTGCAGCAGGTGTTGCATAGACTGAGGCTCTGTGCCACAGTTACAGGTGGTCGAACCAATGATACAGCCCTACATCATGATTTCCTTGAAACGTCTGACTCTGGTACATAGAAGGTTGAGACATCACCACCTTTGCCATGATTCATCAGCCCCTGGCTGCTGGAATGCACATTTTTTTCCACTATCAGGTATTTTTTTCAGCCTCTTGTATGCAAGTACTTAGACATGTGCTAACATTCACTATTAGACTTCCATTAATTTTTAAATTGAAATTTCTGATGTGAAGGATCCTTATATTCTTTTTGTTCAGTATAACATATGGAAGACGCTTGTATCAGTTGTGGTGCTTGTCACTCTCCTAGTTTTCAGCCACTTTGTCTCTGAAGAAAGCTGAATAAGAGAGAGAGAAAGCACTTTGCACTAGGGCTGTGCAAAGCTTCAGTCACTGATTCAATTTGGAGGAGATTCAGCCTGAGTCGGCAGCCAAATCTTCTAATCAGAATTGAATCAGGAGACCCATTAATCTCTCAGAATTGAATCGGAAGCCTCTGATTTGATTCAGAGAGATTTGACGATTCAGCCATAGACACAGCTTTATATGTTTATTCTACGTACCTCGAGGTACCAGGTGCAGCTCATGAATGCCGAGATGGTGGGGCGGGTGGAACATCCCACAGGAGCACGAGGGGGTCTCCTGCGCGTTTGGCAACAGAGCCGGAAGTGGACCAGAAGTACTTCCAGTCCACTTCTGGGTCCAC
>NW_017729025.1:125885415-125887029 GCF_001723915.1 Gavialis gangeticus
GGGACAGTGATCTGAATCAGCAAATTGAATCACTGTCCCCCGAATCAGGCCGAATCTGAATCCAAATCAAATACTGCCCGCCTCGCACACTGCTACTTTGTTCTCATGGCTTTTCCATCCCATTAAGGAATACGTTACAAATAAATGTAATTTTTATTCCTATTACCTAACCCATAATGAAGTCCTATTCATGACAAAGCTTCTGTAATTTTCACATGTGCTAGCAGGACCTTGGTAGGGATTACCAATAGTTGATTAACAAAAGGTAAAATAGAAAAAGGAAGCTGTTTACCTAGTGAGGACACATGCTAAGAGGAAAAGGAAGATGGGTTGCTGAACAAAAACCCAAACCAGCTGATTCCAGAGTAGTAAGGAATATTCATCCAGGTCTCAGTTTTGATTCCTGACTTGAGTGTATGCAGGTAAATGGAGACATATAACTCAATGCCCCAGAAATGCCATGCCAACTTCATTCTTCTAGTGGCCCATCTACAGCCAACCGTTGGTGGTATATTCAAGTACTGATGGTATGTCTATAATGCAAATCAGAAGTGTGATTGTAATACCTGATGACATCCTCAACAATGGCAGTGAAGATGCTAAGACCGGGGCTTCAGGACAGGCCAGCAACCAGAGCATCTCTGGCTGGCACAACCTACACTGATATCTGCGCTGCAACAGCTCCACTCTTCTTTACCCTTGAGTTAATTTGGGACTGCCTACACAACCTGAAATCATACGTCTCATCTATAAACCCACCATAACCCTGAGAGGACTTAATTACAGAAAGCAAATCAAGTGAGCTCTTTTCTGGATCAAGCCCCCAAAACTGTGAAACACAAACCCAGAGCCGCATTCTACAATCCACAATTCCGTTAAGCAGCACTTACTTACATGAGTATTACCACTGAAACCAATTTGGTTTCCTAATGAAATCTCTCTCTCACCTTTGGGAAATAAGGTCAAACTTGCTCGTGGTGGAATATAGAAATCCACAGGTTATTCATGAATCTAAACAAAAGCGTCAACTTATTTAAGGCAGACAAAACTCTTTGGGTAGAGGTAATATCTTTTAGTAGACCTACTAAATAATTGCAAAAAAATGTTTTTTTCTTTGCAAGATTTCAGGCTCACATGCCCTTCATGAGGCAAAGGAGAAATCAAAGACGGTAAGAGTTCTCCCAGGTAGAAAAGACGCTTCATCTGGCAAAGGAGAAAACAGAGATGGCAAATGTTCACCCCAGTAGAAAAACCAGTTTGTAAAGAGCTGCTCTGTGAGAATGCAAATGAGTAGACAATGGCTGCAGTAGTCGAGGTACCTGTGGGTATCAGATGGCAGGTACGGTGTTGAATTCAGCTTCTTTCTTTTTCATGTTGTGAAGTTTCCCTTTCAAATGGCAAAATATGATATCTGTCATGTTTCAGGGATGTTGCGTATAGCCGTGTTGTTCTAAAGGCACAGGGAGACAAAATTCTTTGCAACTCTCAGGACACGCACATGGTTGAAACAAAAACACTTTATTTCCCTAACACCACCCACCCCCATCCCTCCCTACTCAACAAACAGAACCCCCTCCCCACTCCACCAACAGAGCCCCTCCACCACCCATCAAC
>NW_017729025.1:125887040-125894329 GCF_001723915.1 Gavialis gangeticus
CGCTTCATCTGGCAAAGGAGAAAACAGAGATGGCAAATGTTCACCCCAGTAGAAAAACCAGTTTGTAAAGAGCTGCTCTGTGAGAATGCAAATGAGTAGACAATGGCTGCAGTAGTCGAGGTACCTGTGGGTATCAGATGGCAGGTACGGTGTTGAATTCAGCTTCTTTCTTTTTCATGTTGTGAAGTTTCCCTTTCAAATGGCAAAATATGATATCTGTCATGTTTCAGGGATGTTGCGTATAGCCGTGTTGTTCTAAAGGCACAGGGAGACAAAATTCTTTGCAACTCTCAGGACACGCACATGGTTGAAACAAAAACACTTTATTTCCCTAACACCACCCACCCCCATCCCTCCCTACTCAACAAACAGAACCCCCTCCCCACTCCACCAACAGAGCCCCTCCACCACCCATCAACAATAAAAAACCCGCTTACCATTGGAAAACTACCTACAATTGGAAAACTATTTACAATATTTCTGATTTTTTGAGTCCAGAGTGGGGGGCTGTGAAAGGGAGGCTTATGGGGCAGAGCCTGGGGGCAGATGCCCAGTACCCCAGCCTCATCACATTCCCCCACAGGTCCAGGGGCCACAGCAACCCCAGCAGGTGGTAGCCACATGCACAGCCAGGTCTCTGGGTGTGTGGTGTGGGGGACAGTAGTGGGGCTGGGCCCAGGCGGGTAGTGGCAGGTCCAGGGTGGGGGCTGGGCCAGGAGGTCTGGCAGGTAGGAGGTAACCAAGAACCTCCTCCCAGGCGCAAGTGAGGGCTTGCTACGGGGTGGTGGGTGGGACCCAGGAGCCCTGCAGGACCATGGGCAGGGGTCAGTCAGTGGGGGTTATGGATGCAGCCGCCAGGCTCAAGAGGGTGTCCAGGGCCTAATTGTCAGTGTCCCCCTGCTGCTGGAGCAGCTCTAGGCACTCTTGCTTCAGGGCCTCTATTTGGGCCCAGTGGTCCCGCTGTGCCTGGTCCCATGCTTCCACACGGGTGACATCCTCCGCCCGCAAGGCGTGCTCCTGCACCTTCTACTTCTCCACCACCAGCCACTGGAGCAGGAAGGTCCGGTCCATGGTGTGCCACTGGCACAGCTGGATGGCTTTAGTGGGTGGAGGTGACCCAGAGCCCGCATCCCAGCTGGGGCTGGTGTCCTCTCCCACATGTCTAGATGTTGACCCTGCAGAGGCAAGAGACAGAAGCCTTTTGTGAGAGTTTGCAACATTTCAGAGATAAGATGCCCTGCACGAGGGGCTGTGCACTGCCCTGCCTCAGATCGGGGGTTGGCTTTGCACGGGTACCTAGTGACCATGGCAAACTGGCTGGGCAGGCCTGTCCCCGCTTGCTCCCCTCGGGTAGGCTGGCCTGCCTGCCCTGCCCCCTTCCTAGGGTGGGTCAGGCGAGGCTTCTGGCAGCACCTGCTGCTGTGGCTCCAGACCCCACAGCCCCCCTCTCCCCTTGCAGGCAAACCACTCTGTTGCACTGCTGCCCAGCCCATGGCATTTGGGCATTGGACATGTGGGACTCCCAGACAGTTGGGGTGAGGAGCTGGCCACACTCCTGTCCTCTCCCCTGGGGTCTTCTCAACGGAGGTGCCCCAGGGCTGGCCACCTCACACTGCCACTGCACTTCAAGCATGCCACTGCTGTATGCGCCTCGGGCAGTACACAATGAGTTGTTTGTGCAGGTTAAGGGGTGCCCAAGCTGCTATGTCCTGCTGATGATGATCCTCCAGGTGTCCAATGAACACATGTGCTCCTGGTTTGGGACCCTGAGCCATAACAACAAGGGGGCAAGCCTGGGCTGCCCCACAACCTCCACCACCACCTGAGGAGGACATTAGCACAGGCATCAACACCTTACTGGGGGTGTGAGAGGCCTGTTCCCACCCAGCTGAGGGGACATGGACTGATCAATAATGTTCTGAACTGTGTTCTGCCTCTCTGTGAGAGGTGTGGGTTAGGGGGTATTAAATCTGGAGCCAGAGGAGTGTGGGTGAGCCAGGCAGGGAATGGAGGCGGGGAGGAGACTTGGGGAGCTCTCCCCTCATTGCAGGATTTACCATGTGTCTGGAGCTAGCAAGACTTGCAGCTGGGCAAAGGCCTCCCCCTCAACATGGGTTGTTGGCACTGGATAATAATCACCTTATTCCGGGTGGACCGAAAACCCTCAGATTGATCACAACCTTTTTGTTTGATAACAGGCAAATTTTATTGATACATAGTGATAGCACATAATGCAAACAATTCTATATCTACCAGTCCTAGAGCTGCACAGAGTCAAGATACATCTGGCCAGTACAAGAGCTTCTCTTGAATGTCAGATGTTGGTAGCCTGGAGGTTTGAAGCTGAGCCCTCCCCCACCCCCTTGCCTCCGTGGGTGGGTCAGATGGGTTGATGGTGTACCCTCTGTGCATGGTGGCCTTGGGTTCCCCCCCTTTTGTATCTTTTTCCCCTTTGTGATCACTTTTCATTTCTGGGCTTCACTGGCCATCATACTGTCCATGTTCTGTCCTGTCAGCATATTCCTTTGTTTCATAAACCCATCACATGCACACATCCTAATTTGGACTTTCCTGGCTTCCTAATTTGGTCTGTTCCCCCAAAACTGGAAATCCCAAAAGCTCTGCACTTGGGCACTGTGACCTGGTGCCACCTTATCTCATGTTTTGGAACAGTGTGGTACATGTCTTTAATTTCCCAGCCTGTGTCTGCTTGCCTGTCAGACACAGTGGGCCTTGAGGAAACTTTCAGAAACAGGCTTCTGGAAATCTATTGACCCTTGTCATTGCCCTGGACCATTGTTCTAATGCATATCTACTTTACCTTCAAGCCAATTCCCAAAAGCAAACCTCTAAATACCATTTTCTAGCCATCAATTCCCTCCTTGAAAGTCTAATACCTTTATATCATAACTGTAGTATA
This sequence comes from Gavialis gangeticus, assembly GCF_001723915.1. NCBI lineage: Eukaryota > Metazoa > Chordata > Crocodylia > Gavialidae > Gavialis > Gavialis gangeticus. The sequence goes on from NW_017729025.1 coordinate 125,889,961, forward strand.
TGTTAAGGGAATTAGCTGAAATGTTCATGAGATTTGTGGAGAGGACTTCCACCAGTCATCCCAGGGAAAGTATAATGGGTTTCACAGTCAGAGACTCCAATGGGCTGAATGCTGTGATGAACCCTTAACCATTGTTCAAATGTTGTCCATTCCCCCCTCTGACTCAGTCTCATGCCGCACCAATCCCTAACACGGCAACCGAGTTTTAGGCGATCAGGTTTAAGCAGGCCTCCCATACTGGGATCAGGGAATGTATGGCCCAAGATACCTATTGAACATTTACTTAGCATTTCAGGTAGCATTCTACTCAGCAATCAGTACCTTATCTGATTGTCAAGATGGCTGTTTCAATCAGGGAAACATCCTATGGTTAGAATCTTTGGGGACCAGACATGTTCCTGGCAATTTTACCCCTCCTGTACAATAGACAAAGCTTTCCTTCTTATCCCAACCAGACTGCTCATGATGTCTTGGTGCCATTGTAGCACTACCAGTGCCCCTCTGTCCTGCAAGAGCCTGGAGAAATGCCAAGGGGCAGGTCCTTCCTGTGCATGACTGGTTTCCATCAGGATGCCACCATTCTACTCCTTGTTCCAGATCTTTGCACAAATTTGAGAATTAATAAAACTATATTACATTACTATTTCTGCTGTAAAAAGCTTAAATATAAATATCTAGCACAAGCAAAGCAAAACAAAATGCACAAAAAACAAACAAAAGGATGGCAACAAAAACATGGTCTCTATTTTTGGCACTGCTGAACTCTTTGAGGCCCCGGAGGCTGTGCCCCATATGATGCACCATTTCCTGTATCCCCTCTGCAGATATTCCATAGCCTGTCAAGAAGTTCTACTTACATTTCACTGCTTAGCATAGTAAATATTACAACCCTTACAACAATAGCATTCCACAAACACAGTGAAACGCAATTACTATATATAACAGTCTAGCTTGATTCCTTTCTGTACCAAGCAAACTTCTTGATGTTTCAGCAGTGGTCCATATTTTGCAAAAACACATAGACAAAAAGGGAGGGACTCAACCCCCTTTAAGTTAGTTCTCATAAACGGTGGCTGCCTTTACCCTGGTCCTTGCCATGCTGAAGCTCATCCTAAGATTCCCCTCCATGTAGAGGCCACTTTTTCAGCAGTTTTCTTCTTGAAGTGACAGGTGCTCCAAGGTGCACCCTGCCAGGCATCTTCCTTCCTTAGCCTCCATCAAGGGTTTTTCTGTTGGGGTATGATTCCCCTAGCCTTCTCCCATCAAAGGGTGATCCACAAGGCAATGGGAACTAGGGTTTTCAGGAGCTCTGTACTCACCTTTCCCTGGGGTGGCAACATATGGCATTTTGTAGTGACTACTCCACCACAGGTAGCTCCACCACATTAACCAGTCCCAGGAGGGTGTAGTTTTCAGGTCTTACCCTGTTCCCTCAAAACTGGAATTCCAAGGGCTCTGCACTTGGGCACTGTGACCTTAACACATGTTATGGAACAGTGTGGTACACATCTTTAATTTCCCAGCCTGTATGTCTGCTTGCTTGTCACATACAGTGGGCCTTAAGGAAACTTTCAGAAGCAGGCTTTTAGAAAGCAATTAACCATTGTTAATTAACCCTGGACCCTAGTTTTAATGCATATTGATGGATTAAAATGGTATTTAAAGGTTTGCTTTAGGGGGTGTGTGTGTGTGTGTGTGTGTGAGAGAGAGAGAGAGAGAGAGAGAGAGAGAGAGAGAGAGAGAGAGAGAGAGAGAGAGAGAGAGAGAGAGAGAGAGAGAGAGAGAGAGAGAGAGAGAGAGAGAGAGAGAGAGAGAGAGAGAGAGAGAATGGTTAAGGATGGACAGCAGGGATTAAGTGATTTCTCAAAGCCTGTGTTTCACACAGTCTTTTTTAGCCTTCAGAAGCAGACAGGCTGTCTAAAAAACAAGACACAATCTGAGAAACCTGGAGCATGTACCACATAACATGACATTGGCCTTGCAAGCTGGTGCCATCCTAAAGGGGGAGGGGGCAGCTAAAATTCCTGTTTGGAGCAGGGTGTGCATGTGATGAGCTTAGAATGTACTGAAAAAACAAAATGTGGACAGTATGATGACCACAGAGAGACCAATCAGAGATAGCCATGGATGAAGAGTCATCGGGGGGAAGGAGAATACAAAAGCAGAGACTTGAGAGTAACAAAGTGTCCTCCTCCACCCCAAGAGGGTCCCTGAGAGGGGTCCTCATCCCCTGGGAGGTGTCCCTGAGGTCACCATGGACAGAAGGTACATCACCAGCCTGTCTCATCCACCCCATGGGGCTGGGGCTTGACAGGAAGAATGCTGATGACATGATGTTACACACTGACGACTCTCTAGGTCCCTTCATGGCTGTCCCTGCAGTGCCAGCTCTGGACAGCTGGTAGCAGTACCCAACACAGGGCCACAGCTAGGGACTGGGAGCTGCATGGCACAGGACGTGCACTTCACCACAGGACACTGTGGGGTGAGCAGCAGCAGAGAGCAGCCCTGGGGGGATATCAGGCCTGGGCAAGGGGTGCAGCAAGCTGCAGCCCTTTGCAACACTCACCTGTGGCCAAACAACAGCTGTGGAAAGGGAAAAGGCCAGGCAGAGGCAGCCTGTGGCCTGTCTAGGGGGACACATGAGGCCTGTACTGGTGCCAGGGCGTGCACAGGAGCTACCAGGCTCCTGTGCAGTGTACCCCAAGGCACAAAATGGTTACAGGCTTTTATACCCTGCAGCTAGGGACTGCCAGAGAGCAGCCCAGCCCTGAAGCAAAAGACGCTCCCAGCCAGGAGCCCTGGCACTGGGCTCAGGCTGGCCCTCTAGTGGCTGAGCAGATCTGTCACTAAAGTTAGTGCCGGGTCATGCCTACATGTGCATTATCGTGCATTAACTAATTGTGCACTAATTGTGCACTAATGCTATTAGCCATTTTTACTGTGCAGTAAGGGTGTGCATGTGTACAGGGAGAGTTGCATGAGGACAGTTGAAAGCAAGGAAGAGCTGTGGCCAGCAGTTCTGCCGGACAATAGATATAAACAGCCATGATCCATACAGAGTGATGAAAAAATGCATTGAGTTCAGCTTTAGGGAAACAGTTCACTTAAGGGGTGGGGTGAGGGGGAATAATCTGGTGACAGAGATAGGATTCTGGCTTGCTAGAGCTACAAAACCAGTTCCTGATACTCTCAAGTGACTGGAGTTTTGTTGATGAACTGTTCTTCAACATGATTCTGCATAGAAGAGGATGCTATCTATTACAACAAAAGCAACATGCATGTAATAGAGCCACTGTTCAATTTGTCTTAGCTCAGAAAATAAAATACACTCAACTCATCCAGCATCAGACAGTTTGCCACAAAAAATAAGGAGGTACAAAACACATATTGATTCACTTAATTTACTCCCTACTAACCTGAGACTGAAGGGGCACATCTACATGAGATGTTTACCGTGGAGCTGCCTAATTAGCTCCATAGTAAAGTCTCATGTGGCCCTATAGGACGGCAGGAAACTAACTCCGCCATAGGTTACAGAGTTCTTTAGTGCAGAGCAACACACGTGCAGAAAATGACAGGGCTGGCTGGGGCAAAAAGATGCTTCAGTGCAGGGGCTGCCTGCCATCTCGCCCCACACTGGAGCACCCTCATGCCCCAGCCAGCCCCTCCATAACACGTTGAGCCAGGTCAGAGCAGTCCTGGGCTGGCAGGCTGACCCCACAGCTCCCTGCCAGCCAGGGCTGCTCCAACCCAACTCAATGTGCTGCGGTCCCAGACACACATGAAAAAGCGGAACCCATGAGCAAAAAACTCCAGTGCGATACATGCCAGAGTTTATAGCACTGTGCTTAATAGTACATGTAGACACAGCCAAAATGTAGGACACATTAAATGCAGGATCCAACTGGCTGATATTTTGATATGAAGAATTACTCAATCAGACTACAGTATTTGCCATAACTGTTCAGTATTTATAACACATGTAGAAAGATTTGCATATCTGCAGAATAGCCAGCATGGGTTTGTTGCAGGTAGGTCTTGCTTGACCAATCTTATTTCCTTTTATGACCAGGTGACCCATCACCTGGACAAGGGAGAAGAGATTCATGTCATATAGCTTGACTTCAAAAAAGCCTTCGATCTGGTATCACATGATCACCTCTTGGTGAAACTGGCCAATTGTGGCCTTGGGTCCGCCATGATCTGCTGGCTTGGAAACTGGCTCCGTGGTCAGACCCCGAGGGTGGTAATTGATGGAAATCAATTGTCATGGTGCCCTGTGACCAGTGGGGTCACCCAAGGCTCTGTTCTTGGACCCATATTGTTCAACATCTTCATTAATGATGTGGACATTGGAGTCAGAAGC
>NW_017729025.1:125895079-125900542 GCF_001723915.1 Gavialis gangeticus
GGTGATCTGATGGCCACCTATAAGTTTATCAGGGGTGACCACCAGTATCTGGGGGAACGTTTGTTCACCAGAGCGCCCCAAGGTATGATGAGGTTGAATGGTTATGAACTACTGCAAGACTGTTTCAGGCTGGACATAAGGAAGAATTTCTTTACTGTCCAAGCCCCCAAGGTCTGGAACAGCCTGACATCGGAGGTGGTTCAAGCACCTACATTGAACACCTTCAAGAGCAAATTGGATGTTTATCTTGCTGGGATCCTATGACCCCAGCTGACTTCCTGCCCTTTGGGTGGGGGACTGGACTCAATGATCTTCCAAGGTCCCTTCCAGCCCTAAAAGATATAAAAATAAAATAAAATAAAATAAAATAAAACGTTTAAAGAAATATAAGGCTTATTTTGAAATTAATAGTATACTTTACAATTACGTATCTGGCTTTCCCTCTTTTGCATACTTTTTCTTAGCATCTTGACTTTCAGAGTGACCTACTATATTATGGAGCTAAAAGCAGATACTGTACCTATTCTAAAAATCTCATTCTTTCATGGAGAAAGTTCTCCCCACCCACACTTTGCCTATGGTAAGCAGCATATATCTGGCTACAGAGGGTTCTTTTGTGGACTTCAATTGCAGTCAAAAGCATTGTCAAGGTAAGAACAGGCAAGATGTAGGCATATGCTTTGAACTTCTGAGCTTTTAGAAACTTGTGCTTTTGACCAGTGGGACTATTACAGGGCAGTTTGGAAATGCACAACTCTCCACTGTTCAGACTTTAAAAAGTTCCCCCAAATATCACTCTGTACATCAAACATGGAGCGAACTGTCAGTTTTTCCACCTACCTGCTTAATACAGATTATTACACCTGTAATAAAGGTCTCATCCTACTACAGTTAAGTTTATCCTAGAAGGTGCTGAATTGCTTTCTTTACCACTCACTGAGACAGGGGCTGCAGGTCCTCCATGCATCTAGGAAGCTCAGGACTGAAAGCATAAACCTTCTATTACTGCCAGCCATCCATTCAGGCTAAACAGGGCTTAAGACACAGCAGACAAAAATGAGTAGGGCCTATGCAAATTCTAGCTGTAACCTTATTTGCTGCAATTGAAAGGGAAATGGCAATATCTACAGAGTGTAACAAGTCCAAATTTTTCAAAAGCCATGAACATCTGCAACTCACGTTGCACTCAGTTACAATGTGCATACCTTAAAGGCCCCTAAAAATCAGGCCCTACATTTAGACTCTATACTGGGCCCCTAAAAATCAGGCCCAAACATTTAAATGCAAATGCATGTTTCTACAAACCTACTTATGGGTCCACAGGAAAACAAAGAATCCCTCCATTTGTCTGCATCTACTACATCCAGTTACTAATTAAACCCACCACAGGAACTTTAGTGATTTCTTCTTAAGTGGTTAGGGAATTCAATGTTAATTATACCAGTCTTGCTAGGACACCAAATAGTCCTCACTTTCAAGGGTGAAATGCACAGCACAGGAAAAAGGAAAAGCTTCAAAGGTCATGTCATACAAGTGTTAATATAATGCTCACATCAGCATCACTGTGGCTTTTTAATTTAAAGCATGTATTCCTCTGAGAATTACCATTATCTCCTTTTTTTGCACTCTACCTATTTCATTATACAATTCTTTTCAGAGATCTTAAAGTAACTGTCATGGCATCTGAAAAGAAGTATTCCCTACCCCCAACCACTACCATCCCCTTAAAAGGGCCCAGAGGGGAAAGTCAGCACACAAATTATTATAGCTTTCAATGTGTCTCTTTGGAAGGAAGAGTTAAGTGTTATTTTATATATTTTTCATGCACAATGTCAGTTATTTCTCAGTAAACATATAGCACAGGCTTCAGGCATTTCATCATGAAAATTTAATTGAAAAGTTGGACCGAATGTAAAAAGGAAAAAGTGGACTGGGAAGGGAAAGAAATGTTATTTTCATACACATTACTTAAAGTAATGATTATAAACATGTCTGCAAAATACAAAAAAAAAAAAGTAGTTTTTGATATAGAGAGGAGGAAAAGGGCTGAAGAAATGGGCTAACTGACCATCAAAATCAGTAGATTTTCTTGAAATCCCCCCCAAAACCTTTTGCTTTAAAAAAAAAAAAAGATCTAGAATGATTCAAAATAGCCATCTGCAACATAATGTTCTCTTAACAAAACTGAAAGGGTTGCACTCCATTTACACAAGACCTGAGAATCTATTTGTGGCTACCTTGTGCCCTCTAGTGGAGGATCAAGATATATCGTTTTTACTTGACTGACAGCAGAGTTCACATATGCTCTTGTCGGCCCCAACAAATCCTTCTTATTACATCATGAATTTTGATAAGCCCATTAGCCAGCCAAGCAGCCAGGAGGAGAATGCCTTTCTCACTTGATGACTACACAATGAGGAGTAATATATTTTAATTTAAACACCATAAACCTATTGAGTGCTTAATTAACTTTAACCGTCTTTAGGGGAATGAAGCCAATTTGAGGGGGTCAAAAGGAGTTGTTTCAATATCAAACAGTTTTACATAGTCAATCCATTCATTCGGCCTACAGCTACTGATTAACACACAAAATTAACATGTTAGTAAAAATTCATATTCAGGTCTCTGGGGAAATTAAGATGCACATGCACAGAGCATGATTAGCACAACTATTGTTTTCCCCCAACAATATAATTTAATGGGTTTTTAGAATTACAGAGAGAGAGACTCGGTGCTGGTTTGAATTGATTATTTACCACAAAGCTTTGAAATATAGAAAAGATAGAAAACAGCATGAACCAAGAGGGCAGCAAAAGAGCAAAACTGGAATAGAGCAAGTCTACATTACAAAGGGTTTGGTTTGAGTGAGACAGTGAAGGAGTAAGCGTCAGAATCTGCTGCATCATATATCACAATCTTACGTGACATATCATGTGCCTCTAAGATCAATTTACCTTTTTCTCTGATTTTCTGCCATCTTCCTTTCTTTCCTCCCTCCATTCTGTTTGGAATCTCTACATTGCTTTTGTTATCACATCACCTATTTTACTTAAAGAATAAGCACCTCTAAGCTTCTTAGCCTACCTTTAAAATTACTGTGAGCACTAATAGTGTTTTATAAATAATAAGAGAATAAAGAAATAAACCAAACAGACAAAATAGGGGTAAGTGAATAAGACTGGCAAAGGTTAATTACTTGGTTAATAATAAAGGACACATGACATTTAGAGCCAAGCGTAATCCATACTGAAGCCAAAGGGAAGACATGGTCCCCATACTCCTGACATTAGATACTGATTCAAAGATGTTTCACCTGCAGATCTTACAACCCTCACACTATGGATAATTACCCCTAGCCCTTAGAGAAGCAGAAGGAAAGTTACTAGCTAATGATACAAACTGAAAGGATTCACTAAAGACAAAACAGAGGTAGAAGGTAATAGTAGCAGGTCAGTCAGAATGAGGGTGCCCTTTTTATTTCATAGAGAGAGCAGAATATCTGATTTCAGGTGTGCCCAAATGCCTCTTTTATACTAGATAGGTGGTGGTAGGTATGCACTTTTAGCCAGGCCAGAAAGAGAAGGTTTCTAAGCTTAACATACATCAATGCCAAATTGGTCTCTAAAAATGAAATCCATGACTGGTCCCTTTACTCAGAGGATATATCTAGGACCCATAAGGATTTAGAAAATTGGATTAATCAGCAAATTTCACACATCTAGTTGTGCTGAGAGAGAATGAGAGGGATATGTAGTTCTGCATCAGAAACACAGGAAGCTGTGCAAGCAAGCTCACAAAACAAATCCCTCACCTACTAGGAGTAAGGATGTGGGATTTCATTAGTCATATACAGGTTTTTACAGGAGCTTGTGGTTCTGGCTCCAGTTGTTCCCTTTGGAGGCAGAGTTTTTACAAAGTTTCTTGGACAATCAATAGAGATGGTTAGGAAGAAGACCTAACTCTGGGGCTTTTATGAGCCCATGTACACCACAGTGGTGGCCAGGCCATTGCTAAGCATACCCCAGTCTACCTGCTTCCACATGTACACTCAAAACCCAGAAGCATGCTGATGCTGCAGGGCATTTCTTTGCAGCCTCTCTTGAGACCCTGGTCTCTGTCATGCTTAGCACAGTTTCTAGAAATGACCTTTAAGAATCTTCCCCAGCATATTCCTAGATTTCAAATGTGTGTATGGCGATTCATTGAGTGGAACACACTCAGGGCTGTATCTCCTACTGCCACCATAGTAAAAGGGTTCTAACAAATGGATGAGAACAGAGGTGTATGCCTGTTGGGTACTGGAGAAACCTTTGGGAAAAAAAAGAGATAAAATAAGAATTAAGCAAAAAGAGGTGTTAAAAAAGGGACACCCCATTAGATCATTTTGCATCAACTTTTCTGCCAAGCCTTAACCTAGTGATTCTCAGCCACATGGTTAGTGCTGTTAGGTTTACAAACATGATTCACAAGATAAACCCAGAAAACAAAAAAACTGCTCTATTATTTTTCTGCAGTCAAAAAGAGTGAAAAATAAGAGCTGGCATTTTCTGAGGGGTGCCTCAAGTCTATCCAGGGGTGTCACGAGTATAAAAAAAAAGGGTGAGAACCCCTGCCTTAACAAGACTTCTGTTTCTGCACCCAACTTAGTAACTGAATATGCAATTTAGAACATTTGGACATTTCAGTACCTGGCTGCATCTATGAATCAGGTACTTGGTCTTTTAATTTAACTGTTGGATAAATGCTTGCAAATAGTAAATGCAAAAATAGAAGCCAGACCAAAAATTTACCATTTCTTTATACACCCAAATGAAATGTTTAAAAGCAAAAAATACAATGATGAGCACTAGAAGATAGACATATTGCGATTTGTACATAGCTAGGTTGAACTATACATATGAAAGCAGCTCCCCTACAAAGAGAATGCCATAGACCTCACACACTCTACACAGAATTTCTGGAGCCTACAGCACCGAACGCCAAGAGTTAATGCAGAATGTTACAGAGAATTAGGAAGAAAAGTTGATTGATTATCGTATCAGGATAGTTTGAAGAAATAACATTTGGTATTATGAACAGCTGCTTCTTCCAAAAGCTCCAACACAAGTAGTAGTGTAAAAGTAGAAGCTGACAGATGTTCTCGACTCAGCCTTGAAACATGGAGGACAAGAGATGTTTAGAGAGGAAGGGAAGTGAACATAGTTAAATTAAGTTTGATGTCCTTTCAGGGGATCATAACAAGTAAAAGTAAAGATGTCACAGGGGTTTTTTGCCTCATTGTACGTGCTTGGAAGTACATTTTGTTGTGGAGCAAATTGTGCCACTTGGGGCAAAATAACCCTGCCTGGCTCCTCCCAGATCTGCAGCCAGAGGGAGCTGGCAGGGACGTGATGGTAGGGTTGAGGGGGCTGGTGGGGAGAGGGGCTGGGCAGGAAAGTGATCAGAGGGGTGGGGGGAAGGCAT
>NW_017729025.1:125901007-125907300 GCF_001723915.1 Gavialis gangeticus
GGGGGCCAGCAGGGAACCCCCCCATGGTTCCCTCCCCTCTCCTCCAGCCCCCCCCGACCCCTTACTTACAGCACTGGAGCCCTGGTGCTGAACATGCGGCCTGGCCTGCCGCGCATTTCAGCACCAGGGCGAGGGGCCAACCACAGAGATGCTCAGGCAGCCAGAGCGTCTCTGTGGAGGATCCAGCCTCTGGTTGCCTCAGGGCATGGTCCATGCCCTGCCCCACTTTTTTAAACTCCATTTTTTTTTTAACCCTGGATATCCAGGGGTCTAATTTTCTCCCTGTGCTGCAAGTTTGCAGTGCGGGGAACATTTTTTCATTCCCACATGTGCCTCTTGTGCCACCTCAAAGGGGTTTGAGACAGAGCAAGAGGCATGTGTACTTTCACCTGGACACACCCTAGAGGTCTAAAAGGACTTTGTAGATTGGGGTGGGCAATTATTTTGGCTGAAGGGCCACTTAACGAGTTTTGGAGAGCTGTTGAGGGATCCAAGGATAGCCCCACCCCTTGACAGGTGCTCCACCCTGTAGTAGCTATCTTGGGACCAGAAGTCCTTCCCTTTGACCCTTGACTTTGCCACCAGAAGTCCCTCCCTTTGTCCCTGGAAAGCAAGGGTGCCATCTTGGAACTGGAAAAAACCACAAATCATATACTAAAACTCAAACATCTTCTATAACATATTTTAATATTATTTCAAAAAAATATTTTTGTCCCGATTTGTGTGTGTTTGTATAGTGTATATAGAGGTGATTATATAATAGCTCAAAAATAAAAACTTACTCTTGTATAGTGTGTGTGTGGGGAAATGTGCAGAGTGTGGTTGGGGTATGTGTGGGTAGGGTTGTGAGGAGGTGTGGCTGTGTGTGATGGGGTGTAGGCTATGTTGGGGGCTGTGTGTGGGGGGAGTGTGGGTCTGTGAGGTTTGAGGGTGTAGGGAACCTTCCACATGCCCCCCATAGTATGTAGCCCCTGCCACTGGTGGCCGCAGCAGGAAGTGGCAGCCCTTAGGGTGCTCACAGCTTGCACAGGTGCTGCCACCCAGCAGCGCATGGCTCCGGCCAGTTCCAGGAACTGCATGTAGTAGCAAGAAATGGAGCCAAGCTGGCCCATCTCTATTCTGCAAGGCTTTTTGCAGCTCACCTGCAAATCTTGGGATTCATGTGCCATGATGGGAAGCCCCGTGCAATAGAGCCAGCGACCTGGTCCTGCTCTCTGCTGCTACGTGCAGGTCCTGGGACTCCACCAGCGAGTGGGGCTCTCCAACACTTTTGGCAGAGTCTTGGGAGCCACATATTGAGGCAGGAAGCAGGGAAATCAGCCAGCTCCATTGCACAGGGCTTCTCCCTGGTGGTACACGAGTCCCAGGAGCTGCATGTGAGCCATGGGGAGCCCCATGTGATGGAACCAGGCCAACGCAGGCTCCATGCTCCTGTCACCCCATTGGGTGTAAGCCCTGGGCTCCACACACTCTCCTGCCCCAGCCCCATGCTCCTGCCCAGCTGCAGCTTCATCCCACTCACTGCCAGTTCCCTACCTGCTGCCTGGAGTAAGCACTGCAGCAGGACATGAGAAGGAGCCACTGGAGGCCAGGAAAGCTGAATAGGTCCTCCGGTGGCTGCAGCAGTAGCAGCAGTGGCCCTACCCAGAAGCTGTGCATGCTGTCTGGGGCCAGCCCCCCCCCACACACACACAAGGGTGGGAGCAAAGTTCATGGGTGCCTGGGGGCCAGATGAAAAAAAATTGCGTGGCTGGATTTGGCCCATGGTCTGTATTTTGCCTGCCCCTATCATAGATTAATAGTCAGTTAGAGACACAAGTAAGGCAACTATGTAGTACAAAGGCTATGAGAGCCAGTGTGACCACTAAGCCAAGAAGGACAGGAAAATGGCCAACAGTGAAGAAAGTAGGTTGCAGAGAAGCAAAATTATTTCTGTTGCTGTTGAGCACAGACAAAAATAACATCTGTGCCATTCATATTTAAAGACAACTGAAGACATATCACTGTCAAAGGGCCCCCTTCCAAAAGGTGTTAAGCACCCTCAACCTTCCTTCAAGTTGGGTTCATGCCCATAAGTAGAGATATTTAAAACAAGAGATGGCAGAACACTCTAGATTTATTTGCATTTTCATTTGTTTGATCTGAGAACTCTGAATGTGAAAAGAAAAGATCACTAACAGTTACCTTAATCAAATCATTTATTTAAAATTTAGCTGCAGTAACAGAGACTGGCCAGATCTGTTCCTAACTTTTCCAAGATTACTCCAGAAAATGAGATGCTGTGAACCAAATAATTGACTCTGAGCTGTGCAAAGGAAATGTCCAGATATCCCATTAGAGCACCTCTCTCACTGTTTTTGACCTGAGCAGTACAAAAAAGCCAAACTGAAGAAGGGGCTGAGAATCTGGCTCTGAGCAAGCCTTTCCTACTTAACTACTAAGAAAACTATTTAAAAAAAAAAATAACTGGAGACACATAATCCCCATAGTCTAATCCAATACTATAGAGACAAACCAGCACAATATGTTTAAGGGTGAGTCCCATAAGTCTGACATTCTGGATAGAAGCTATTTGAAGATGTAAACAAAACCACAGCTAAAAAAAAAATAGCTGATATAATGAGGATGAACTTTACAAAGGTCTTTTGATAAAAATCTCTCACATGAAATTAACTTAATGGTAAGTTTTTCAGGGCAGGGATTGAGGATTCTGATTCAACTCTGGACACTGATACACTATATATAATACATTGATTGTTTAATATTTATATTAAACAGCCACCGCTCACCACTATGGATAAGAGGTAGAAGTACTGTCATGCAGTTAGCTACAGGAAGCAAAGAGTAGAGATAACAGACTAATTTTCAGCATGGAAAGAAGTTAAAAAGAGGTTCAACAGGTCTGGTTTGTGTGTGTTAATGCATGGGTTTTCAACCTTTTTCAATAAGTGTACCCCTTCTGACTCAGTTTCAGCTTCTGTACCCCTTTATTTTTTTTCTTGTTTAAGGAGGGGGGGCAGATTGAGGCCCCCACAGTGAAGGAGGGAGTAGGGCTGGGGCAGGCACTGCACAGCTAGGGCAGGGCAGGAGATGGAGCCATGAGCGGCTCATTCGGGGAGCACAGGAAAGAGGGGTGGCTGCTGCTGCTGCATGCACCCTGGGAAGGCATAGAGGGCATGTGCCCCAAGATCTGCATGTGGGGTGGGGTGGGCTGCCCCAGCAGTGGGGGAGGGAGTGGGGCAGGGGCAGGGACTTCCTGGGCAAGACAGGGTATGAGACTGAGCCATGCATGTGGGTGGAGGACACCCCCGGGAGGGCACGTGGGGCACAGGCCCCAGAAGCTGCACGTGGGGCAGGGTGGGTGCTGGCTGTGGGCTGGGGCAGCACCAGGCTCTTCCCGGTGGGACCTGGGCTGTGCTTGGCATGCGTGATGGTGGAACTGGGAGGGAGGATTGTGGGGGCTACAGCAAATTTTGGAGTGTCTGCAGACCCCCCATAGCCCCGCTCCTGTAGGCCCCCATGGTGAGAAAAGTAGTGGGGCTGGTGCAGGCACTACACAGCTGGGTGGAACATGGAACGGAGTGGGGGGAGGGACTGCCATGAAAAGACCATGACATCAGCTCCACATGCTGTGAACAGCCTGTGAAAATCCTTTTATCTTGCCACAATTTAGGTAGGTCCCTAATTATTCCTGACTAAACCATCCCAGTCAAATATCTGTCTAACGTGCTCTTGAACAGTTCCATGGATGGAGATGCCACAACTTCTGTAGGTAACCTGTCCCCATGCTTGATCACCCTCAAAACCAGAAAGTTTCCCCTGAATCTCCAACCTACATTTTCCTTTGTCACAGTTTGAGGCCATTGCTCCTAGTCCTGTCCCCTACAGCCACAAAGAAAAGGATATCTCTGTCCTCTTTTTCAAAATGGACTTCTTTTAATACACCTTTATATGCTATTGGCTTTGGTTGCAAAAAAAAAAAAAAAAAAAGACCACACCACCATTGGCTTGTATCCAGTTTATGGTCTTTTGTGACTCCTAGGTCCTCCTCTGCAGTACTGCCAATCACTCCCCAGTCTGTATCTGTGCATACAATTATTTGATCCCAAGTGCAGGACTTTTCACTTTTCCTTGTTGAATTCCATCCCACTGATTGTGGACTATTTTTCCAGTTTATACAGGTCAATCTGGATCATAGGCTTACCCTCCTCAATACCTGTAACTCCACCCAACTTGTGCTTACCAGAAATTTGCTAAGCCTGCACTTGATCCCATTATCTAAATCATTAATGAAAATGTTAAACAATACTGGGCCCAGGATAGGGTTCCCTGGGGAACCCCACTCAATATCTCTTCTCAATTAGATAGAGTCACTGATGACTACTCGTTGAGTATGATGATCTAACCACATATGTATTCACCTTACTACTTTCATCTGTTCTGTATTTCTGTGGGTTGTTAAGGGGAATGTCTTGGGAGATGGTGTCAAAAGCCTCGCTGAAGTCAAGGTATATCACATCCGCCACAATCCCCTCAACCAATGAGCCTGCCACCTTATCATAGAAAGAAATTTGGTTGGCCAAGCTTGACTTGCTCTTGGTGTTGCCTGTGCTGGCTGTTCCTGATTGCCTTGTTATCCTCTAGGTGCTTCACAATAGATTCCCTGAGCACCTGCTCCATGATCTTTCTAGAATTTTCCTGAGTTTATAGTAAAACTGATGAGGTAAATATATAATTGAATTTTTCTTATGACCTAACTAAATAATTGCTGTGGTAATTTACTAGAAATATTGACCACTTGGTGTCTGGTATAGAGTAAGTCATACTAGTAATGAGGAAATGGCGACATTCTGTATGCTTGGTTCTTTAAGATTTTGTAATTATCATGGCAATAATCTATCCAGTCCAGTGTCTTGTCTCTGTTGGTGACCAAGCCTTAGATGATTCTTGTAAAATGTGAAAAGTCCCTCAGAATACATATAACTGTTCCATATTATCACTAGGGATTTTTTCCCCATGCAGTAAATTATAATGTAAAATAGTAATTTGAATTATCCTTTTTATATATTGAAACTGCCCAAATTGTTCTCTTAGTATTAAAAATAACAAATCCTGTTGAAATATTTCAAAGATACTGGCTTTAATACCCTGTGCCCACAAATTCTACTGTTATACCTCATCTACTAAAATAAACCTCTTGCAAAGTGATTAACCTAGATATGCTTTAATTCATTCTTGTGTTGTGTTGTTCACCATTTGTGAGAAAAGAGCACACGTATCCACTTAGCCACTGTGTATTTTTTTTATATTATTCATTGCATTTCTAATCAATTGTCCTATCCTTGTTGATTTCTTTCAGTGAAAAACTTATCTCCAGTCATAAAATTTTGTATAGCTTTTAAATCTTTTGAGTTGAAGGTCAAGCTGAAGATAAACAAAAAACAAACAAACAAGAAAGTATTGGCATTAAAATGTTTTATCTTTTGTTTTTTATTGCACATCTTAATTGTGCTGTTCCTTCTTACTTATCAGGACCTCACAGTGAGCAGGTACCTTCATTAAATTATCCACAATGATGCTTAGATCTCGTCTGTGAAAGACTGCAACTAAGTTCAGAAGCAGTGGGTGTATATATAGTACAAGTAGTTTAAACTGTTCCTTGCATTAGTAGCCTAGTTGCTGACATCTGCTTTCCACCATATTACTGTCATAAACAGTTTTATTAAGTCATTTTGGACCTCTTCAGAATATTCTCCCTGTTATTTACTAGTGACACTTTGTGACAACAGCAAATTTTAACACCTTAAAATTCATACACGCACCTTCCAGTTTATACATTAACATAGTGGTTGTCAACTGGGGATATGCATACCCCTAGCGGTACTAAAAAAGGTTGTAGGGGGTGCACAGAATGGATGTGGCTGATAAATACTGCATGGGTGTGCAAAGTGGCAGCACAGCATGCAGGTGGCTAGAAGCACAGCCCAGCCACGTGGAGAACAGCTGGGTCCAGCTGGTAAGTCTGTTGTGGAGGAAGGGGTGGAGGGGACAAATTGAGGCCCCAGAGGTGGGGGAGGGAGTGGAGCTGGGGCAGGGGCTTCCTGGATGGTTTGTGGACTGGGCTGCACAGGGGGGTGGCTCCTGCCACTACACACACCCCCAGGAGGGTATGGGGGGCATGTGCCCCCAGATCTACACATGGGGCAGGGTGGACTGCAGCTGTGGGCTGGGGCCTGGGTGGCACTGGGCTCTTCCCAGTGGGGGCTGGGCCAGGCTGCACTTGGGGCGGGCAG
>NW_017729025.1:125907444-125908420 GCF_001723915.1 Gavialis gangeticus
CCCCCCCCCCCCCCCCGGGGCTGGGGCAGGCACTCCACAGCAAGGCAGACTGCAGGACAAAGCAGCAAATGGCTCATCTGGGTGGTGTGAGAGGGGGTGGCTCCCAATGCTGCATGCACCCCGGGAGGGCATGGAGGGCGCATGCCCCCAGATCTGTGTGAGGGGCAAGGGCAGGCTGTGGGTCACTGAGGGCTGGGGCTGCGGCAGCACCAGGCTGTTCCTGGCAGGAGTGGTGGGCCGAGTTGTGTTGGCCAGGAAGCCAATCGCTCATCTTCAGACTGCAGCATTTCATCTGGCTTTATAAAAGATAGTGCTGAAACCCTCTCTCTTTCCTGACTGATGCCTTCACTGAGTCTACATCACTAGCTCAGCCTCTCACTAGCTCTCTCTCAAACCAAGTGCTCTATGGCTGCAGGAGTTGCTGAGCATTCTTTGTATTCTGGTAAGTTTTTTTCATGCAAAAACAAAAACAAAAAAAATCACAGGAAATGCCATTTTTCATGGTGATCATGGAAACTGCCATTTTTCACAGTTTCTGCAAAAAAAAAATCACAAAACTGTGATTTAAGTAGGTCCCTAGGAATAATTCTGCCTTGAACAGGTGGCTGGATTAGATGAACTCACAAGGACCCTTCCATTACTACTTTACTATGATCCTAAAACAAAATATAGATAGGTGCATAGTAGGTGCTTTAGAGACAAGGTTCCAGGTCTTGAAGAACTGAGATGTTTGCAATGCAAAAGAGTTGAACAGGTATGTTTTTAAAAGCATAAATAAATAAGTTTTAAGTACAGATCAGACTCAGTACTCTTGGGCACAATCTGTAAATGTGTACAGACCATTAAAACTCAAGTAATTTTCTTTGTGGAATAAATAATATTATTCATAAGCTTAGGAAGCTAATTCAGTACAAGTAACTGAAGATCTATGTAAGGATAAAAATAAGCTAATCATTTTAGGAAAAGCAAAAAACTA
>NW_017729025.1:125913420-125924802 GCF_001723915.1 Gavialis gangeticus
TCCACCACCACTCTCTGGGTGCGGCCCTCTAGCCACTTGGTAACCCATCTGACTGTGTAAGCATCAACACCACAATCTCCTAATTTTTTTTAACAAGAATGTGGCGAGAGACAGTGTTGAAGGCCTTCCTAAAATCCAGAAGACTATGTCCACTGCGACACTTGCATCCAAGGCTTTTGTGACCTGGTCATAGAAGGCCACCAGGTTGGTCTGACAGGACCTGCCTCTAATGAACCCATGCTGATTGTCCCCAAGCATAATCTCCCCTGCTGGTCCCTTGCAGATGTGCACCTGGATAATTTTCCTCAAAGAGCTTCCCCGGGACCGAGGTAAGACTAACAGGCCTATAAATTTCCTGGGTCCTCCTTCCTCCCTTTTTGAAAATGGGGACCACATTGGCCCTTTTCCAGTCCTCTGGCACCTCATATATATTTTTTGAACATTATTTAGCCAAATTCTTCAAAAATGGTAGAGACTTACCTACAGAAACAAACCATTGGACCACAAAGCTTATTAGCACTGGCAAAATTGCATCAGTTTTGCATCACACAGTGCATCAAAGTAGTTAAAACTTTGCCAACCCTGCATGTATTCACCACTAAAGCAGTATATCCATTTTCAAGGTAGAGTCTAACAGGACTTAAGCATGTATTTAATGAAGGTGCTTAATACAAGCCTTGAGATAGTAAATTGGCCTTCAGATGCATACTTGGCCCTAGAGTTGTGAAAAGCAATAATCCTTTATTTTATGAAGAAGATAACAGTGGCTATGACAACATCCTTCTATGAACTTCTCTTTAAGCTGTAAGTGATGGCTTGAACTCAATTTAAAAATAAAACAGAGCAGCAAAAAAGCTCTCTTTCTATAATGATCTTTTCAAGCAGAATAAGTGAAGAGTTATGGCAAGTTCATGCCACTTCTAAGATGTTTAACACAAGTACCATAATTGTCACTTAATGGGTCAAGAAACAAAGACAGACTTGTCTCAGTGGTGTTGTCTGTTCTCTATAGATCACACTTATTTTCCTTTCATATTTAGAAAATGTAATTATGTCCAATTCAAATTACAAGAGAGAATAATTACACAAAGCCATTTTTTCTTTGCTGTTAATCCTCTGAATATTTTATTTGCCCAGGCATATCATTTTCCAAAAAGAAAACATTAACTTGTGGTCCATAAGGGATTTACTTAATTGTACAGTATTCTAACATGATTCATTGCAAGTTATTATGTTAATGAGTCAGATGATGTGTGAAACTTGAGTGAACTCTGCCCAATTTTAAAATTTCTTCAGAAGATGTACTATGAACCAACCATCTTCCCCCAATTGTGGGAGACAAATGGATTTAAAACAAGACTTCCATCTGTGCTAAAACAATGGTGAATTTCATGCAAAATTTTCCAAAAGCCTAAGTCAAAGCATCTTAACCAAACTACAGTGAAAATTAATAGATGAAATATTCCAAGCCTTTGAGAGTAAATTGTATATTATTGATTTAAAAAACAAAAAAAAACAACTAAATAAAACAGTATACCAACTAGAAAGCAGACTAGGATTTAAAAGACATCCTTTAACTATTCTACAGCTTAGTGTGTGTAAATCCCTTTTGAAACAGGGCCAAGAAGTCAGGCCAATAAGGATTTTCACAGGAAAACAAATTACTGCATGTGTGATCAGACGGGGAGATCATTGCACTCAAAATCCTTTCCTTCAAGCATTCTGTTTTTGTAGGCCCCAGTGTCCCTGAAGATGGGATCTCAACCTTCAGATTAAAAACATGTTTTTTTTTATTTCTTAATGCAGTGGAGAAGCACTCCACTTCTTCCCCATGATTTAAAAATACCAGTGGTGGTCAGCATTCACAGCCACATATCACAGATATGCTGTCATTATGATCTCAAAACCAAGGAACCTGGGCAAATCCAGGACTTCCCACAGGGATGAGTGGGTTAAGATGCACTACCCCTCAGACCATGGCTGTGGGGATAGAGGTAAGGAATGACTGGAGCCCTCAGGCCAGTGCAGGGCACTGTGAGCCAGGTATGGAGCAGGCACATGAAGTGGGAGAATTACTTGCCACTTTCATTGTCCCCAGCTGATCCTGGTGAGCCTCAGGAAGGGGGGTGGGAAAGGAACCCCAAAGCAGCTGCACCAGCCAAAGGCCGAATAAAGCATCTTCACTGTGTGCTGCGCTCAGCTGGGGAATGTGGTAGCAATGCACAGCTTCCTCCTTCTACTGCCTGCTCTCTGCCTACCCCTCCCTTCAGGTGCCCACCACTGGCTGGGACCAGGCCTTGGAACAAAGGAGAATTCTAGTTATAGCACCTGAACTCCTGGCAGCTTCCATAATGAACTCTGGAGTCGCGCCTCATTCTTTTGTTTCACATATTATCCTTTTGGTTTGAATAAGTGTCAAGTATGCACGTAATATCTACATGCACAACCATCTACTGTAAGGATGCTATGCATCTCTTTCCATGTTCTGGTCTTTCAGCTAAAAATGCATTCTAGAAAGTAGCCTCCCTCTGTTTCAGAATGCTCTCTGTAAGCCGAGTCTGAAATGCCATTTTAATAGTTTTCATACAGCCGCCCATTTTTCAGCTCAGCACTACAGTATTCAAGACAGAACAATACTATGTGATGAGCACAATTCAAGAAGATACTCCATAATTCAGGTTAAAATAATGGTGCAGATACATGAATATAGATGTATAACAGTACAGTGGAACCTTGAAATGCGGTTTTTCCACCAAAAAATCATTTAAAAACAGAACTCTACATTAGGAAAACCTAGCTGGCAAGAAAATGCCATACACTGTATCAGGGCCTTATTTTTCAGTGAAGTGGGACAGTCATTTGCAGGAGGAAGAGGTGAGGACAAAGGATATAGGTTTTGCTCATACCGAGTTGCATCAGGAATGAAACTAAACACATGTGGAAATCTGCATAAATAAAAATATTGAAGATGGATCAAAACAGCTCACCTTAGTTCACACAGTTGTTAGCTATAGCTCATCTGAAAATTCTGACATCAGTGGGTATGTTGTAGACATTCCTATTCTCAAACGATGGTGTTTAAATTAGCCCCCAACTATCATTTAAAATATTTTAATTCATTTTTGCCTGGTGGGAAGCTTATGAGAAATCCTGATGTGCTCATATCCATCTTCAGCGACTCAGATCTTTTTAATTCAAGTAGTCTGCAACCCACTTCATTAGCAGCAAGTTGTTGAGTTAAGAATGAGTCACTCAGCTTTCTGCTGTGGCTTCTGCTTCAAAGACTGTTGCTTCTCAGATTAACTAAAGCTCAGTGGTTTGCAGCTGAACAGACAGGTGGCACTTTGTGAAATAAAAGCCACAGCAAACACCTGGAGGACAGCAACCATTCCCTGAAGCTGTTTGCTGCATCTTTTTGCAGACCCACATCTATGAAGTATCCAGGTTCTACTGTACCATCCAAAGAAAAAAGTTCCACATAATCTCGAGTCTTCACTGAATTATAAAGACTTTTTTAAAAAAAATACCGTTTAATTTTCAAAATAATTAAAACAAGCCAATTTGCTATTACGCCTCATTATGTTCTCTAGTCAGGCCTGCTTCCTTTTTATAAGCTTTGTATTTACATGTTTACATAAATCTAGTTCCACACAAAACATTTTACAGTAACATCATGTACCTTTACTGAAACTGTAGCAACAACCTGCTAAGATGGGTCAAAGATTAAATTTGTCTGTCTTTGCAAGGATAATGGAAATATTGCTAGACATAAGTGTATCTAGTACACCTCAAATCAACCCTCTGCATCGCATGTAGACAAGTCATACCAACTCCAATGGGAGTTTTGCCAGCATCAGATATACAAAATATATAACCAAACTCAGTAAAAACTACAAATATAAATTCACTATATATAATAAACCACAGCTGCATCTCAGTCTAAAAACAAAATCCTTGCTCAATATAACATATAAACCTTGCTCAATATAGTGTTCTTACATTTCTCAGTTACCCAATACTAAATAGACAATAAAAATATAAAATCAATATTTAACCCTGCTGGTGCAACGAGGCATAAAGGAGATACTACAAGATCAGGCTCTCTTAGGAATAACCAGGAAAACGTGTCCTTTGAGTAGAAGCACACTTGAATAGAGTATCTAGCTAATGGGGGGAACCCTCCTCTCCAATAACATGCAGATCATATCTCCATATGCGAGTCACATGCTATGCTCTTTAGCGGGGTAAGGCTCACTGAATTCTTCCCCCACCCCAACACTGCATTTTACTGCAGTAGAGGGTCTGATTTATGCCATACTTTGAATTATTGGAGTGTAAAAAGTCAAGACAAACTGAGTTTCTCTTGAGTGAGGCCTCTGGGATACAGAAAAGAGTTATGCAGACCTGAGCTGTTGGGGTTTGTTTTTTATTTTTTAATAGTCTATGAAAAACCCTTCCTGAGAGAACTTGCATGCCAGGTTCCAGGAGTCACAGGAATTTATTGTTAACTGCGATAGCTGTGACTGCCACTATAATTTTAAAGTGAAGTGACTAATGATGAACAAATATTCTTTCCATGAAGTACTGTACACTTGAACACACCACTGACAGTTCTCTAAAGTTGTTCATTGAAATAGTTGCCTAGCTATATATTTAAAACAATTAAGTCATCATTAATTCAGTAAATGCCATAATAGGCTTTTAAAAAATTACAAAAGGATCCTTTCTTAAGATGTACATTTTTATTGATATTTGTCTAACCAGGTGATTTGCTTTTTGTGCAGTGATTTCAATGATTTCTTAAAATACCTGGTAACAAAATGCACAAATGAACAAAGTTATCCTACTTAATATCCTGCCACTGGGAGTCGGGAATTTCCTGACAGGCCAAGCTAATTAAAAATGCATTAGTGCTATCACGGGTCCTCCCAACTCACCCGACACCAAGGGGTTAATTTTACACATTTAATATCTTATCTCAAACAGGAATAATTGTAGCAAGGAGCAAGCTTTTATGGTAACCTTAGTTAGATGGTGCTACTTCTTCAGAACACAACAGTAAAAAAGCCATGCAAATGGAGATGAATGGAGCACAAGCCACTGAGGTAATTAAAAATGTATTTTCCATCTCCTAGTAATTGAATTGTGTACAAGCTGCAAGTTAATGAGGTCATCTACCCTCGAGCACTGACAGGAAAGCAGGAATAATTATCTTTCAATTTTTTCTTATGTAGCAATTAATTTTAACCATTCGCCTACACCCCACTCCCACTTCCCTCATTCCAGTCAGTCAAAGTCATAGCTAAGCCGAATTGACAAGCAATTGATATGGTAGCGGCACAAAGCCGCCGAGGCGGGTAAGGTAATCAAGGGGCTGCAGCTGTTGAGGGCTAAGCGCTTCCAGGTGAATGTCACCTGAGATTTTGCATTCTGCCACTCGGAGGACTTGGGACACACAGTGGTGGCTGACAGCACATCTGGTGCCAGGTGGGCAGGGAGGGGACATTGCTGATTCGGGAAGGGAACAGAAGGATGGACAAGGATTGATGAATGGACAAGACTTCAAAACAAAATGTCTTTTTTTTTTTTTTTTTTAAAAGGCTCATCTACTGGGGTTACATATTGCATACTGCATTCAGTAGCCATTGTAAAAAAACCTCAAATCTTTGGTTTTGAATTTAAACTCAGAAGCACCCATGAAACTGAAGGTATTCCACTTTCTGGAACTAGCTGTGGCCCTGTGGCAAGCTAATCACTTCCAAATAACTGGATGCTGATTCAGAGCCGGAGCCTGAAAAGCGAGGTTTGTTGTATTCAACTTAGGAAATGAAAGCATGGCTCACAAACTCTCCGTGTGCAGGCACACTTGGAACTGGCTGAGCACAGTTATTTTTCCTACCCGCGATAGGACCCCTTTTGTTCACACCAAACAGAGGCTCAAAACCCCCAAGATGGTTGTAGTGTAGACAGTGGAACAAAATTACCCAATTCAAACATTTCACTAACATTCTTGAAAAAAATCTATGTAGGAGACCTTTGTTCATGTAATTTTCACTCTTACTTCCACAATATATGGTAAAGGAAACAGCTTCAGTGCATTACATGGTGGTGTACAACTCTGACTTTCTTTAGCAGTGCTGTGACCAAAAGACATTGCATACCAGAATGACAGTTTGCTACCTTACAGGCCCCATATTTGGCAGTCAAAACTGACACTTATTGATACGTATGGAAGAAATACAAGCGAGTATTTTTCAGTTCATGTATTTAGGAGAGAGCCTTTCACTACTCCAGGAGTTAATCTTTAATGGTTTTTGATGTCATGAATTATCCAAATGCTCAAGTGTTGATCACTTTGCTGGGCAGTGTCTTGCATCATTCTTAAAAAATGATAAGAGTTGAAGCTCCTTTCCATATTAATCCAATGACCTAAAACTTGTTCTTACTGATGCTGTTACTGGAACAACATTAACAATTGTATAAATGAAGAAAAATCTGGTCCATTGTTTTAGATACTCAAGATTACTCAACTACCAGGTTTTTTTAATTTTCAAAGTCCAATCCAAAGTTCAGCTAAAATAGGTTTTGAAGAAAACAAACAAACAAACAAACAAACCCCTGAGACTTGAGTCAATTATTTTAAATACACTTTATTTACAGGTGCAAAACTGTAGCTTCTAAACAAAAGCTTGGTGAAAAAAATTGAAGACTCAGGAATTTAAGTTAGTCCCAAAAGCTGTACCTGACTAGAAACACAACTTGGTCTTCATTAAAGTCACTTTTAGTACACAATTACAAAAAAGTAATGCTTACTTACTAAGATCATAGACCTGTGCTAACCCAAGAAGAGAGCTTAGTCAATCAAATGCAAAAATGAAGAAACCATAAATAGGATTGGAATCAGACTATTTTGTAATATAAAAGAAAAAGAAAAAATGACTGGGGAAATAAAGCAATTGTATAATTCAATCTAGTGACTACAAACCTAGTGAGATTCTTCTGCTTTCTCTCTTTTTGACTGCGTTCAAATATTGCTTTCCTTTTTTTCCCCCCACCAAGAAATCAGCAGCAGCAGTGGCAGTCCCTCAACACAAGGATGACAGTCGTCCAGTAAACAGAGAAGTTATCAGTGAATCTGTAGATGACTTAGATTCAAATCTTGGATAAGCCTCCTTCAACTGTTCAGCCCCAACAGTTACTCACCACCTGGGTGAGATTGACATCATTTACTTGGACTTTAGGAAGGCCTTTGCCTTGTCTCATGAGGCTCTCAAGGTAAAACTAGGGGACTACGAGCTCAACAATTCAATGGTCAGATGGGTGGTAAACTGGCTGCAGCATCAGACCCAGAGAGAGAGTACTAATAGATGGATCCATGTCAACCTGGTGGAGGGTAGCCAGTAGGATCCTCTAGGGTTAAGTACTTGGACCAGTGCTTTTCAACATCTTCATCAATGAGCTGGATGTGGGGGTGAAAAGTACACATGCAAAATTTGCTGATGACATTAAGCTGTGCAGAAGTACGGCCATGCATCCGGGTAGGCTGACAATCCAGAAGGGGTGGACCAAAACCAGATGCTGTTCAACACTGAGAAGTGTAAAGTGCTCCATCTGGGGAGGAAAAATATGCAACAAACTTACAGGTTCAGTAGTACTACTTTAGCTAGCACCACGTCCTAAAGGGACCAGGAGGTCATGAGTCCCATAAAATGAATACGAGACACCAGTGTGATGCCACAGCTAGCAGAGCAAGCAAACTTAGCCAGTCCACTTCTGTCACCCAAATCCAGATCATTTATGAATATATTAAAGAGTACTGGTCCAAGTACTGAGCCCTGGGGGATGCCACTGATCACCATGGCCCATGTTGACTTGGTTCCATCAACTATTACTCTCTGGGTCCAACCATGGAGCCAGTTCCCTGGCCATCAGCCCATAAGGTTGTCGAGGCCACAGTTCCCCAATTTTACTATGAGGACATCATGGGAGACCAAAGTCAAAGGCTTTTTTGAAATCTAAATATATGACATCAACCTCTTCTCCTTTGTCCAGGTGATGTGTCACCTGGTCATAGAAAGAAATAAGGTTGGTCAGGCAAGACCTACCCACAGCAAAGACATGTTGGCTCTCTCACAGAATGTTGTCTTTTGTTAGCGCGTTGTTAACAGTTTGTTTGATGATTTTTTCCAAGATCTTTCCAGGGATTGAGGTCCAGCCGATTGGCCTGTACTTCCCTAGAACTTCCTGTCTTTCTTGAAGATAAACACTACATTGGCCCTCTTCCAAATCTTCAGGAACCTCTCCCGAGTGCCATGAGTTCTCAAAACATCCTAGCCATTGGTTGTGCTACGATGTCAGCCAACTCTTTTAGCACTCTTGGGTGCATTCCATCTAGGCCAGCCAACTTGTGGACGTCCAGCCTCACAAGGTGTTCCTTCACAAGATCTTCACCAATTATAGGTGTATGATCACCCTTACCCTGGTAATCCTGCATTCTGTCAGGCATGGCGATCCCCTTGGGCTGTTGGAAAACCAACAAAGTAATCATTGAGGAGATTAGTTTTTTCCTGGGTGTTGGTTGTCAGCTGCCCTATTTGGTTCAGCAAGGGTCCGACGTTGCCCTTGGTTTTTTTCTGACTTCTCACATATTTGATGAAGGACATTTTATTGTTCTTGATTTTCCATGGCCAGTTTGAGTTCGGTTTCAACAAATATAATCAGGGGAAAGCATCAGGGGCTAGGTGAACAACTATTCACCAGAGCACCTCAGGGGAAAACCAGGAGCAATAGTCATAAACTCCTAGAAGGTTTCGGACTGGATATAAGGAAAAACTTCTTCACAGTTCATGTGATCAGACTCTGGAATAGACTCCCAGTGGGGGTGGTGCAGGCACCTATCCTGGAGATCTTCCAAAGGAGACTGGATGCACACCTTGCTGGGGTTATTTGACCCCAGCAGTCTTTTTTGCCCGGAGCAGGGGAGTTGGACGTGATGATCTCACAAGTTCCCTTCCAGCCCTAAACTTCTGTGAGTCTGAACTGCAGACTTGGCAAATAGTTCCAGGAGGAAGGATGTGATATTGGATCACAGCTCTTTCCCTTTGTTTCTCTTGTATACCTGCCTCCATAATGTGGCAAGTTTACTCAAAATGAACAATACCTTACTGTACATCATGGTGCCACTGAGGACAATTCAGTGCTTCAGGTCTCCCAGGTATTGATATTAATATTGCATTTCTTCAGACAAATCTCTTCTTTTGCCTACCTGCACAGCAGTGACCAGCAATGAATTGATATTATAAGAACTGTTTTGGGAGCCAGTTGTCAGGCAGCTTTATGGCATTCTGTCCAAAAGAGCTGGTGCCATATAAACATGGCTTCAACTGTGTTGGTGTTTGCCTGAGCCACAACACCAGCATTTGTTCTTTTGTCCTTCCATTCAATATGAAGGAATCACTGATGATAACATTCCAAAGCTTTCAAATGTTTTCAATATGCCATCCAAGTTTTGTATTCAAACAGTAGAGTAGGGGTGACAACAGCCTGGTAGGTGAGAAGTTTGGTTTGCATCCTGATATCAAAGTAATCAAAAACATGGTTTCAAAGCTCTTAAAAGGCAGCACCAGCAGATTTTATTCAATGATGAACATTGGGAAAGGTGGGTATCCAGGTAGTGGAAATGCTCACCATTCTTTGGTTTTTGTGAAGCTGACAGTGGATTCAAGCATTTCATACACTTCACAGAAATAATTAAAAGTGACCTGTAGCTCTTCAGTTGAGTGGGCACACGTCATGATTATCAGTATGTTGAAAATAGCAATGGAGATCCTGGTTATTTTGAATTTGGAACATAACCAGTTGATGTTCAGAGATTTCCTAGGAGATACTGCATGTTGATCCAGATGGAAGTCTATCAGTAATGAGATGCAAAACAGCTATGATATAGATGTAAATAAGTGTTTGTACAATTATGCATCCTTGCTTGACTCCAGTTCTAATAACAAAGGGTTCCATTTCTAAGCCATTGCTTAGGATGGTTGCTGTCATGTCATTGTGAAGAGGTTTGATAATGGTAACAATTTTTGGCAAGCATCCAAATCTGATCAGGCTCTTCTATAAGGGTTTCTCTATGCATTCAATCAAAGGCTTTAGTCAAGTCAGTGAAGGCCACGCAAAGATCTTAGTGTTGCTCATGGCACTTCTCCTGAAAATGTTTAGTAACAAAGATCATATCTGTTGTATCACTGAATGATAGAACGCAGAGTTGGGTAAGATCTCCTTAATGAGGATAATGAGTCTTTAGGAGAATGTGGGAGAGGATCTTTCTAGCTATGGGCAGGAGTGCAATGCCATTGCTGCAATGTGATCTACATTCTTTTTTAAATATGGTAACAATTCTGGCATCTCTCTAGTCCCTGGGAATCTGTTCATGTTTCCAGATTTTCATAATAACAATGCATCATTAGTCAGAGACCTTTTTTCCACCTTGCTTGTAAATTTAATCTAGCTAGTATTCCATCAGGATCATGCGCTTTGGTTTTCTTCATTTGCTTAATACCTTTCAAGAACTCTTGAAAAGTTGGTGGATCTGCACCATAGTCCTTAATGGTGTGTTGTGGAATGGCTTTGATGGTATTGCCTTCAACATTAGACTCTTGGCTCAGGAACTCTTGAGAACTGCTCCTTCCACTTTGCATGGATGTTGAAGCTGTCTTTACAGAGTGTCGCCCTCTATCCTCAGAGCACAGAAGGATGGCTCCTTTTATGCTATGTCCATATGTAGCTTTGTTTCCACCAAATAAACTATGCATGTTGTGGCTCTAGGCACAAATTTTGAATCTCTTCTGTTTTGTCTTCCTACCACTTGTTTCTTCTCTCTCAAATTTTCCTTTGGGCCTCAGCTTTAATGTGGTGTTAAGCATCTTGCTTCTGTTTGGAGTTGATGTCATTCTGACAAGCTTTGAAGCATCTCCTTTTTCTGCCCATAAGAGCCTGCAGAGATCATCAAGGAGGCTGGAGAATTTCTCACCAAAGCACTGATGGAGATGCACATTTTCAGAAGGTTTTTCAAGCACTCAATGCTGAACCTCTTCCTTGGTTGCTTCTTTTGTTTATGTCCCTTTGGAGTGATATGAATGGACACAATGGACCATATTTAAATGACAATCTGTCCAGCAGTCATCTGTGCTGGCCATAATTCTGGCAATATGAACATCATAATAGCCCTAGGCATACACTCTGACAAAATTGATAAGATGCCAGTGTTTTGAATAGGGGTACATCCATGACGTTTTCCATTTGTTGCTTGGAATAAGGAGTTCATGATAATGCGAGATAATGAGCCAGGGGCTGGCTTCCCAGATTAAGGACAACAAGAAGTCC
>NW_017729025.1:125924813-125926784 GCF_001723915.1 Gavialis gangeticus
AGGTCCCTTCCGACCCTAGAAACTATGAAACTATGAGATCATGTTCTAAACACTTGCTCTGGAAAATAATTCCATTTGAATGGACTTTCCCCACCCCTTCCATTCCAGGTGTTCCCCTCCACAGCTCAGAGTGCCTGCCCACTCTAGCACTGAAATTGCCAGGAAGAATGATCTTATCCTCTTTGGTGACAGATGACAGGACTTGGTTGAATTTAGTATAGACCTGGACATTCCAGCATCTTAGTAACAATATTGGTCTTGACAGCAAAACCAATGCCATGGATGTCTGTCTTTCAGCTTTTCCTTTCCAAAAGAAGATTTAACCACCACCATGCTCTCTGAGCTGCCCCTCTCCTGAGCATATAGTCTCACTAACTGAGAAATGTCAATATCAAATCATCCAAGTTCCCTGGCCACATGTGTTGTCCTTCACTCTGGTTGGTCACCATTAGAGTTGTTCATGAGGGTGCGGATGTTTCAGATTTCAAACTTCATTACTTGATTTGGAGCACAGATAGAGTGATCCTACTGGGTGCAGTTTTGCAGTCTGGTGAAATGAGACAGATTATATTTAGGGCACCTTTTCTAGCCCTCTCTCCAAACAAGATGAGCAGAGAAGATCCTAATTAGGCCTGCTCAGCTATGACCGCAAATGCTGAACTGCACACCTGTCTCAGTTCAAAGTCCAAAAGAACCATCATACATTAAGTGCCTCCAATTATAGGCATGCTGCAGCTTCCGGGTGTAAGCATACTGGAGACTCCTCCATGCCTAGGAGCATCAGTAGCACCTGTCCCCATCACCACTCACTGATTACATTAGGACTTTCTATAGAAGGAAGAAACCTGTGCTTGTCTTTTTTTAATGTAAAGATGCTATTACACATCAGCTATCAAATGATACTTCATAGGGAGGGAAACCTTAATCCAATGGAAAGTAAAACCCAGACAAATGGAGGTTTCTATTCCACTTCAGCCTTTATCTGCCTTTGCAGCCATTGTGAAGCATCCATTTTTCTTCATCTGCCTGCTCTGCTGTTGAGGTTTTTTATTTTTATTTTTGGGTCTCAGTCTAGAAACCTTGCTCTCAACTTTGCCACCACAGGTGATCCTGTCAGGGGTATAAAACTCCAAATTGCATCACTCTCAAGTTCATTGAGATCTTGAGGCAGCACAAAGCCTTTCCACAACATCCAGGTTATGATCCTTGAGAGGTCACCAAGAACAAATGGCACAGGGAAGCTAAACTACAAGACAGTAGAGTAGGCCATAAAGGAGACAATATGGATCTATTTTTTCCCTGGAAGGGAAATCAAGCTCTTTTTTTAGAGTTGCCAACTTGATTATTTTTCCCTTGATTTTTAATTAAGTATTCACACAACTGTTATCTTACTGGATTTAGCTGGAATTGGCTTGAACTAAACGTTTATATTTTGGATTCTGAAAGACTCCGAGAAGCTTTCGGCTCATTTTTAATGCTAAGTTAGGATTTCTATGTGGTTATAATAGAATCAGAGAGTGACAAATCTTAAAGGGTAACATATCACCTTAACAAAATTCCATTCATATTAGTTCAAGCAATGATAGAACTGGAATTCAACAGTGACAAAAAGTACTTTAAATCAGAGATTCCACCTCATGTGTAGATGAAATGAGAGGTGTTTGTGCATGACACTTTAAAAGCAGGCTAAATGCGTTTGCACCACTTTAATGGTGTCAGTGTTTGCATGTCTCAGTGGTGTATTGCTCATTAATTCCAGCCGCTGTAGGAAATTCAGCAGTGTAGTGCACCTTAAATGACTTGGGGTACAGCAAACTAAAACTCCTCCGAGGAGTTTTAGTTTGCTGCCCCTACAGCCATGGAGTGAAGCACCAAACTATGTGCAGCTCCACGGCTCTGCAGGAAGCCCTGCAAGCAGCCTGGCAGCAGCCCAGGAAAGCAGGTTCCACCCAAGAAAGGCGGTGAGCCTGA
>NW_017729025.1:125931784-125945169 GCF_001723915.1 Gavialis gangeticus
CCCCCCCCCCCCCCCCGGATCCTGCCTACCTGCCTGAGCTTCATGGGTGCTCAGTGCTTCCCTCTGCAGCTGCAGTGCCCCCCGGACCACTCAAGCCAGATGCCTGTGGGTGGGTACTGCTGCAGGGGAAGCACCCCCCTCCCTCCACAACCCAGGGACTGCTCCACCCACGGGCAGCTCACCCTCCCCTACCGTCCCCGCCAGAAAGATAGGTAAGTCAGTCGGATGTGTGCACAACACAGGTGTTTAATCAGCTATAAATTGAAGCACTGTTTTTTAAAACCCACCGTTTCAATTTAGGACCCCCGTTTCATCTACACACTCCAAGTTGCAAAACCCTACCCCTTTTTATACTGTTCTGTCTCCATTACTTAAGCTACTTGGCCTATCACATTTAGTCTACTAACATGTGTCAGTGGGCATGTCTACACGAAATGCTAACTGCACAGTATTATTAGGCTACTGCAGAGTAGCATCACCTAAAAGGTGTTCACCGGTGCTACTGCACAGGAACCCCAGTTACTGCGCATTTGCTAATACAAGCACTAAATAAATGTTCAGTAACATCTTGCGTAGATGTGCCCAGAATATCTCAAATATGTATTAAAAATAAAAAAGGAAAACAAATTGCCGGTGCAATAATACACAAGCCATGCTTAACACCTACCAGCTGTATTTTTATTTGTAAGAGAGATCCAAAATTAGTTCTAAATTTACCAGTATTGTAAGATCCTTGCCTTGCATTTGCCTTCTATAACTGCCTAACTAATAATATTTTTGCCTTTACTATTTACGATTTTAGACCTAGCATGACCTTTTTAACACAGCCACTTAGCTTCACTAAAATTTACATTCTATTATCTATATTGTAAAAGCATTTTTTTTTTTAAATAAGTTTCTTGGATAACACCAATACAATACTTCACCTCACTTGTGCCATCCTCTGGTTACTTCCCTTTCGGCAGAAATGTGCATGGCATATATTCAGCATTTGATTAGCATGATAGTGCAGATTGGAAAAAAAAAAAAAAAAACCAACAAAAAATACAAACAAAAAACCAACACATCCTCTTAATGACGAGCAGAACAAGCTCCTAAACCACAAGATTCTGTTATGCCACTTGACTTTTCCTTATCTCTAGAGCTGCAACAAAGAAAAAGGCAGAGAATAAAAGCCACTTTAACTAGTCACAAATGAAAACAAAGAAACTTCTATTTGGTCTGTCCTGGTCCAAGATTCAAGGGAAATCATGAAAAAGAATCAGCTTTTGTTTAGGATTAAAACAGAAAGACTGTCCAAAAGGACACAGCATGTTTCACCGTCTTGCAGTCAGGTACAAGTTTAACACAATTACTAACAGAATGTCATCAATGACAACCCCTGACAACCCCAAATGGAATAAGCTCTGTGACAGTTTTACAGAGGTAAGGACATCCATAACTCAAATATTCACCACTCATAATTAAATGCATTTTAAAATATTATATACACAGACATGGTGGAAAGACATGTATTGCACTACACAGATAAAATCACTCACTAGTTAGTTAAGTGGTGTCAGTCATTTCTAACGATACCTTAGCCAACACTCTCTGTAATGGCAGATTAAATGTGGCAGGCTTGATGGGGCATGATATGCTCCATGTAGTTTCCACCTCTCCTGCAGCAACTTCTTGCAATGCTGGCACATGTTCTTCTCTCCAGATCCACTTCAAAACCCTGGTATAAAACAAGGAAATTACTATCCACGTCCTCTAGAGGTTCTGCTAGTTTCCATGGTGGCTAAAGTTGCAGGAACATCTAAAACATGGAAGATGCCAAATTTTAGCCGTTTTTGGATTTTAACTTCATTGCAGAACAAGAAAGTTTTTTTTAACCTCCCTGCCTGCCATCTGACACCTCCAGGGAAGGAGTTCTACCTGATTGACACAATGAGCTAATCAATACAGCTCATAAAGACACTCTCATGGACCCAGAGAGACAGACCTTCCATCTTCAGCTCCTGTGCAAAAATGAAGTTTATTTCCTACCTATGGGAACTTTTTACCATCTTGTACCATCTACACTTTTCCCAGAGCCTGACGAAGGGATTTTGATCCCAAAAGCTTGCAGAAAAGGACAATTTTCTTGCCATTTTCCAGTTGGTCTAACAAAAGGCATACTTTTGGAACCAAGAGTTCTAGTTTTTTGTATGTAAACAAACCATGGGATTTACTTGATTATTCTGACTGAAGAGGTGATAATGTAGTGCAGATGTGGAAACAAATTGCATAAGAGAAATATCTTAGCTTCAACAAGCAATCACCAAACAGGATCTGAATAAAAACATCCCAGCATCTTCTTGTTTTACTTGAGATTTAAAAAAAAAAAAAAATTGTAGGCACAATAAAGGAATTGCAAAGTGTTCATTTCTAAGGATCACTTTTTTACAAACTATTAACGGTGCTCAGTGCTGCAGGAATAATGAAGGGATCTCAAGAGAAACAACATTTGCAAAATATACAGTCCTAACTGCTAGATCCAACTCAATCCCACCCAGCTCCACACCAGCCTCTAAGGATAACAGACATAATAACCCCACTAAAGCCAACAAACCACTGACTGTAAGAGGGCCAAGATTTCACTCCAAGTCTTGTACCAAGTTTCCCTGGAGGAACAGAAACCACAAGATAAGCTATTTATTTTGTTCCTTTTTCAATAGAAAAAATGCTTTCTAATAATGGTTACAGTATTTGGCTCCAGGTTGTACAGAGAAAATTGCTGCCCCCAAATGCAGATTAAATAATAATTAGATAATAATCTCTTAGTTTCTTCACTAGTGTTTGTTATTTGTTTATTAGACTCTTGCTGAAAAATGCCTAGTACTTCCCATGTGCTCATCCTTCCACTTGAAGATGTGTGTGTGCATGCCTGTGAGCAAGCACACACAAGACAGAGAGAAATTACGCCATTTAATTAATTGTATCCAACTTCAAACTTCAAGAATTTAGTGTCCTATGTTAATAAGTTTCTTTATGTTATTAAGAAATGAACGTTGGACAACTTTTTCTAAATGCCACTGGTCTGGCACATTTATTCTCTGGTGGCCCTTGAAGCATACTTTTAAAAAAGTCTGAAAGTCACAAACTGATTATAGCTCTGGCAGAAAAATGAGATATTATAAGTGTGTTCAGGAGGAATTGTACTCTGCATGAGGAGCAGTAGTACACAACTAAAAATAATGGGATGTTTAATGAACACATTAGAAGAATCCCATACGCATCTTCTGCATTTGACTTGATAATTGCTATTATGAACACAACATACAAATTCCACCCTCATTTACACCCATGCAAATTTCACTGCCTACAAAAGGGGGTTGCACAGATCTAAACAAGAGGGGGGAAATGACATCGTTGTTTTTTATGATTCACTTACAATTTTATGCCAAAAGAAATTTTTCAGTGGACAATTCACTAAAATTCCTAATCTCATGTTTTAAAAAAAAGGCATGCTCTTACCAGACAAATCAGGACACCTAATGGTCCAGGCTTCAGTGACTACCAGGATAGTAAGGGATCAGGGAACATCTGTACAGAGGAATAATGGATGGTGAATCACAAGAAAAAGATTCCTTTTGCCAGCAGGAAATATATTTTAAATTGTCATATGTAAAACACAGATGAACACAGTTATTTCAGTGTCTACATTACTGCCTATTGTTTACTTATACCTTTAGAAACAGCAGAACAGGAATTCCACAACTGTGCACGCAGCCAGCATACATAATTATGTGTTCCTATCACTGCTATGTTCATTCTCCAGCTCCCTCCCTCTGTTGGTTTGTTACACCCCTTACCTGCATTTGGTCTAAACTTAGAAAGGAAGCTCGTTTGGACAGGGA
The DNA here is from genome assembly GCF_001723915.1 of Gavialis gangeticus. Taxonomy (NCBI): domain Eukaryota; kingdom Metazoa; phylum Chordata; order Crocodylia; family Gavialidae; genus Gavialis; species Gavialis gangeticus. The sequence goes on from NW_017729025.1 coordinate 125,935,669, forward strand.
TGATCCCTTCTTACATCTCTGCACAAGACTTAGCATGATGAAGCCCGTGTCCATCTGAAACTGTATTTTATTAATATAAAGTAATAATAATGATGATGATAACAATGGTATAGTATTCTTTTCTACTTCCCTATATTCCTGAGGTGTTGGTTGTAGCCATGTTGGCCTAAAGATATTGTCAGACAAGATTTTTTGCGTAAGTGTGATATCTTTTATTAAATCAACTGAATAGGTGAAAAAAAAAAAAAAGTTCTTTACAAGCTTTTGGGCACAAGCACCCTTCTTCAGGCATGGGGATAGTCTGTAGTCTCTGTGCCAGGAGAAGGTTGCATGTGCCCAAAAGCTTGTGAACATTTTTTTTTCAATGATTCAGTAGGTCTAATAAAAAAAATACCACATTTACCCAAAGAACCTTGTCTGCTTATATGAACTCCTCCAAACTTCAAGCACAACAGTTGTTTTACATCTGCTGAGCTTAAGCATTTCCAATAGGTTACAAAATCCTTGAAACTCACACCCACAAATGATCCTTCAGTTCACTCATCCATTACTAACCAGATATTCCAATGTCTCATTTCTCATCCACACATGAATGTCTGTAACAGGACACTAAGGTACCTACTACTCTCAGAGCAGAGGCAGGAACCCAGGCGCCAGTTTCCGTGATGACCGGTTAAGGAGGGAATTGGCTGCACCTGTACCTGGTCAGCTGACCAGAAGGGGCAGGGCCGGGCTCCTATATGAATCCCAGGCCTGAGGCCAGTTCCCTGCTGGTAGCCAAGGAGGAAGGGAACTCTGCTGGAGCAAGCAGAGGGGAGAGGCCTGACTGAATAAGCAGTTCCTGATGCTGTCATGGGATGGCGTATTCCCTGGTAGGGATTGAATGATTTTAGCTGGGAAACCTGGATTTTTGTTATAGCCCAGGGGCTTGTATTTTGCTTTTTCACCTGTGGTTTGGGTGAGACTACTAGGGGTTGGAGGAGGCCTCGTAGGGGACCCATGGTAGTGTGGGGACCCTGGTGCCAGAGAGGGTGCAGCATTTTGGGGTGCACTGACCTCAGTCCCAGAGTGAGCAGGGCAGCAAGAAGCCCAGGGAAGACAAGGGGAGGGCTGAGTTATGACAAGGTCCAGATCCAGCCACAGCCACACTGGTATCATCTGTGAGGCTTGGGCTGAGGTATAGGGGAGGAAAAAGGAGCTGCAGATAAACCCCTCCCCCAGCACCAGGGCAAATAAATGGGCAGCCTCCTGCTAATTAACATCCATTAATTAATTAAGATCAAGGCATGGCAGGAAAGAAGGCAGGCAGATGGCCCATAACAGGAGGGTGGGGTCACCGATAGATGGACTCCAGAAAAGGCACTCCTGTCACAACGTCTCTTATGCTTCTTGCACTGAGGAATGCAACCATGGCCAAGAGACAACACAGCACACTGCATTGCCCAGATACAGTCTGCATCTATGGTACTCAATGCTTTTGGCTCTGCAGTTGAGATGAAAGACATGGTGCTGATCTGTGGGCCAGATTAGACTGACCCTGCACTGCCCTCACACACTGGATCGGGCCCCAGGGCCTCACATGCAGGATGGGAGCCCCAGGCCACCTCTACCCAGCACTGTGTGCTGGGAGCAGGGTCCCAGGGTGCTTCTACCCAGCCCCAGGCACTGAAACTGGGGACCTGGAGTCCTGCGCTGCCACTGCCTGGCCCCATGCACCAGAAATGGAGCCTCCTGCCATGTCCATCTATCCCTGCATTCTAGGATTGGCCCCTCACTGCCCTGCACAATTGATGTACCACACAGAGCCATGGCCTGCAGGGTATGGGAGCCCCACAGACCAGATAATCTGACTCTAGGGGTTAACCACCCCATGTCTAGGTAAAAATCATTAGTCTCATCCACCATTCCTCTGAAAAGCAGAATACCCAGTTTATCACAGTCCACTTGTTATGGACTGAAAAAATCCCACTGCGACTTTCCTTGACCTCTTCCCATTTCAGGTCAGTGACTCATTTCCAGATACAGGCTATATACCAAAATCTTCAATAGAGCTACTTTGATTTATATTAACTGAGAATCCAGAACTTCAGGTTTATTTTCATCCATTTTACTTTACATCTACATTGTATGCTGCATAGTATAGGCTACTCAATTCACTAACCTAGGCTCAGAATATTTACCATAGAGAAAACAGCCATCATCTCTGTAGAATACATTATGTTTCTAACTTCTAGTTAATGATTTCAGAATCTTTTAAAGCTTGAGGTGGTTGCCTTAGAAGCACTCCTTCATTAATGGTTATGAGCCAGAGGTAAGATTGTTCTGGAGTATTTTGCATGAGATCACTTATGTCACAAACAGTACTGTATTTGGAGAAGGCATCTAATTTCCATGTTCAAAGTCTTTCATTTTTTAACCTACCCCCCATTTCCTCCATCCTCACTGCGAAGTAGAGATTAAGGAGATCCACAAGGCATTCCTATGCTCCACAATTTCTGAAGTTTCAGGATTCAACAAGACCCTTGGCTCCCACAAACTTGTTGCAGATCTCTTAAATTCCACAGGGGCTGCCCACCAGGCTCAGTAGCTCTAAGCATTATTCTTTGCCTAACACAGGGCCTATAAGTGCTTAGAATAATCCACAACTCCTTGTACTGCTCCATTGCCTTGTAGCTACATTTACAAATCTTTCATCTTGCCATGTGAACTTTATAACAGCTTGTATTAATAAATCATTTTTTAAACAAGTCTTTTAAAATAGTGTTATAAGCATCTCCACACCCTTCTGAAATTTACTCAAATAATGCAATGTCTAAGCATCTATAAATACTTTAACCAACTGCCTAAAAATACTAGTTTAACTTAAGGCTAGAAATAGGCATGGTTGGATTAACGCATATGCAAACTAGGCACATGCTTAGGGCCCTAAGTAAAGAAGGGGCCCAGTTGTGCTTATTTTGCATATTATAGTTATTGAGTGAAAAAGTAATATAAATATATAGTATTAAGTAGGGGCCCATGAGTTTGTTCACCTAGAGCCCACTAAAGAGTTAATCCAGCCCTGGAAATAGGTGTCACCAAATGAAGCGCTGCTGATCCGCTTCATTTGGAAAATACACATCAGCCCTTGATGGTGCAGGACAAGGATGATATAATCCCACCCCCTTGCCCCCATTTCCCTGTTCAGATATAACTCCCCACCCCACTCCACCCTGCCACCACTGCAATGGCTGGGGACAGATCTAGCTGAGGTGGGGAAGTGGGGCTTTTTGCCACTCAGCCAGACCTGTCCCCCACAACTGCTGGGGATCATCTGGCTGAGTGGAAAAGGGTCTGGCTGAGCAGGAACCCTGACTTCACCACTTATGGAGAGGCACCCCAGATTCTCTCTGCCTTTTGGTAAGCAGGGAAACTGGGCATGCGTTTCTCAGGCTTGAGGAATCCTCAAGCCCCCAGAGCATCTGCCTGGGATGATGGGAAAGTAGGAGCATCTCAGGCTGCTCTATTCTCCCACTCCAAAGCTAATAGATGTCTGCCACAATAAAGTGGCAGAGTCTAGTACTACCCTTTGTTGAGGCACTAGTTTTCTTTTGATGTGGCACACCAAAGAGTAGCAGCATCTATTAGCTCATCATTTGTGCTGCCAGAAATGTTTTTTGAGGAGGCACAAATGAGATGTCAGGTGATATCTGTCCCTAAAATAAATCAGTCCTGTACCAGAAGAGTGAATGAATATAGGATGAATAATAAAATGCAGGATGCAACTTTAACCCTGGACTTGCAGTAGTACATCTAGGTACTGCTAATACATATGTACATGAGGAGCTGGGGCTAGAACACCTGTATCTAACTCCTAAAACACAAGCCTCAATCTCCTGAATTAAATTCCATAAACAAAGAAATGCAGCTGATTACTGCTGTAGACCAGGGATGTCAAACTTGAGTGCCCCCCGACCCTGCTCCCAGGTTGGATCTGGACCATGAGGAAACCGGTTCTGGATCCCACAGTGGTGCAGGAGTTAAATACAGCTGTCAGCCATTGCTCTTCCCTCCACCCTCCCACTGCTGCTGACATATCCCTAATGGAGATTTTCTCCTGGGAATTTGGCAACAGACACTGCCCATGCCCCTGAATTCCTGGTACCTCCAAGAGCTCTGCAGGCCTTTCTTTGACATCCTGTTATTTATAAATTAATCAAGTCAACCACTAGAGGCACTCTCTCTCTCATGGTAGTGTTAGAGTAATGTTGATCCAATAAGAGATATCAGCCAAAGACACCCTTGCTTCTCTCTTTTATAAAGTTAGTACTCTGGCCTCTGTGGTGATGTGGGCAATGTTTACTACAGTTTTAAGGTACAATCCTACAAGCATTTGCTCATCTGAATAGTCCCCTTAATAGGGCTATTTGGCAGGAATACACTGCCTCATGTAAACATTTGCAGAACTGGATCCTTTTAATTTCTAAATAGCTTATTACAGAAGCATATATAGTCATGAAAGATTCTAAGTTGTACTATTAAGAGCTTTTGTTTATCTAAAAAGCTCATCTACCCAGCTGTTGTTCATCAGGCATCCATTTAATTATTGTACTGCTTTGCCTGGATCTGGCTTCACCACACCACAATAAACATGCACAGGTGTACTGCACACATTGTTCCAGGCACTTTATTCTAGGAGGATCACATGGGGCATCTGCATGAATTGGATTAAATCCTTATAGGAAATTTAACATTGAATAACTAACAAAAAACAAACATCTTACTGAAATGCCTATGGCCTTGGGAAGCTGAGGGGTCTGCACTGAGGTGCCAGCATGAAGCTAATAGTGTATGAAAGTCCCAAGCTCATGCCAGAGGCATACCCCAGAGACATGCCCTTCTGTGCAATCTTACTGACACACTGGATGTCTATCCCTGGCTTCTCATGAGTCCCTGTGGTTTTCAGGTACATAAAGCGGCATTGAGCATTGCTTTCTGCCAGAACTAGAAAAGGCACAACAGTTGGAGAGAAATATAATGATCAGGTTGAACCTCCAGAATGAAAAGGCTTCACCCACATGAGAGCTGGGTGCAAAATAGCAGGGTTCAGCTTTAACGAACATAATGGAATTTTTTCTCTGAGTGAGGTTGCTGCAAAAATAACAAACCTTACAGTTCTCCTTGGCTGTCTAGCTTTCAGACTAAGAACAGCCTAAAGCTGCTTGGTGTCAGTGTCTGAATATGGCAGACAGTGATTTTTTGCATTGTTTCTTATGTGTCCAAGTTATAATGTTGCATTCTTCGGGATTTTTTTACTACCTTGTGGGGGTGGAGGGGGAGCAGAGTTGAGAGCTACTGAGGCCAGAGTTACCTTGCCTACATGCTGAACAAGACAAGATGCCTCACAGACACCTCAGGTGGGCTTGACAAACACCCCTTGACAGAAGACACCTCATTACATTGCTAAGGGGAAGGAGTAAGATAAGTATTGGGAGAGGTCCCTAAAAAGAACATCAACCCAAGAATGAGAGAGATGAGAGAGAACAGCTGAGTGAGCTTTGGGATGTGCAGGGTAGACTGGGAACACAGACTGACTCAACCTTTGGAAAGGAAAAGGGTCCCATAGTTGGGAGGTTTGCCTGTGTGGAGGTTTGGGCAGAGAAAAAGTATCTGGGGGACGGAGGGAGGGAGTTGGAGTTCTGAAGTATTGTTTAGGGGAATCCTATCATCTGTGCAGTTTGCCTGTTTACTGTAAGCTGCTCCGAGCCTTTTTGATAGGATGGAATATAAATCTAATAAGCAAACTAAACAACTGAAAGGTAGCTTCCAGAGAGAAGGACCTGGGTAACAAGGAAGGCTCAGCGATCTAACGGATGAGTCTTGGAGTTGGAAATGAGCCAAAGGCTCCCCCCACTCTACAAACCATGCCTGAACTAGTCTTCAAGGGGGTTCAGAGAGACCAGACAAGGCTGGGGATTGTGAGCAAGCATTCTTCTAGGGCAGAGGTGGCCAAGCAGCACAGATAGTCTCTGTGTGTGTGTGTGTGTGTGTGTGTGTGTGTGTGTGTGTGTGTGTGTGTGTGTGTGTGTGTGTGTGTGTGTGTGTGACATGTGGCAGTTCAAAGAAGGGGCAGGCTGCAGTGGCAGGGAACAGAAAATAAGAGCAGCAGATGGGGCAGGGAGCACAGAGCAGAGAGTAGAAAGCAGAGCAGAAGACTGAACAAGGAGCACATATGGAGCAGAAAGCAGAGCTGCAGATCAGGTAAGCAAAGGTGATCCCATGGCACTTGTGGGAGGCACCAGGTTTAATTTGTAGTATATCTGCCAGGAAAGGTTGACTTCTACTGCCCTTGGCAAATCCATTTCACTCAAATCTATAAACTAAGTAGTCATGGAATGGGCTGCTGACTATACTACTACAGACGAATAAAAGCACCTTTCTAACTGTTATCCGTGTTATATGACTCCCAGGGCGTTCTAAATTTCAGGACATTTCTAGCCACCAGCTTGCTCAGTTTTAATTTCTCAAATTGCACACTACTAGCATGGATATGCAGTAGAAAATTCTGTAAAAATGGACAGATTTGCAATAGTTGATTAGGTAGCAATTAATGAAAAAGCATGAGTTTCTCTCTAAAGCAACTGGAAGGGAGTGCTTCCTCTAGCCACCATGGTTAAAGCAGTATGTAGTAATTTCAATTAAGATGTTTTTTCCTAAAAACCATAGGGCAGAGGCATTTTATGAGAATTTTTTTCTGTGGAAACGTCAGTTCCAAGTACAGTAACGAACAAGAGACTACACATAGCCAGTCAATCAGACTTAAGTTGCTCAAGAATTCTGTACAGCTTTTGTTCATAAATTGGCCTAGAGGTTGATGTTACCCTGTTCAAAATTATTGGTTTGAGGTGAATGTAGTATCAAGAGTTACTAATTGCTTGGTAATCATAATTTCTTCATAAATCCAGACCTCCTCACCCCTCCTTTTCTTTTTCCCATTGGCAAGTCATGACCAGCCAAGACTATCTCCTGCCAGATGCGCACTTGCTCTCATTTAGCTAGTCTATAAAGATGCATATCTACTTTGCCTTCTAACTTATCTTATCCCATTGTCATAAGATTCCTGATAGAGTTCAGCAGAGTTCAAGATAGGGATGATAGTAGCAGTTTAAAGTTTCTCAGGGAGACTACCAAATTTTTTGTCATTCCCATTGAAAGGGACTCCACATATGATATTCCACAATGTGGAATATCATAACTTCATATTATAATAATTATATAAACATAGTTTCAAATGTAATTATGGATGCAATTCCAAAAAGGTGCCACCCACTCTAACCACCACCTCCTCCCTGGATCAGACCCTAACTGAAAAGTCTTACCTTGCAAGACACCATAAAATAAAGATAATATAAAGACAGACTGCAAGATAATCAGGCTGGTAAGACATCTCGTGTACTCTTCTTTTGTTACCTAGGATACTGCTATATACCTACATTTCTTCTCTGTTAATGTTTTAAAGCAGTCATTTCACATTTACACCCATATTAACTCTAGCTATCAATATCATGATAGCTAGAGTTAATATGGGTAAAACATTTTTTTTTTGTTTTACCCAGCCAGTTTTACCTTGTGTTCATAGCTCATTGGACACTTACATTATTTTGCTATCCCTATGACGTTTAACAATAGATGTTTTCCCATCCCTATATGTAAAAACAGATCCTTTAAAAATATTAAAACAAACAGACCTACTTAAAAGGTTCCCTGAAAAATCTCAGTCCATTCACAGGCAGCTTCTTGTGCTAATGCTAGCTTCCTTACTGTATCCTTCCAGCAGCCTTAAATGCTGGCCGACATGGACAACTGGTATCAGTTAAGGCAGTTCTATCTCGTGCGCTTCCATCTCTTTTTGGAATCTTCACCCAAAAGTGCCACTCCTTCACTAGTTGTAAAAAGGTTTCTTGCAATAGCAGTATAACCAGCAGCAGACCGAGTCTGTCAGTTATTAGCACACAAATTGTACAAAAAGAATTAATTTTCAACAGCCCTGGACTAAATTTACATTTGAGATCCAAAAGTAAATGGCAGTATACTTTAAAAAAATTCCCAAAAATCCCCCAACTGTAGAAGTGGTCATCTTTTTCAGTTTAGTACAACCTGGGCACTCAATTCCCCATTGGTTAAAATGATTGTTAACATCTGTGTAGTGTCTCTTCATAACTCATGTAACCTGCAATCCCCTGCAACCACCTTTTTTACTAAAAACATACATAATGAATTATTTTATTGAAAGAAAATTTATAACAAGAGAAAACAGAACAATTTTTTTGGTTGTTTTCCTTCCCCTCCCTCAATTTTATGTGGCATAGACCAGCCAGCAATAATCAACCAGAGCCATTTAGTGTATAGTCTCGTCTTGCTGTGACTAATAGGATGATTGGTTGTATAGCTTCTTTATGGTTGTTCATTATATCACCCTTACATAAAGTAATTTAATTTCAGTGGGATAATTAGGGTATTTCTAATCTAACTGATAGTCTGAATGAAATGAGATTCTCAGAGGGAGATTTGTGTACCAGGAGATTGGTGACCTTCGGCCCCAATTTTCACACAATGTATTAAACTGACAGCCCTACTTCCAAGCCTTGCTGTACTACATCTTCACAACTTGCACAGATCTATGTGCTATACATAGCAACACTAAATGAGGTTCCTTTACTTAAAGAAATCTCATTATCAAAAGGAAACCATTAGATTTTATTTGAATTATAAGAAAATAATCCTATAATCATTCACTATGTAGAAATTCACGCAGGTTACTAACATTATGCACCACACAAAGCACACCACCGAACACTCATTCTCACTTGCCTTGCACAGTAACCTCCAATATTTAATATTAATTTAGCTGACAAATATAAAGTAGTGACAGTGTAAGTGAAAAACTGCTGTTTTCCTGATTTCCCAGAAACCACGTATGAAGTTGTAGGATGCATTTTCCTATATCCCTGGCAGCTGAGTTAGTGCTGTAAGCCTATGTATGAATCAAAAAGAGTATGTTTCAATAATGGTCATTATACACTGGAGCTGTCAGCAGTACAGAATACTTGCTTGATAACAAAACAGCCAGTCCACAGCTTCACTCCCACATATATATTAATGTTCTTCTACTTTTGCTCTCACCATTCTGTCCTTTCCAGTTTCTAATATTGTGGTCTCTTACCATATTTGTTTCTAATTTAGGTCCCTATACAGCTCCCAATTAAGTTAGCGTTTCCTTTTGCTTCAGTGGGAGGTGGATCTGTCCAGCAAAGCCAAATCCTCCTTGCTTTTTGTGACTTCGCCGGCTCTATTCCGGTGAAACAATGTGTTACTTCCTTTAGGTTACAAGCTCCTTGCATCAGGATCCTCATCTTCTCCTTTTAATGTAGAAAGCTCTTTTAAAATCTCATATGCTGTATTTATTTGATAAGATTCCCTCCCCCCCCCCCCTTTTTAAAATGGCATGGGGGGGGGGCTTGC
>NW_017729025.1:125945204-125947987 GCF_001723915.1 Gavialis gangeticus
AAGATTCCCCCCCCCCCCCCCCATTTTAAAATGGCATGGGGGGAGGGCTTGCTCCCCACCTTATACTTTTTCCATGCTGGTATGCTCCATCCAAACTGTAGCCTGGGGCACTAAGCATTGCCCCAGAGCAGCAGTGCACAGCCCACATGGCTGCTATGGTGCCAGGCTGGGGCCATGCTCAGTGACCCAGGGGAGAACAGGGAGTGGGACAGAGCCTGCTGGCACACAGCCAGGGTAAGGGGAGAGGGAGGAAGCACAGACTGGGGAGGAGAGAAGAGAGGCAGAAAGGAGGGCCCCAAGGCTGCAGGAGGGGCAGGCACAAGCAGAAACCAAGCTGCTTCACCTCTCCACACCACCTTCCCCTCCTCCCCCACCACCCTGGCTTGTCCCCTTGTAGCAGTGCAGGGGATAAGTTAAAGATAATTCTCCAATAATTAGATTATTTATACTGAAAAATTGTAAATGTTATAATTTTCCATGCATAGAATCTAATTACTGTTGGGTCATCTTCAAATTTGAGTACTTGCAGTATTTGGGCAACTCCTCCACAAGGCTTTGAAAATATACCCCATACCAAAAAGCACAGTTTTAATGTGACTATTTTACAGTTCAAAAAACAAACAACCCCCCCCCACAAAAACCCCAAACCCTCTCATCTTTATTAACCAAATACACAAAAGCTGATAAAGAAATTTAAGACATGGCCAAGGTTTGATTACAGGCTTTCATGTTCCTTTGTACCAAAGCAGCACAAATAGGTGGAGTAAGAGAGTGAGGATTCAGCACATGGTTTCTTTTTTATAGATTTACATAGTAAAATCCTGGGTAGGTTGAAGTTAACATTCCCATTGGCCTCAGTAGAGCCAGGATTTAAACACTCACAATATAATTAAATTTACACACAAATGAAAATCAATACAAATATTAAGTAGCTGGATACCATGAATATATTCTTTTTATTGTAGGTATAGCCATTTCCTCCTTCTCTCAAAATTTAAGACTGATTCACATGTAAATACAAATAACGTTCATTCTGCATGGAATATTTTCATATGATTATGAGCTCTTTCATAGAAAGACTACATTAACCCACCAACTGCTACATGTTATGGTTACCCAAAGAATCCTTCTGAAATTCACAACCACAGGAAAAGAACACAAGAGGATTAAAATTCAGATAAATCTTAGTTTTTCAACTCGTGTTATTAAAAAGGCAAAAAATTCCTACATTTTATTTTAATAAACTGCCTTTATTTTTACCCTTCACTGAGAATTTCTTAGCATAATGTTATTCAATAATAGTCGTTTGTGTTTTTATTTCCTTCGGCACTGCTTATACATTCTATCATGTCAGGCCCTTTCCATGGGATTTGTTCTTAGCAAGTCGCTAACCTGAAAGATGGTAATGGCTCCTTTGCAGCCATAGCAGTCATGTCAAGCCCTATTTACGGGACTTTAGTTTATGGTTCATTGACCTGATAAACCGAAGCAGCCATTATAGTTTAATGGGCCAATATATATCTCTTATATGAGAAGTAAAGGGTGTATGCTAAAGATGAAGAGGCATTCTCTGCTTTTGGACACACAACACAAAGTTAATTCTAAATTTGTTTTTGGAAGGAAGACAGTGCTGATCAAAAAGTAATTTAAAAAGCAAAGAAATAAATTTACAGTGTTTCTGTGGATGGACTTTACTGGATGCTTACTTTCACGGTCTATCAAAATGCTCTTGGTGGTTTATGAAAAAAAAAAAAAAAAAGGGTCATTCATGGATGAAATAATGGTTTTACTGAAGTAACAGGAGAAGGTTCTGTTAATACATTACAAATAATAAAACGTCTATGTTATATCATGAAGATAAAAAACAGTGTACAAGCACAAATACTATATATCCTACAACTGTCATTTAACCAGTACCCTGGGCCCTTAGCTTTCTTCAACTGGAAACTGGAGATAACAACAACCACCACCACCACGCCTTGTAATATAGGTTAAGATCCTTGGACCAAAAGCTCTAGATAAGTAGTCTTACAATTAAAGTCTGATTTTCCAAAGTGTTATATGGCTGGTAGTATGAGAACACAGTGCACAAATTGCACGCGCAAACTTGAAATTGCACATATATTTAGATGCCTAACCAGTCATTTGCAAGGATAAATGCATGCATGCATTATTTTGGACATCCCTACCCTCCAGAATGTTAAGTGTTCCCTTGTTCTGCCAAAGGAAGACAATATACATTTCATCACTGATCTATCACTACATTCTGATTCTTCTTATTCTAGAAGCAACCCTTAGGATAGGATTTCAACGTCATGCAAACCCTGCCAGCCTTAACAACAATGCATTTCAATCACGGAAATCCTTGCCATAGTACAAGTTTAAAAGCTAGATTAGTTATAAAAATATCCTAACAAAACTGTTTTAATTACCACCAAGTAACATAGTATTTAAGAATAAATTCAGTATTTTAGAGAAGAGGTCCTTATCTAAAAGTTGTCTAAAGACTTACAGCTCTTTAAAAGATCATCTAGCACTGTTTTGGTAAGAAAAAAAAAAATAGAAAAGGAAAGAAAGAAAAAAGTAGGATCTAAAACCCAAAGGTACTGTGAAATATCCTCTAATTACATTCTTACTTATCAGTCTACCAAAACTCCCTCAGTATTTTCATTTACATATGATAGACCATTTCAATTCTTGTCCTAAATTGTTGTATAATATTGAGGCATTCTGTCAGACAATTGACACATTTCATTTCAGAAGCTAAATGCATTTCAATAGTA
>NW_017729025.1:125947998-125966562 GCF_001723915.1 Gavialis gangeticus
ACACATTTCATTTCAGAAGCTAAATGCATTTCAATAGTAAATGACAATCCCCAAGTATAATTTCTTAAATTTTTAGAACCATTTTGGGTCTTTCAGGATTGAAAGTTCAACATAAGATCTTGCTACTGCAAGACTCAGTAAATACATTAATACAGTATTTTAGGTCATGGCATGTTACCGATCAAGATACACTGCCTTCCAGCGAGTAATTAAAACACAAGAATGGGGGTATAGAAGGGCAAATTCTACCATACATTCATTATACAAATCAGTACACTACTCATCTACATACATCTTACTGTGCTTTCAGAAAACAATGTTTGTTTACCTCTTTCTTGCAGTTCTGTTGTTTCCACTAATTATTAGAATCACATTCCACGGGTAAACAAGGTGGAAGAAGTCTCACGTCCACTATCCCACTTTCTGTCAGGGAGGTTTGAAGCCGACTAGGCCTCACAATAAGTTTTCTAATCTAGATAAGCAGGCCTAAGATATCTGACAGCTGTTTCACGCTCTTCATCATCATCTGAAACAATCAGTACGCATTAGAGAGTACTTTTCCCTTTACAAAGGTGATAATTAGATAACAAGCTGAGATTAAAGTAATTACAGTTAGACAGCTGGCAAGGCAGCACAGTCATGTTGAAATATTGTTGATACTTCAGCATCTGGTTCTAATAACAGCACAGGCTAAAAGATTTTACATTAATTACAGCACATAATTTAATATAAACATATTTAATTACAATTGATGAGCGATAAACTGTTCAAGAATGACTTAACCCCTTACACATGTCAAAATGATTGGAACTTCATATATTTCTTTCCACTTTAGAAGCAAGCTACAGTCAATATGAATGGTTAAGAATTTCTCATCGTTTAAGAAGTTCAACAAAATCCATTTTAGATAAATTCTTTAAATTCAGCTTGAAAACATTTTTAAATTTATACAATATTACAGAATGCAAGACAGGATCCGGGAAGGGATTCAGGCTTTTAAAGTGGGCTTAGGCAGTATTTAAGCACTTAATTCCAAAATTGCAGTGCTAAAGCCCTTCCCTACTCATCAGTCACCTAACCCTGGAGGCACATACATTCCCTCCTGCCTTATTTTCAGCTTGAAAGTTCCTGAGTCCGTACCCAAAGCAGCTCCAGTCTTCACAAGACTGAGCAGTTCAGAGCCTAAATCATGCCTAAGTATGACTGGGTATCAGAAACTCATCATTTCTCCACTGAGAGTCTTCTGAAGGGCTCGATCCAGTAAGCATCGTCACAGCATACCAGATACAAACTGCTAGGAGGGAGCTCCTCAGAAAATTATGTTCACTGCAACTTTCTTTTAAAACATGGCTGCTTATGGCAGAACCCCGTTAACAGCCTTACTATTCAGTCCCTGAATTTAAAGCTTCGTCTCCTACCACCTCAGTGAGCGCCCTAGATGCCAAGGTTCAAGTAGTTTTTGTTGGGATCATTCTCCACTTTCCTATTGAAGCCATACTGTAGACAGCAGAGAACAAAAGATTCATTGAGCCATAAGGATAGAAAGGTGAGTCTAACTCTGTAGCCTTACTGTTAGGGAAACTCAACAAATAGGAAGGGCAGATTTGAGTTCCCATCCCTCTTTCAGGAACTTTAGTGTTTTTTATATAATAACAACTTTATTAAAAGTCTCCCCTGCCCCCAGGTGAGCTCTCTAAACCTAAAAAGTTAAGTGGTGCTCCACTAAATCCTTTATAAAAATTGGCCCTTATTTCTGGCTTGATTAATTTACCCTGCTTTATGTCCTGTCTAAATCTTTCTAGAATCAGTGAACTCTTTTACCCAGTCATACTTCCCTTGTCAAGTACAAATATGTGTTCACACTTCTATCTAGTAAAGCCATGGATCAATTTTTGATAGTCAGTTATGTATCTTATTAAACAATCATCTGATTTCTGGAATTTTTTCAAGTGAAAAGAAACACATTAAGTACTGAGTACATTAGTCAGTATTCTGATAAAGGGTAAAACAAGCTTGAGAAATCTGTACCAAATATAATGGAGAATTCAATTATTGCATAAATTATCAATTAATACTCACTTTGAATTACCTAAATGATTACACATACAGTATTTCCAACAGCCAAGTCAGAGAAAGAAAGACTATTCCAAAAGGACATGGCATAAATTCTGCTTCAAATAACCTGGGCACACCCCCTTAAGATCAACATTTTTCTCTTGCAAACAAGCAAGAAAGAAGTCGTCCTCCTCAATTTTCTGCTTTACCATGAGATAGAGAGTAGAATATATTCTATCATTAAAAAAAATCAAGGTATTCTAGAGCTTTTCTTGAGAAAAAATGGGCTACTTATGTATATGCACAAATCCTATGTGGTACTTTTTCAAAATATAAATGCAAAGCCTGCATGGCACCCAAATAGATTCAAATTACACTATGCTTAGCTATTCACTTCAAAGATTTTGGTTGTGGGTAATTCCTCCACATTCCCCACCCCCAAAAAATTTAAAATTCTTATTCACTATTATCACGCCAGGCTAACCAAAGGGCTCCTGGAGGAAGAATGCATTGGGGTATCTTTCAGTGTTAAATACTTATATATTTTGCATTCTAGTTGTGAGGAAAGACTAGGGACTTTTTTGTCCCCCACAGCTTGTATAACCCTAGTAATCTTTGAAATTAAGTTAGGTTTTCTAATACCGTTTCACACACAAAAGGCAGGTTGAGGCTGAAGGTTTTGAGGAGCCAAAATGTTGTCTGGGAATGTACAATTAGCAAGAAATAGTATTTGGAAAATGTCCATGATAGCATATGCATGCATGGATTTTGATTTAAATTCTACAGAATCTAGTTATATATCACAATACTGAACAACTGAATCACTTTCAAAGCACCCACATTTTTCCAATTAAAATGTCCTGCAGAAGAATTTTCAGGATACACTTCATGTAGACATGCATATTCACAACTGCATATTATCACAAGAAAATCCCCCAAACAAAGTTTTATTTTATTCAACATTCCTAAATGAATTTTTAAAAATGTAAAAAAGAATATGGAAACAAAAATACCATAACATCATTTGTTTGATAATTTGTATTGTTTGATAATTTGTTGTATAATTTGGGCCACCACTTAAAAACTCAAAGGGAGATAAATGCTTTAGGGTTGGCAAGCCAGTCAATTGACTGGTCAAGTACTGTGAGTTGACTGGTTAATTGACTGCATATTTTTGACCTGTCAAAGATGATAGCAATTTTATGGGGAAATTTTTTTTGCAGTTTTCTTGACAGAAATACGATTTTTTTTCTTGTTTTTGACACATTTCTTAATGGAAAATTTGTGTCTTTTCTATGTACTATTTGACCTTACTGGCATTTTTTTTTTTTTTACAATTTCTGACTGATTTTGACTAGTCAATTGACCAAACTTTATTTAACTGGTCAAATACCCAACCCTAAGATGCTCTCTTTCTACAGCTTATCCAAAGTCCCCAACAACAAAGGCTCACTTTCTTGCTCTAAATTTCTTCAGCAATATATTGCACACTCCATATTCACAGTCAACAATGAAATGAAGATAGTGGAAAAGACACCTCAATAATCTGTGAAATAAATGCCTTGTGTTTCTAGACTGCTCAGGGTAACAAGCTCACTGAAATTATTAGCATAACCAAGTAGGGTGTAATATGAACAATTTAGGTGAATCAGGAAGAGCATGTGTTTCTACACACCCTTTTTTATATATTCTGACCATTAATTTGCATTTCTGGACTGATCAAAATTAATCATATTACAGGCAGATATAGCTAGACATAACACAGTAAGTGCTAACAGTTCTGAATTCCTCCAGCGAAGAATTGTTATGCATTTCACTCAACGCTTCATTTGTCATTTACTCTCCTGTAGATCTAATGCTCTTCTTAAAAATCTTTAAAATAAGATTTCCCTACAGATTCTGCAGTTGCAAACATTCCCTTGTGCTGTGTTTTAGGACTGCAGGTGCCAAAAAGGCAGCCTTTTGGTTTCTCTCTCTCCTGGGGTTTTATCATCAACAGTATCAGCAGAAATGTGTGTAGCTAACTAGCTACTAGGGACAGAAACCACATCACAGTCCTGTGACATCTGTGTTATAACAGCTTGTCATTGCATCACCATATTTTGATGCAACATCACCACATTGCAATGCCCTGTTTCAGTCCTGAAGGTAAGGGGCTTTTAATAACCTGCAATGACTTGTAAGCTTACTTTGAGGTGGCTCCAAACCACCGATATAATACTAACAGGCTCAGCATTGTTTCAGTACAAAGCAATTATAGTAAGCACAAATGCTACTTTTAATGACTGGTTTATTCTCCTTCTGAGGTTTCTACTATTAGTTAGGTGGATTAAAAAATGTCCAGAATACAAAGTTGGAAACCAGAAATCATAATTTAAAGAGTGCAATGATTTTATAAGAAAAGGTCAAATCTAACCTAAAAGAAAAAAAAAAAAAATAATGCCGCTTCACTACCTTCCATTTCAAGGAGTATTGGTGTTATTCATATTGATTTTATTTTTTTATGCACTTTTTCATACTAGACCTTTAGGCTTGAAATCATTCAAGCTCCTCATTAGAATTATAACTTTGCCTACTATCTGCAAAGCAAGTTACAAATACCATTTAAAACAAGGCCAAATTCTCCTAGATGATGTGCATGTGAAGCACGAGACCTCTTTTTCCTCTTACTTTCCTCCCCAATCCACACTGCTGTCTTGCAGAAGTGGAACAGATAAAGTGAATACAGGATTGTTTTTTACTTCACCATTATAAGGGACTATGGGTTTAACTGTAATGTTTCTGTTTTAAATGTGTTCATGTTGTAATAATGTTCTGTGCCTCAGTTTTCTTTACTAATTTGTACATGGGGAAGGAAGGGCAAACAGAAGTCCCTGCTAAGTTACAGAGCTATCTACAGGAGACAAGATGGAGCTCTCACATCAACAAGAGAATTGAACAACGGTTGACATTTCAGTAGGGTGGGGCTGCAGGTGACGCTCAGGTGGCCTCCAGAACCGAGAGAGAAATAAACCTGACAATGGATGAAGCAGCCAAGAAAACAGGGTGTCAGCCTGCGAGAAGGATAATCTGAAGAGTGTGAACATCTGGGCAACTTTGGGGCTCAAGGCTATATGGACTGGAGAGAGATCCACTGAGCTAACTGTTGGGTATGTAGAACTGGACCAAGGGCAGAGGGACAGATTGCTTGACCATCTGACAGGAGGTAGAGGACCTTCAGTAAATGCCTTTCTTGAAAAGAAGTCATCTGTTTTGCTGTTTGAAACTTCATGGTGCCTCTCCCCATCAAGAAGTGAAATCCCACCCTCAGGAGCTGAACTGGAAGGTAGCTCTCCAAGGGAGGGTTAATCAAGAGCTAGAAGCTGAAACACCAGGGTGCTGGAATCAGAAGCCAAAGTTTTTCCCCAGCTCTAGAAACCATGCCTGGACTGATTTCAGGGGGGTACTCTGAGGGTACTCAGAAAGACAAGACGAAGCCGGAGGTCCCAAGCAAGCATTCTTCTGGGGGACTCGGTGACAACCACACCCAGTTTCCTTCACTGGTATCCACAACTTAAGAGTCATAGCAGTAACAACTTATCCCTCTCCACTTCTGCCAGTAAGGTTTCTGACAGAAACATGTAGCATGTAGTTCAAAGTAATGATACAGAGTTCATAACAGTTACCCTCATAGCTTTTTAGTTTTTCTAAGACCACCAATATCACATCAATATTCTCTTTGAGGTTCTTTATACAGAAAGAAGAAAGAAAAGTAGGCAATTCTATAGTTATGTTCATAGATATAAGGACAAAAATAGAAAAACTGTAAGTACAATGGTGATTGTCAGGAGGTAACTCTATATGGCCAGGGCCCCTGCCTCTCTGATGTTCTACTTGTGTGCGCCATTTGGAAAGAAACCAGGGAATATCACCATCACCTATTCCAGGTGTTTTACCCTCATTTGCCACATCTTGATGGAAATTCTTATATTGTCAGGAGTTGGACATAGTGTGAAAGATGATTCCAACAAGTCTTCCCAGGGGCCTCTTTCATGGAGCTCCATCCCTTACACTCTACCCTTTCTGCACCACACTGGATGGGTACATGTCATATCTTGATCTTGAATGGGTGAGCTGTGCCTCCGGCAGGTGTTCACTACCTTGGTGCACAAATGCATTTGTATAGCCAAATCAATGGATTCAGGTGCCACAAAGCCTCAGACTTGAATCACTTATGTGAGGCTGGGGCTTAACCCCACTACCAATTCATTGAAGGGTCCATAAAATTAATAACTTAAATCAATTCATTTCCCACACGTGGGGCAATCACTCACAATCAATTCATTTAAAAGTTCATAAGGGAATCAATTTAAATTCAACTCCCTGCAGGTACACTAGTCACTTACTTTAACCCAGCTGGCCAGAAATCCTTAGCTCTTAAATTAATTCAGTCCCCTCTCAGGCTTGGCTTCCTTGAACCATGACAAACCAGGCTCCTGCAAGAAAGAAGCTCTTCTCCTGCTCTCTTTCCTTGGAATGGAAACAAAAAAGAAAAGAAAGGCCAACAAACAAATGCAAGAAAAAGGAGATGAATCTTCCACGGCCCCCAGACTCACCCCATGACTCTTACCACTCTCTCCATCTTTGCTGTCTTCTTGTTGTAGTCCTCACTGCCATGGTCTTCCACTCATCAGATCTCTGTGTTGCCTCAGTGCTCACCTCCAGGAACCAGCTCCCAGGAGTGAAGCTCTGACCACCTCCCTCCACCCACTGAGGGCCAGTGAGGTCTCCAGCATCCTCTCACCTGATCTGCTGGTATCCTTTCCTCACTGTCCCTCTCTGGGGCCAGAAATACATTTCTTCAAGCTCCCTCTGCCAATCCAGAGGGAACAGCAACTCCAGAAGCACATCAGTGTCTCTCTTTTATTCCAGCTGGGGCCACTTTTGCACCTATGGTATTTTTCCCACCAGTAATCCGGGTCCTACCCCCATCCTTTGTCTCACTGTTTCACAGTGATACATTCTTTATCCAGCAAGAACATACTTTTAGATGCTCATTGTCTGGTCTACAACACAGTGGGTGCATCTACACATGCAGTTCACACATAGTAATAAACTTCAGTGCAGTTCATGCTGGCGTTTATTCCTCCTGGGTGTAATGTTTACATGTGTGCCTGGGACTGCAGCACATTCTGCTGGGACACAGCAACCCCAGCTAACAGGGGGGCCCTGGGGGTCAGCCTGCCAGCCCAGGGCTGCTTTGCTCTGGCTCAATGTGCTGTGGAGGGGCTGGCTTGGGCACAAAGGGACTAGCCAGCAGGAAGCTCTCCCACTGTAGCACCCTTATGCCCCAACCAGCCTTGGTCACCATCTACATGTGCATTTCAGTGCACTTAACTACTCCACTGTAGGACAGTACATGCACCCTAATACAGGCACATGTGTAGATTGTGACACTTACTGCAGAGCTAATTAGTCTACTCCACAGTAAAGCGCACGTGTAGATGTGCCCAGTTAGACCCACAAATAGTTTACTGTATTGCTCTTGTCTCTGTATTTTCCTGAAGCTGCAAACAGAAAAGAGACCTCAAGGAAAAATAAACCTGAGGTAAGTATAAATTGAGAAAAAAAACATCTGAATTAACTTTAACTAAAATAGAAACAGGTAGTCCCAGCAGTATAAGTTTATGGAAATCCCCACTTTCATTTTACATTTTAAGGCTTAATCAGCTTTTCATAAACATACAAAGAATAGGTAAAGTCCACATATAGCACAAGCAGGAAAGATCCTTTACATCACTTCCAGTTAGTCCCTGGCTTTTGTACTAGCTACAGGGCTGAGGACAGGCTTCTGGGGATCAATGCCTCTATAGTGCAGTTATAGTTGTGCTGTTCAGAATCTTCACCAATTTTCAGTATGCCTGGTTTTGTGAGTATATGTATCACATAGATACAGATGCACACAAGAAACTGGGCAGATTGGGCTCATATACACGCCAGGATGTGTGGCTTTTTCTTTTTTTTTTTTACTTGTTTGCCAGCTTCCTGCTTCCACAGCTGTATGGCAAGGCACAGGGTGGGTGGGGGACCCCAGGCCAGGGGGACAGTGCTGGACCATCCTACTTTCCTGCGGTGCCATTCAGGGACCTAGCTTAATTTGTTTGAAAACCTAGTGCATATAAACATAGATGTGATTCTCCAAAATAAATGAATTTAAATTTTTATAAACCTATTTAATTTAATGAGGATTAAAACTGATGGTGTGTACAGGCATCCATTCCGACTTGTCTGGGCGGCAGGGAAAGTACTATTTGTGTGTTTACAGTTTGGCACATGGATAAATGTTTGCACAATATGATTTAAATCAAGGTCACTATGACAAGGCCCCTAGCTTTTAATAAAGATCAAAAGAAAGGGTTACAGAAACACTTTCCATGAGAAAAGCACATGCCAGTTTTCACCTGCATCAAAAAAGGGACAGGGAGAAGGAGGACTACAGTGCTTTAACAGTATAGACAAGAACATTCATGCCAACACCCATAGCAGGACATGTGCCAGTGCCTCAGCGGTATCAGCATCTACTACTACTACAGTTTTCCCTCACTTCATGTGGGTTCGGTATGTGCGAATTCGCTCTTATATGATGACCTTTTTTATACCAAAAATTCATTATATGCAAGGTAAATTCACACTTATGAGATCGGTGTGGTGGAAGCCCAGGGTTTCCCCACACCTGGACCTGTGCCCACACCCATGCCCACACCAGAGCTAGGCAGATGGGAACTGCACCCATGCTACCACCATTTTTGCCAGCTCCCTAATCCCTGGCTGCAGCTGCCCAGCCTGGTTAATCGAGTCTGCTGGAGGGCCATGTGTATCAGCATCTGCACTGAAAAATGGCATCGGGTCGCTTTAACTAAGCTTGTTTGACAAGCTTTACTTAAAGCTCCCCTGCCACCATTTTTCAGCATAGGGACACTGATACATGTGACACTCCATGTGCTTTAATTAGTCTCAGAGCTGCTCTAATTAAAACAGCTCCCTCCCACCCCCAACTCCCAGAGCACGTGTATATACAGCCTGAATGCGCCTAGTGCAAAACCTGTCAGATTTGTAGCTTCTGTACCTGTACTGCTCACAAGACAGACTTTTCCTCTAACCCCTTGTACCAATCTATATACTAGTTTTAAATACCACTGTGATATTCAGTCTCTCTTTCACCCTAGCTAAGGTAGGACAATGTTTATTTTATCACCTCTCATTTTCTGCATCCCATGCAGCATAGTATCTTTATATCCCTGTTGAGCAAAAAGACTGATCTGATAAAGGACCAATGAATCAGTCCTAAATATATCTTACTTAAAATAAACCCCAAGCGTCTACAACTTGTTTGCTGGTTCTATCCCTTCCACTACACGTATCTGCAGCTTCATCTCTTCTTTCAGCTTGCCCCTCTATAATCTGCTCGTTTCTCCCTCCTGCCTGCTTTACTTTTTCTTCTTCTCCCAGTCCTAGCTTCTTGTTGTCTTCTTTTCTGCCCTTTAATTATGGAATATCCAGCTATGCAATACAAGCCCAGTGACCGACCTCCTTTCTCCTCATCTTCCTTCAGAAAATCCCCTGAAAACACATCTGTTCCACAAAGCATTCCAGCTGCAACACCCACTGGCCATTCTGTAATTGTTTTGTACCACTGCTGATGCCCTTTTAGATTTTAGAAGTGCTGCAGGGCAAAATTCCTCCCTTTGTTTGGAACATTTACCTATTGTAAAGTGCCATGTACACTTACAGAACAATACAAGGCAATCAGTCTGATGCAAGTTCAGACACAAATAAAACAAGAATTGGGTCATGTAGGCAAGTCTAACGAAAGCCCTGAATGATTTTGAGCATTTATAGGGCTTACAGCTTCTGTATCTACGTTGTAGAGATTTTGGGTCTGAGTTGCTTCTTTCACTTTTATAGAATTGAAGTCAACCCAGAGGCAGATTACAGCTTATCAATCAAGGATTTGAACAAAAATCTAGATACAAATACCCCTAAACACTGGAATAGTTCAAATAAAGGTCTAAACTTTGTGTTTCAACCTTCCCTTTACAGTTCATATGGTATCCTCTGTGTTCTATCCTATATTATCAACATCTTTAGAACATACTACATAGTTCTGACATTAGGACAGAACTTTTTTTTTTAAGCACTTAAAATAAACCTGTAAGAGACTTGGACTCCAGGTGGGATTTAAAAAAAAGGCAATATTTAAAAATTAGCATATCTATCTTAACCATTTAAAAGCAATTTGCATCCATCACTTGTTCTTACTGGTTACATACATATGCTTTGTCCACCCATGTGGACACATCCACAGCATTAAAAAAGAAAAACTGCATGAGCCTGAAGAGCAGTAGGCAGATTTGACAGACACATGATCAAAAGGTAGGGGACTATTTAATAAAAAGTGGCTAAAAAAATTGTGTTGGTAAGAGCAGTTGCACTGTGGCACTGCATGATAGCACAGTTTGATCTTTGATAGACATTTTTCTCCCTCCATTAGAGGAAAAATCTGCTGTACAGTTCTCTCTTAAGAATCTAGAAATAGTACATAGAAAAACAGAAATCTCTGGCTCTGCTCTACTGTCTCTACTGAGAAAGCAAGACGCAGAGTGCAAATTTTTAAACTAGAAAGAGTTTAGCATGAAAACAGAAATCCCGCAAAGCCATGAATATACACATTTATTTTGTTAAATGTATTCACAAGTTGAAATATAATAGTACATTTTAAGTGTGTTTTCCTTTTACTTAATTTAATGAAAAGTACTCATCTTTTTGATAGGTGATAATTAGTCATTTTTCTGTCATAAACAGACAAGGGAGGTGTACCAGTGCAGTATTTAACTGAGCTATGTGTTAATCACACTGCAATGACTCAAAGCACAAAACCAAAATACCAAAGATCTGAATTGTTCTTTTTGCCAAATAAAATCTAGACTGCAACATGCTTCAAACTTTTAATTGTGCAAAGTAAATAAAGTTTCAATTCAGTACAGCAATGTGTTCCAGTAAAAGTTTAGACACAAAACAAGAATCAGGTGTTAGAGACTAATCAGATTCAAACCCAAACTTATTTGGAACATCAGTTTATGGTATAACTCTATGTACATTTAAACTTGTGAGTGGTCCCACTGGGCTATAAACTGAACATGTACTGAAGTATCTTGCTGAACTGAGGCCTAAATATTTATTCTAAGCAATTGATCCTGTGATCTCTGTTTGTGCATTAGAAATGTAGGGTTAGAAGAGGTCATAGGAAGCAGAGCAGGATCTCTCTACAGCAGGGGTCAGCAATCTATATCCTGCAGACTGGATTCAACTTGGACAAAGTGCTTGGATCCTGCCCACAGGGGACGCTGGGAACTGTCAGCAAGCAGCTTGGCCCAGCAAATCCCTCCTCTCTGCTCCATGCTGTACCATTGGTCTCCATCACAGTGCCCTAGCAGCCCTCCCACTTCCTCCTGCACCTCCCCCCACTGCCACTCCCTATAGGACAGTAGTCTCCAACCTTTTTAAGTACAAGATCACATTTGACATTTAAAAGCACGCCGCTGTCACCCCCTCACCCCTGCCCAAAAGGTAAATCTGTGGAGAGGGAAAAGGGTGAGGCAGATCGAGAAAAAATTATTTGGGGGCACGGCTATCCAGCAGGTAAGTCCCACCCAGCCGGGGTCCCACTCAACTAACCCCTGCTTCTGCCTCAGCGGCACTGTCCCTCAATGCACGAGCCTCGATCTAGGCCCCACCACTTCCCTCCCACACGGACTGACCTGCTGGGCTGGGGCATGCATATGTATGCACACAGACACTTAGCCTCCCACCCCAGCCTTGGATCAGCTCCAAGAGGCTCCGAGATCTACCACAGGAGGCTCCAAGATCTACTGGTGGATTGAGATCTACTAGTTTGTGACCACTGCTATAGAACATGCCACTGACTTCACTGCTCTTCAGGATAGGAATCAGCAGCATGTGGCACAGGTGATAGTGCATGGTGGAGGTGGCAGCATGCAGCCTGGGCACTGTGAAGAGGGGCTGCTACAGTGGGAAGCAATGGTCCACAGTAATAGCTGGGTCATAAGTAGCAGCCCACCACTCTAAAGGTATGTCAATCCTTGTACTGGAGTACCCAAAAAGTACTAGGAGGAGGCCTAATTAATATGCTTGCCCACCGACTGACTTTTCAATGGGCTGCTGGCAAGAGACAGCATATCATTCAGTCCTCCAAATAGCTGTCACACACTAACCAAGGTGCACACTGATTCTGTTCTGAGTCACCCCAATCTCTTTCTGGTCATGTGCTCCTGTAGAGAAGCATGCAGCAGCAGCAGGAAACTGTCGATCCTCTGGATCATGGTGTACATGTAAGAGGTTGAGTCAGGTGCCTAATGAATTTGTTTGTGGCTGACAAGCCCAATTTGACAGCAATACAGCTTGCTACAAGTTTCACAGATCCATATGTTTTTGGAACTGGAATCCAAGTTTACAGAACGCTGCTTTCTTCTTTCTCACTTTGCTTCCATCCTCTGGATCAAAGCCACTTCATGTTGAGCGGCAGTGCCAGATGTTCTCTCCAGATCAGATGGGATACTACACGCTTCTCCCAGCCTTATACATTGATATTGAACAACTTCATATAATTTTTGTGCACACTGTGGTACCACCACAGAGGGCAACCCTGCTTTCTAAAGCAATCTCAAATCTCGCTATACAAAATATACTTGGGCATAGGCGATGCACAGAGGAGGGACGGGGGGCATGTGGCCCCCACCCAAGAGTGTTGGTGCCCCCCCCGACAGCAAGTGCTCTGCCTGGTAGGGGGGGCACAGAGACCGCTTGCACCCCCCTAATATTGGCTCCACCTGCTGGCACTTCTGCCGCTGCCATGCCGCATTCACAAGTGCCAGTGCACTTGGCGACTGGTTGCTAGGGGACCCCCCCAGTGATCGGCTGGGTTCTGGGGGACCTCCTCCTCCAGTCATGCCCCACTGGTACCTCCCCAGACTCAGGAGGCACCAGTCACCCATGTACTTGGTGATATGGTTTCCTCTCATTCTCCTGAAATGGCTGGTCCATCGCAACCCGCTCTTCTTGATAGTGGTTTTTAAGTGTGTCAATCTCTGTGGTTGGTGTTCTGGTCTTCCCACTTTATTTTCAGAATCCTATGCAGACATCTTGTATGGAAGCTGTTCAGTCTCTTGATGTGCCTAGCATATGTAGTCCACATTTCTGTACCATAAAGCAGGGATGAAAGCACACAGGTCTTATAAATTTGCACCTTCACCTTAGCTGATAGTTTGCTGTTATTCCATGCACATTTCTGTAGTAGCCCAAAGTTCTTAGCTGCTTTTCCAATTCTGTTAGTCAGCTCAGTCTGAAGGTCTAGATTTCTGCTGATCATAGAACCTAAGTAGCAAAAACTGTTAATGACACCAAGAGATTTATCCTCCAGAGTGATGTCATGTTCTTGCACTCCTTGGTACATGAACACAGTCTTCTTGAGACTAATTGTCAGCCCAAAGATCTTGCATTATGCAGAAAATCTGCCCAAGAGATTTTGGAGGGAAGATTCACTGTGGGCAACCAAGGCCATGTCATCCACAAACAGGAAGTCTCTCAGTACCAGTTGTTACCTTGGTTTTCTCTCTAAAACTTGCATTGTTGAACAAGCCTCCATCTAGTCTGGTTCAGAGATATATGCCATCATTGCTGTCCTTGAATGCATGAAGAAGCAGGAATAAAAATATAGTAGATGTTTAAAGCATAGGATCTAAGACATACCTCTGTTTCACCCTGTTGATTTTAAAGGAGTTTGACTCTTTGTTTTCATATACTACAGTGGCCTTCATACCTTGATGTAATGAGTTAATTATGTTCAACAGTTTGGGGGGACAACTCAACCTCTTCAGAACGGTAAAAAAGCCCTGGCTGTTGCCTGTATCAAAAGCTTTCATCAGATCAGTGAAGGCTTTGTACAGTGGTTTTCATTTTTCCCTACACTTCTCTTGCAGTTGCTTGACTGAAAATATCATATCAATGATGGAGCATCCTGAGCAAAAATCTCATTGACTTTCATGATAGATTCTTTCACCAGGAGATTGCAACCTAAGGAGCATGAAGTGACTGGCAATTTTTGCTGGCAATGTTCAACAACGAGATACCTCTATAGTTGTCAAAGCCACTTCTATCCCCTTTGTTTTTGTATAATTGTAGAAACCAAACGTCTTTGAAATCTTGTGGTACCGTTGCTTCTTTCCAACAGAGCAGTATAACATCATGAGTTTTCAAAGTAATTAGTCGTTGGAAAATTTGTAGATTTCAGCAGGCAAACAGTCATTGCCAGATGTCTGGTTCCAAGGAATTGATTGAATGGCTTTCTAAAAATCTTCTAATATAGGTTCATTGTCCAAATTCATCAGAATTGTGAACCAGTAATCCTTTGAGCTCTTCATGTTTGATTCCAATCTGACTGGAGTATAGAATTCCATAGTGTTCAATCCAATGAAGATGTCAAGATGTTTTTGTTTATCAGTAATGACATTTTTGTTTAAGTCTTTCAGCGGAACTGTTTTTTCTTGACTCAACCAATTGCTCATTTGATGAATTTGTACATTCCATGGCTATCACCTGCATTAGCCGCTTTCTGAATGTCATCACAGAGTTTCAGCCAAAAATCTTGGGTGCGCCTTTTAGCTTCCTTTTGCATTTCTCTTTGAGCCTTTTTTAGATTTTCCAGAGTTATAGGGTTGGGAGATTTTGTATAGTAGTTTGTTAGTGCTGTCAGCCAGTGGTAGAAGGGTTTCAGAGTGCTCTTCAAACCAGTCTGCATTTTTCCTGCATGTTTTGCCAAATGCTGTTATAGCATCATTGTACATGTTAGTTTTTAAGCATTCCCAAGCCTTGGTGACTGCATTATTAAACAAACTTGCTTTCACAACTTATTCATTTGAATAGTCTGCATTTTTCTATGTCCTTAGTTTGGCTGATGTCTATCTGAGGACAACTGGTAGATTTGCTACAATGGACCTTTTTTATATTGATTCTGACTTTTCAACAGATTAAGACATGGTCAGTGTCACAGTCAGCAGTGTGATAAGACCTCATATGCAGGAATACTTTCAAGTGGTTATGCCTGGTCAGTGCTAGATCTAATTGGTGCCAGTGCCCTGAACTTGGATGTTTCCATGATGTCTTTCTTGTGATTTTCCCAGCAAACTATGTGTTGGTAACACATAGATTTTGACTTGCAAAAAGTTCTAACACTTGCTGGCCATTTTCATTCATATTACCAATTCCATGTTTGCCCAGAATACCAGGCCAAGTGTTAAAATTACATCCAACCCTTGCATTCAAGTTGCCAAGTATTATAATGGTCTCATTTATGTGAATTTTCTGAATCTCTTCTTTGAGTTGTTGGTAGAAAACGTTTTTATCTTCATCTCTAGCTTGAAGGGTAAGCATATAATATAACAGGGCACTGGTCCCTGCCAGGCAGGATGCCACATAGGAACTTACCTGATGGACTTGGAAAGGTGGTGTGGATGTTGAGGCTCAGGAACAGTTTCCCAGGTTCGGCCTGGGACTGGAGGTGTTAACCTAGGTGGCCTGCAATCATGTGAGGCAGGAGCCAGCCCCCATTAGACCCCAGGAATTCTACTGGATATTCAAAGGGCTAATGGCACTTTTGCTGACCCCCCAGAGAGGGGAATGCACTGTTGAGCAGAATGTCATGCAAGCCACATGGAGACATGAAGCCAGAGCCGGGACCAGAACTGAAATTAGGGATGGAAAGTCTAGCCACCTAATTGCAGGCAGAGGACTCAGAGGGACTCCTGGGAAACAAATTCAGTGAGTGAGGCAAAGCAGCCAGAGACTCCTGAAAGGAGCAGAGCATGTGAGGGGGAACCAAGACTGGTGAAGACGGGGCAAGCTTCTTCCCAAAGATCACTAGCTGAGGTAATAAATAAGTACTAATAGGCTATTAATTGATGAATTACTAAGATAACTGATTGGGTTGATAAGGCAGTGAATAATGGACCATTGATTGAAGAATTACAGAGGGGCTGACAGGCTGGCGGGTAATAGATTATTAATTGATGAATTATGGAAATAATTGATTGAGTTGACAACCCAGAAAGCAATGAATTATTAATTGATGAATTACAAAGACAACTGATTGAGTTTATTAGCTGGGGGATAATAGACTAACATTGGATTGGTGCCTTGGTAATTAACCTGATTTGCTACCGGTGATGGTGATAAAAGGGAGAATCCACCCAAGGTTTGCTGCATGTAAATTGGAAGCAGAAGGTTACCAGAGACAGACTGACTCAAGAACCAGATGGTGCATGCTGTCCAGATTCCAACTTGTGTGATATGACCATAAGCCTAAATCCAACTGGGTGTGGTACGGGGCAAGATGTAGAAGAGGAGGAGACCTGTGAAAAGAACCTCTCTCATCCAGCTATGCCGCTAATCACATTCCTTTTATTTATTCCTTGGATAACATCTCACATTCCTTTTATTTTTTTATTATCAAAACATCAAGACATGGCAGGTAAGAGAAGAGGGAACTGGAGGCAGAGACGTGAATAGGCAAGACATCCCCAGACATAGCCACCCACACATAGGGTGCCTGTACATGAGCACGGAGGTTGCTCCAACGGGCTGTAAATACTCAATTAATTAAGTCTGCTGGATTGTGGCAATGACAGCATTCTAGCAGTCTCCTGTGTCTCATGTAGTAGTGTACCCACACTTAAAAATGGTGGCAGGGGCACTTAAATGAGCTCTAGTTCAAGTACCTACTGCCATTTTTAAGTGGCGGGATGCTGATACACAAGACACTGCAGCACTTTAATTATGCTGATACACAAGAGGCT
Source organism: Gavialis gangeticus (assembly GCF_001723915.1). Taxonomy (NCBI): domain Eukaryota; kingdom Metazoa; phylum Chordata; order Crocodylia; family Gavialidae; genus Gavialis; species Gavialis gangeticus. The sequence continues at coordinate 125,964,960 of NW_017729025.1, forward strand.
GCCACCCCCCAAAGAGTACATGTAACAGTGCCTATGGACACTAAACAATGTGACAAAAGCCATTCTGTGTATGCACTCTGAGCACCAGGATTCTCAGAGATCTGGTTTTCTCTGGTTAAAAATCACAAATTCTCTGATTAAAAAACACAAAATCCATGATTAAAATGAAATGCCACTATATATATAGGTATCAACTGAACACAATGTTTTATTGATATATTTACAATTTTAAAGCAATTTGAAAGATTTCCAATGCCTCAATCACTAAAATAAAATAAATGCTAAATACCTATAAATTTCGGTATTTGATTTTGGGTTTTTTAACATGGAAAATCAGAGCTCCTCCTGCTTCCTTTGCTCATCAGGATGCAGGTCCAGGCCCCTCACTCCCAAGCCACAGCCCCACTGCCCTATTGGTGCTTCTCACTCCCCACTCATATCCCCCCCACCACTGCTGGTGCCCCTCACTCCCCACCCACAGCTCTCCCATCCCCTAGCCTTGCGAGAGAGGGCCCCCAGCTGCCAGGGCTATGGGACCAGGGTCCTGGGTCCACAGCTCCCTGCTCCCTGCACTAGTGCCTGATCCCCAGTTGCCATCTGTGGGAGGCAGCGGCTACTGCGGAAGAGTGGAGCACAGATAGAACCCGGCCCCCCTCCCCTAAGGGCAGCATGGCCAGAGCGAAGCCCATGTGGGAGGCAGGCTCAAGCTCCCCACCCTGCTGCACCTCTGTGACCCAGCCAGAAGGACCTGGCATGGCAGGGCAGAGCAGGGCCGGGAAGCTCAGTGCCACCACTTGGAGCTCCATGCTGCCCTGATACCCCCTGTCTGCCTGTTTGCAGCAAGGGGGACAACTCTGTGCCACTACTCTACTGCTGTTGTGCAGGCAGGGGGCACTTTTGCCAGGGTGGGACAGAGCTTACAGTGGCAATGAGCTTCCCTGCCCCACCCCACTCAGCCCCACTTTGCCCTGCTGAACTGGGTCCCACCCACTGGGCCACAGAGGCCCTGCAAGGAGGGGAGCAGGGCAGGGATCCTGAGCCTGCAGTGAACAGCCCGCATCTGCTCCTGGTCTGTGCACAGATCTGGGTAGCATGTGCCCCCCATGCTCCTCCAGGATTGCACACAGTGCCAGGCAGCCAGCCCCACCCCTCTGCCTCCTGGTGAGCCACCCACAGCCCTGTCCTGCTCCCTGCTGGGCTCCTGCAGCTGCACATTCCAGCCCAAGGCCACGCACCACCCCAGCTGGGCAGCAGCTCCAGTCCCAGCCCCAGCCCTGCCCAACTCCCTCCCTCCCTATGGGGGTCTCAATCCCCCCTCACTCCCCCTGCCTCACTTACCTGCAGGAGCTGTACTCCAAGATGCCTGGCAGCCATGTGCCTGCATACGTGTACACACGCACATGGCTCACCCTGTCTGACTGCCCTTCTCTCACTCCTCCCAGCCCCTTGCAGGCTGGAACTCTGCCAGCCTGCAGAGAACTCTTTGCAAAAGTGGGAAATCTGTGTGTTTCTCTGTTAAAATGGGAAATCTGCATTTTTCTTGGTCAAATGGGGAAATCCACATTCTTTTCTGTTTTTCCCTGGGGAATGGAAAACCCGGATC
>NW_017729025.1:125971562-125977639 GCF_001723915.1 Gavialis gangeticus
GTGGGAAATCTGTGTGTTTCTCTGTTAAAATGGGAAATCTGCATTTTTCTTGGTCAAATGGGGAAATCCACATTCTTTTCTGTTTTTCCCTGGGGAATGGAAAACCCGGATCCCTGATTATAAGTCAAATAGATACAGCAATGGGGCTTTCACAGAGAGACAGTAAGCTGTTTCTAATAGCAACGCCTACTCCCTGCTTTCTTCTTTCTCCTGCAGGCTTCCCATGGCAAAATATGGTGTCATCATTCTCTTGGACAGAACCTGTATCTGAAAGCTGAGTTTCTGATAATTCAGCCATGTCAATTCTGAATCTAACCAATTCATAGTTTAGTAGTTTTCTGAAAATCAGAGCCCAAATTGAACCAAAGAGTCTGAATGTGAACATTCCAGCATGCAAGTTGCTTTATCATAGATCATACCAAGACCTTCAGCATGTATGCCTAGGCAAGAGTATGGAGAAGAGGCTTCCCTATGCCTGTCACCCCCCTTAGGACCATTAAGACAGAGCCCAGAGGCTAGACCAAGTCCAGATGTTCAGTGCCTTGATGGCTGTATCTTCTGCCAGGGAGCAACAGATTAAAGCTGTTGCTGGCTGCCTAACACCTCAGCAAGGGAGTGTTTGTCAGGGTGATGTCCCCTAGCCTTTTTCCAGCCAAGAAATATCCACAAGGCAATGGGAGACAGGGTTTTGAGGCATTCTAAATTTGCCTTACTGTGGAGGTTTCAACATTATGGTATTTTATAGGAGCTACCCCATCACAAGTAGCCGCACCACATAGCCATGAAGCCCTCCAGAGGGATGCAGTTTACAGTCATTCCCAGGACCAAGTGTAGTGCAACAGTTAAAACTAACTGGGCCTGCTGAGGTAATACAGTTAGTAAACAGGAGACGATGTTGTCTGGTGATATAGTTCAAATAAAGGGTGAACAGCAAGATTCTCCTCTGAGAAAAGTTAAAGCACATGGTTCTTACCTGGAAATGGTGCCCACAAAGAGACAGTGAAAACAAAGGCGCAGCTTCACTTTTTGAACTGTAAGAAGGGCTGTGAAAAATGGGGAAGACATTTATGCATTACAGATGTATGAATATTCTCAGTTTGATCCCTAGCCTGTGTACTTAAATGTATTTGCTCGATACAAGTCTGCTTGTCTACATAGCATTGAGTCAAAGGAGGATGTTGAGGAACAGAACAAAACAGAAGAGATTCTGTTTTGAATCTTCCAAGCAATGACAGCGATAAGGTGCCTTCAGAAAGAATACCAAGGGAAAGGCTGTGGCATGTCTCTGCTTGACTCCATGAAGGCTCACAAGGTTTATTCTTCCCAGGCCAGAATCTGGGATCAAAGAGACATTAATCCATTAACAATGCTTCTCTGGAGATGCAGCAGTCATGACCAGGTTGTCAACAGTTATTGGCAGGAAAACTCTGGCAAAGCATCACTGAGAAGACTTCAGGAACAGTCTCACTCTCTTCTTTTTATACCTTTCTCCCCTCTCTACCAGAGGTGGAGGTAACTGGGCTTAGAAGAAGCTGCCAAAGCTTTCGAGTAAAAGTTATTGTTTAGGTAAGTGAAGAGGTCCAGACATTTATTATCTTTGCCCCTCATTTCTTGATTTGGACTTTTACAGAGTTTACAACTGAATATCATGGAAGAGCCAAATGGCAATTTATTTGGTATTATCAGTGAAAGCCTCGTTTGCACGAACATCCATGCAACATTCTACATGAGACTCGCACTAATGCAGACCTTACCTTTGTGAATATACTTTACAAAATATACTGGCCACATCTACATGAGATTCTGACTATGCAGTTGTTACTGCATAGTCATTAGTACTTGTACACATACATATTAAATGATTATGCAGTAACCAGAGTTACTGCACAGTAGCAATTGCGGATGACTTTTAGGTGATGCTGACTGAGCAGTGGCTCGTTACTACTGTGCAGCAGTGTCATGTCATATGATGCTACTGTGCAGTAGTAATGAGCTACTACACAGTCAGCGTCTCGTGTAGACGCAGCCACTGAGGTGCTTCAGAATTTATTTCCCCTGTTTTCCCCACACACAGTGATAATTATATCAACTAGACAATACTAGCATTTGCCTTTTGCCTATCCCATACTCCCTTGAGAGCAAAGCTCAGAATCAGAAATATTATGGGAAGACAATGATATGGCCCAAGTGGACATTTCATGACATCTTGTTTTTAGATATTTCTATTGTCCCTTTCACCATGAAAGCTAGGTGTCACAAAAATCAGGAGATACTCTTTCTAAGAATTCTGTGACAAGTGTTACAGATCTATGGGAAGCATCTAACACAGAGACTAAATCCTGACTGTTCCTTTTCTTGAATGCTATGTTCATGAAAAAGAAAAAAATGCAAGCATGAGAGATGCTTAGAATTTAGAAATAGCCATTGCGGGAAATGCTAGGTCAGAGTTAAAAGTATTTTTGTGGAGATAGACAAAGTCAAAAATATTTCATATCTAAATACTTCCCCAGACCCATTGTTTCTCTTACATTCCTACAACCCCATTTAAATTAATAGGATAGCACAGATTCTATTAAGAGCAAAATTTAGATCCAAGCAGCCATATTTTGCTACCCTACCCTTAGACAGCTCTCAGTAACACTGATGGATGTTCTCCTCATGTTAAAAAAAAAAGAATGCTGGTATTAAAATTCATGAAGCAAAACTGATTTTGTCTAAACAGTAACTAATTTCCCTAATATTAATACAAAGTGGTGCTGTTAATTGATGATAAATTAGCATCATCCTGTTGCTTCTAAAATATGCAAAAGGACAAAGAATGATTTTTAGTCCAGCAAACTGATCAAGTGTCTCCAATGACTTTTTCCCTTTATTTTGTAAATTTTACTAGTTTATACTGACTTACAGGATTATGATGTTTTCCCCATCTAAAAATATATCCTGAGATCCATAGGTAATTTTCAAACCCTATCTTAATTTAAGGGGAAAAACCAGCACAAATTTGTTTCCAGGCAAAAATAAAACATTTGCGTTTCACTTCAAGAACAACATCCAATCTCCTCTTAAATTGAGATGCCAGAATGCCTAGATTGCTGTTTAAATCAGATAACAAAATTAGTCCAGGTATAAAATGGTGAAGAGATTGTGGTAAATAGCCTATGAATTCAAATGCAGACTGCATATCCCTTGAGGTTTCTCAATTCCAACAAATTAGTTAAATAAATGGGTAGTTCACCTACTACACATTGGTAAACAAACATTTTTCAGCAAAAAATCTCTCTTTTCTGCATTAGCTGGGCCAGTTTAAAGTACTATAAGAAGCTGTGGTGCAGTGATGTGTCTTACAGTTCAGAATAATCCTTGGCAGGGCACTAATGAAAAAACAACTAATTCTGACAATTTACCATAGTAACTGAAGCATTCATATTATTAATGTCAGCATGAACTAAAAATGAAAGCATAGCCATAATGCCACTCTGTAACCTCTGATGGAAGCAAAACTCTTCCCCTGGACAAAGCCTGCCAATTTTCATGCTTTCAGTTAAATGTTATCATTGTTATAAATAAGGTTGTTCTGAGCAAAAAGCCAGTGAAAAAGTCAATGCAGAGTGAACAACAAGGGTTCAGTCAGAGACATCAACTATCTCCCCCCCAATCTTCTGTTTAATTTGTAAACTGCATTTTACTGGAATCATTTCTACTGATTTGAATAGCAATTTTGCTTGGTTAAAAGCTCAATAAGGAAAGAGGAATGTGGGTTTTTTTCTAACAAACAATAGGTCCATTTTATAACCTATCATCTCTCTTAATTATGATTTTCACAGAATGGTTGAATTTACATGGCTTGGGATTTCTTGTTGCAATGATCCATGGAGACAAGGCCAAACCGACTAGATGTTATGAAATCTCCTCACTAGGCATTTGAACAACATCCAGTGGAATTCCCCATTGTCATCTACAGCATTATGGGCCCAGATGTGCTCTTGCTGTTAGTCAGCAGGAGTTCTGCCAAAGACTTAAGTGGCATTATGACTGGTCTCTAACAGCATATATTTCCCCCCCCACACACTTGCCTAAAGACCTCCTCAACTGCAGATATGTAATAAATAAAGAGCCCAATTACATAATTAACTATGTGGACATTTCCTCCACTAGCATTTTCATAACGAGTGTTAGACAATACAGTAGGTTCCTGGTAGACCAATATTCAACAAACAGCTCATAAGTCAATCCTCATTCAGCATCAGGCTACAGGAAGACAGTCTTGGTATTCAAAAACAATTAAAACCCCCCAAAAAGAGAATAGAAACATAAAATAAAATGAAATAAAAGAATAAAAACGTAGTCTGGGTATATAGACATTAAGCAGTGGTGCCTGCACACTGTGTATGCAAACCTTGAATGAAAAGCTTTTCTCAAAAACATATGCATGACATACAGTAATTCTGAATACTAAATACAATTCCTGCTTCTAGATTTTTTTTCCAAGGTACCAGGCTGAGATGTAGCAGTGTACACAAGTGGGGTGTAAAGTCAATGGGATTACATTTTCCTAATTATTTTCTGCTTGAGGTTTACATCACATACGCAAAATGAGATCAGCCGGGACTGCCTCTAACAAATCACTCAGACTTAAACATTGCTCAGATAAACAAAAGGGGGGGTGAGGCTGAGAAAAGACAGAGAAGTGCTTCTTCAATTGCAGTTGCAAGGAACAAAAACCTGGAGGGGGAAAAAAGCTGTTGGACCGCCACCAAATCTCCCCCACTAGAGACAAGAGCCCATCTGCTGAGCTCTGCAACTTAGCTTTAACTACCATTCAACTCGCGTCTCTGCAGAGATCAATCTGCAGAGCTGGCAGATGGACCCCTGCTTCCCTGAGTCGCTGTGTTATTTGTTTAATAAATTTAATTAATATCCATACTGCATTGGATTGCTCCCAGAAAAGGGGCTGCATCTCTCTTTCCCCGATAGCTACATGATGAGTGATTTCCCAGAAAAGACCAGATAACAGTGCCCCCGGGCCACTGAAATATTAAAAGTGCCATGTGCTTACATTGCTCTGCATGTATTAATTTTTGCAGTGCACTAATGTGCTCTTGAAGCCTATTTTAACTTTGTGAAAGTGTAAGATTTTGAAAAAGTCAAAATTAATTTTGGTTTATATCAATTACAAAATTAGTGGAAATTAAAAAAGCATCAAACTTAATTGCACTTCCAAAATTTTTATCTATTTGCAAAGTGAAAAATAAATTGATAATGAGGATGTCCCTTCAGGCAAATAAATATTGTTACAGTTTTTGCTAACAAGTTACAGACATTCATGGTCATGTTCTACTTTAATGCTTTAATGTGTCTTTATTGGTTACAATAAGCATATTCAGCCAATAAAATACTTAAAAAAAAAGCATTAAGGAAGACACAACACTCCAGGTACAGAATTTTATAGCTAAAGTTGAACTGAAACACAAATACAAGATAGTACAACAGCAAGAGGAGGCTTAGAATGTAAATGGAGTGCCAAGAATAAATTTAATATAATCTTTATATAATCAATAATAATTTTTATTTTCATTTTGCTGTTAGTATTTTATAGAATTGTATAAAAATAGGACTAGAAGGAACCTCAGATGGTCATCTCTACTAACTCTCTGCTAAAGACATGGTTGCTCCTGTATCCTAGCCACGTGTTTGTCTAACCTGCATTTAAAAAATTCAAATGATGGAGATTTCACAGCCTCTCTAGTAATCTGTTCCAGTTATTAAACAGCCTCATAGGTAAGAAGGTTTTTTCTAATATTCAAGCTAAAATGTCAATGTTGAACATTTAGCCCACTATACCCTGTCCTATTCTTTCATGAATGTAGAGAATAGCTTATCACATCCTTTTTATAACAACTCCTTTTGTTTAAAGATTTGAACATTATCAAATCCTTTAAGATCAACAACAAATCTGTGATCAAACCGGAAGACAGAAGAAGAACAAGTGTCATCCTCAACCAGCACCAGACCTACAGGCTGGGGAACTCTCATCTCGTCAGTGCAGAGGCAGAAAAAGATCTTGGAATCATCATTGA
>NW_017729025.1:125978224-125982400 GCF_001723915.1 Gavialis gangeticus
TGGCAGGGGGTCGGACTTGATGATCCGCTCAGGTCCCTTCCAAGCCTACTAACTATGAAACTATGAAACAAGGACTGAATAAACAAGTCTAATAGACAATTCTCTGACACCAACTATTATAAGAAACTCCCAGAGGATCACATACCAGTATTCACCCTTGAATTCAAAATATTATCAAATCCTTGCCCTGCCAGCTTCAAGAAAAAGTGCACAAACTAAACTCTTAATCTTCCACCCCAGGAACATTTTACATGCTCCCCAAAATACATAACAAGGAAATCATGGCAGACTCATCACATTCAATTGCAGTACCTTCACTGAAAAGCTATCAGGTTCAGAGACATTATCCTCAAGCCACTCATTACTCAAAAATCAAGTTTTCCACAAGACCAAACAAACTCCCTCAACAAAATCTGAAATATTAAACATCTCCCAGAGAATGCTATACTTGCAACCTATGATGTCACTAACCTAGACACTAACATTTCCCACATTAGGAAGGCATTACAGGTGGTCTGAAATACCTAGAAGCACAGAAAACACACTCAGATTTACAACCATAGTGTGTTACATGATCATCCATTTCATCTTCACCCACAACAGTTTTACTTTTAACAACCAATACTTCCTCCAAACTCTGGACACAGGTTTGGGCACAAAGATGCTTCCCCAATATACCAATCTTTTCATGACCCACCTCAAAGAAAAGATTTTAGAAAACTGCACCACCAAACCTGCACTGTATTTATGCTGCATAAATTATACTCTCATCATCAGGATTGAAAACTTGAATTTGTTTATTGATTTCTACCACAATTTCAACAACTACCACTTTTCCATCAAAGTATCTCTGAAATACTCTTACAGAGACATCAACTTTCTAGATACCACAGTCCACATCCAGAATGGCACCATAAAAAGAACTGCAAACAAACATACAAACAAACCCACCAGCCACCATAGTTTCATAGTTGTTAGGGGATGGAACAGACCTTATAGATCATCAGGTCTAGCCACCCTGGACTTGGGCAGGAAAGACTGCTGGGATCAGATGACCCCAGCAAGATGAGCGTCAAGACATTTTTTGAAGATCACCAGGGTGGATGTCTGTACCACCTCTGGGGGGAACCTGTTCCAAACCCTCAGCACTCAGCTTGTAAAGAAGTTTTTCCTTATGTCTAACCTGAAGTGATCTTCAATCAGTTTGTGCCCTTTATTTCTTGTCCTTCCCTGCGGGACCTTGGTGAATAGATGCTCCCCCAAGCCCTGATGTATCCCCCTGATATACTTATAGGTTGTGACCAAGTCCCCCCGAGTCTTCTCTTCTCCAGGCTGAACAATTCCAAGCCCACACACACTTACTTCCACAAACTAGGACTCAAGAAAGTTATAATATGTAGCCAGGCCTTCAGATACCACCACAGCTACTCTGAGGAGAATATTTGCAACATGTACCTCACCAAACTAAAATCTGTCTTCACACTCCAGCAGAGAAACAGACCACATCTGTGAATGAGCTAGCCAAATACCGCTCAAAGCTAGTACAATACAAAAAGAAGACCCCTGCCTAACACAAACTCCAGTTGTCACTTCCACACTGGAACATAAGAAAAACCAAATTGTTATGATCTGTACTTGAAAAGGATCACACCTAGCAAAAAATATGCCCAACTTTACCCCTACTCCTGGCTTTCAAAAAAAAAACCCCACAACATTGCCTAACTCATAGGAAGAAGCAAACTCCCAACTGCCCAAGGCATACCAAACAGAACAAGACCCTGCCTAAACAACAAGTGCAAAACCATCCAACAAGTATCCATCACCACAATCTATACATTGTACAGCAAAACCATTAGAATGTCTTGAGCCTAAATATGCTTATCATAAAATATGATTTAACTTAGCCAATGCTCCAAGTGTCCTCATGAAAACTCCATGGGTGAAACTGAACAGCCACTATGCTCCAGAATAAAAAATTTAAAGAGAAATGATAAAAGGCAAAAACATCCAATCCCCAGTGGAAGAAACCTTTCCACAGAACCACAGTTCCATCTCTGACCTTACAGTGTATGTCCTCCAGGGAAACATAAACAATAACTTCAGAAGATGGACTGTTCTTATCCAATAACTTTGCTGAAACCTAAAAAAACCCCCATGGACATAACATAAACAAGGGTTTTACAACTCATTATAATTTATCTGCTCCCTTTGCCAACTTCCCTATACTCAACAGGTAATAATACAGTCCTTTCCCTCTTGAATGTTCCCTTCCTCACAGTTACAAGTGAGTGCATTTCAACTGCCTGTTCCTGGTCTGCAGTCTCAGGTCTTCCTTTGAGGCTTACTTTCATTTAACCCTAAATATTATACCTAAATATTTTATTAATTCTATCATTTTTTTAAAATCAGCTGGATAGCAATTAGAGCTTACATCTAGGGTAACCCAGGAACTAATCTTTACATACTAAAGACTGATCTGTGTCATGCTCACTGGTGTATCACTGGATAACTAAAACAGTACTGTGTGGCTTTCTTTTAGTGTTTTTCTATACTAGCCTTATGCCCTTGAATTCTTCACTGTTGCTATCACTAGCTCAGGTCCAGTAGTGGGAGCTCTAGATGAAATGGTGCAAGTAGTTGCCAGCTTTATTTTTAACACTGTGGGCATGTCTACACATTCATTAATGCACCACAATTATGGTGCATTAAATTTAGTACCTGTAAAAACAGGTAATAACTTAATGTACCTTAATCAGAGCTACTGAGCATTAGTGCAGATGAGCACTTTTTGTGTGATGCTTAATGCCCATTGGACTAATCTACTGCATATTTAAACATTAGCATGGTTTTTGCAAGCTATGCTAATGTGCATTAGAATTAGTTCAATGGGCATTAAGCATCTTGTGTAGACATGCCCTGTATCATTTAAACTTACTCTGAATAGGATTAGGAAATATGGTGATAAAAAAGCCAATGGTAGTAATGGTGGCAAGTATTAAGGAATAAAGGCTGATGTAAACACAGCTACAGAGTAACTGAGTTGAGTCTGGAGGTTTTGCCTGTCTAATCTAAAGATGAAATTCACTTGCGAATCCGTACGAGGCTTTCTTTACAGACAGCTAACCTGCCACAGTATGTTCAGGGAAAGAAGAGCAAGTAAAACACCTAATAAAAATAGCTTGTGTCTCCTGTATGCTTTGTAAGTGGGTTTAGCACTAGCAGATTCAGGAAGCATTATAAGCTAAACAAACCAAAGGGTGAAATTCTGGCTTCCAGTTAGTGCTACATCACAGAGCTTACCTATTTATACTTCATGGCAGGAGACCCTCTGGCCCCATCTTCATATAAAACTTAAGGTGTGATTAACCAGTTAATCATGCCTTAAGCAGGTCACCCAGCCACAAGTCCAATCAATTAATGGTGAGATAAAAAGAGGAATAAGCTACAAAGTTATTCCACAAATGTGCGCAATAACTTTGTACCTGCTTCCTATCACATCATTAACTGAACATATGACCAAGGGCCCTTGCGGCTGGGAGTCCCATCATCCGATCAGAGCTCCCAATGAGGGAGTGTGGGGGAGAAGAGCCTATGTGCACCCCTGAACCTGGGAGCTCCCAGGTGCTGTGATCTCTCAGCCATGGAGGCTCCCAGACATGGAAGCATGCTTCTTGTCAGCACATGGGGCAATAAGGCATGATGGGATCTGGTTCGCAATCCCGCAGTCACACCTCCTGCCATATATGTATGGCATGGCAGCAGGCACAGCTGTGGGGATAGCACATTAGGTCCTATTGCACCATTACCTGCATGTGTAGAGGGGCTCTATAACGTATTTTTTCAGTAAACTTTTGGAAAAGTCAAAAACATTTTGCACACACTTAAAAATTATATGGAAATCAGGGGTTGTTGTATGGAAATCTGATTGCCTTCAATTTTTTTTAAATTGCATTTTCCCTTCTACCAACACTTATAAACATATTATTCAGTTACCCTAAAATGAAAAATCTCTTAGATACTCCTTGCATTTCATTTCAACTAAACTCAGATGAAGTATTTTAGGATAAAAAAAAAATTATGATGTTTGATAAAACATTCCTCCAAGGGGAGGAGCTGGACTGGGAATTTTTGGGCCAGCTTGCAGAGGCACTTAAGGCAAGGGATGTAGTTGTCATG